>NC_056729.1:297180745-297498245 GCF_019279795.1 Protopterus annectens
AAAAACTTTATATGATATCAAGAAGTCTTACCAAAGCGAAAACTCAGTGATAGGATCTATAATCATTTATATGATATCAAGAAGGGTAATGAAAACAATGCCCTGGCTAAGCATTCATTAGGATATCCAACACATCGGTCTTTCCAGTTTCGGGTGATAGAAATAGTAAAGGTGAACCTCAGAGGTGGAGACTCAGCCAATAGGTTAGCTAAGGCTGAATTAAACTGGATTCTGAGAATGAGGGCACATTTGCATCCAGGCTTGAACAACTTTATTACTATCAAGCCCATATTATAGATATATTTGATTATATGCCTTGCTGGTTTTTTCATCATGCATGATGAGGTAGGGGTTCTAATTGTATTTTTTATATTTTTTATACTTTTTAGAGTTTTGAATAGCTACCTTGTACCCTCATCATTCTTTAGATGGAAGGGTGTATCTTAATTCAGGCTCATTAGACGCCTAAGAATTGGCTGGATTGTGTTTATATATTCGAACTTTTTGAGATGACGATATTGATAACGTTTTGAGCACTAAAGCAATTGTTGAGCTTCTGTTACACCTTATATGGATGGGACTTGGAGATTGTTAATGATGTACATAGAAAGGAGCCTATTTTAATATTACTGACATGTCTATACATTTTATTTTGCTTGTATTCAAATAAGGTATGTTGATTTTGCATGTCGAGTACTCATGATAGTTTAGTTCTTGTATACTATCATATGGCAGTATTAGTTTTGAAATCTAGGACTTTCTCCTCTGGATATTCCATTAATTTATGTCTATAGTTTACACCATACATTCTAATAGAGCTAATCCCCTTGACGTTGTGAGATTTACTTAGAATTAGGCTACACTCACAGTGTGTATCCGTTACAGTGTTGTATGTGCTTTTATATATCTAAGACCTCAGTCAGGATATGTGTTTCACTCTGCTCATTAGAGTTATGCCTCATACATTGATGTCTATTTTTAAGGCGAGTATTCAGCCTGTTTGACATCGTATACTACATTTGTTTACAGGTTCTTCTTTGAAGTAGGCACTGAGTTATTGATGATTTTTGAAAAAAGATCTCAGTTACCTGCCTGGTACTGGCGTTAATGATGGCATTATTATACTATATTAGATTATGTACTTTTCTTATATATGTGGACAGAGCCTGTCTTATTTAGAATACTGCAATTTGTTAAATGGGAGGCATCCGATCAAGCACCAGGTACATGCAGGTGCTGTTCTGGAACTCCTTGTCATACTTTAAGCTTTAATGTTCATGCAAGCAAGGATTTTGAGTAATGTCACTGCTATGGGCGTGTCGTTTGGATGGAGAGAATCAAATGCAGCACGTAAGCTCGTGCACTGACGCGTTTCTGTGAAACTATGTTTTCATGGGATGACTTTATTTATGTTTATGTCTATCTCACAGCAACGTGTTTAGTTTTAAACATTTGGGCACGTATTTTTACCATCAAGGTCATGAGACAGTAAGTTTGATTGATGTTATTTATTGCGATCGCACATCATATATTTTAATAACAAGTCATGGCATTCTGCTTATCTTGTTTATGAAGATGAGCATTGTTGCTGAATACAAGCTGATTTGACAGAACATGACTAGCGATTTTGCTCTAAGAGGTTTTTATTATATACAAAAGAGTTTTTAAGTTATGCATTTGCGTATAGGTTTTGTCAACTACTATGCAAGGAAGACTGAATTAGAAACATTTAGGGATGATTTTATTAGTGATGTCTTTTTCTAGGTTAGCGTACATGCTTCAATGTTTAAAATAAGAAGTCATTCTTTGGTTTTATTAACATTTGGGTTTAATGGTTTGTTATAATGCTTTATCAGCACCATGAGTATGAGTAGGAATTGCATTGTCAGATTTATATTTAGGAGGTTGTTCCTGTTATTGCAGTTGTCTCTTTAACTCTGTATAACTGATTGAATGATTGTTCAATTAAATTGTGCATTTTTCCCGCCTGTTTGTATTTAAAAGTGGGATAGTTTTAGAGAGTTTTTTATGTCTGAGGAAGCGTAGGTGAACCTACGTGAAAGCGCTTACATTTTCCTATGGATTAAAAGAGTTTTTTACATTTTGGATACATTGTGCGAGTTTTTCTTCAACTGATCATTGGCCAGCTGCATATTGAACTTTTAGAGACGCTGCAGGTGTGTTGTTTGAGTGCTTTTGACTTACTACATACAACGTGGTTAGACCATCGTATTTTGTTGCCATACTATTCTCCTCATTTTTATACGGTGTGTCTATTTAGTATTGGGGCTGTTTCCTGTGTGTTTTTGAGGATCCTGCTAGCCTGTTACAGCTCCATACCCACGATGGAAACACCAGATATTGAATTGCAATACAGACCGTTGATGAGGGACAGAACTAGCTCTTGGGAGAGCATCTTACATCATGACAATAACCCTTTATTGACTCTGGATCTTGGGAATGCCGATGAGGCAACAAGTGAACCTACAAATGGTGAGAATCTAAATGACTTTTTTGCTTTGAGTAAATCTTTGGAAGATGACTTGTATAAGTTACAACGTCTGGTGGGGCAGAGGCTACACCTTGAAGCCAGTTTGCATTTTAAAGTGGTCCCCAGGGGCATGCGGGTTTTCTGCATGCCCTCATATGGGGATAGCCACCCGATCCTGCTGCAACAATGGCAGGACTTGAATATAGACTTGGGTTTCAGGTATATGAGATTATTGATTCAATACTTTCAGCCCACGGAGGCTGAGCTTCGTAGCAGAGCAAATGTGACTCATAAAGAGATAACTGAGCGTTTTAAATCTGAGTTCTGCATTAATAAATTAAAGAACATTTGTATGCAAGTCAATGCCTTCAGCTACAGGCTTAAAAGCATTAAACAAAAGAAATTGATGAGAGACTACCATGATTTTCAGTGTGGTCAGATTTTCGTTTGGCCTAGAACACGTAACAACGCATCTAATAATGAAGATGGTGCTTCCATGAGCAATGACACTGTAGTTAATGCAAACAACAGTGATTTATCCAGTGTCTCTGTGCCCATTGTAGCGTCCTCTTTTATATCTAGAGCATCAGATAACAGAGATGCCATGCCAATAAGATCTACCAGTTACTCATTCACCAACGAAACTCCGGGAACAGGCACTCCACCTCCTAACCAACTGGCTCTTTTAGATAAAAATTCTACCTCTACACTTGGAGCCATCCCCAAAGTACCTATTAATGACACTAATCATTTTTTACCTTATCCGGTCAAACAGAACCATCAGAACAGAGGGCGATCCAACAGCAGAGGCCCCAGAAAAAGGAAATCATCAGGAGAAAGGTCAGGACAGACAAGGAAAGTAAGACACTGACTACTTTGGTTTATAATGAATCTGATATTGATCTGGATGACATTGAAATCGGTTTATTGAACAAAGGCCTTAACTTTATTCCAGCCACCACCAGCACTCTGACTGAGTCGCTCATAGATCTAAGGCTGTTTTGTCGTAGACTGTCTTTGAAATTATTGTTCAGAGATCAACCTAACAACAATACACATGACATTGGTAGTTCTCAATTTAAACCAAAGAGTACTTTTATACCGAACATGCCTAGTCATGTAGAGTGTTTTTTAAAAGCATGTGATAATGATCTTTATGAGCTTTTCTCCTCTAAAGGTAATAAGTCTACATATTACAACTTGACAATGCCTGAGAATCAGGCTTTAAATAGGCTTAAACATAGGAGAGACATTATTGTGAAACCAGCTGACAAAGGCGGTGGGGTGGTGGTGATGAATACTGTTGATTATATAGCCACTATGTCATCCATGCTTTCTGATACCAACACATATAAAGAAATACATATGCAAGATGTAGATCGTATAGTTCATAATATACATGACCTTCTATACGACTTGGTCATGTGTAGACAGATCAGTAAGGAAATTTATGAGTTCTTTTATGTTGAGAACCCCGTCATTCCAATTATAAAGGGGTTGCCCAAGATACACAAGAACATTACTCCAATACCTATGAGACCCATTGTGTCGGGGGAAGGATGGGCCACATATAATATCTCAGCTTTCATTGAACATCTATTGAGACCTGTTGTAGAATCCTTCTCATCCATACTTAGAGATACGTATCAACTTCTAGATAGCATAGCGAATATAGTACTCGATGTTGATCAACATGAATATCTGCTGATCACTTTGGACGTTAAAAACTTGTTCACCTGCATACCAAATGAGGTAGGGATACAATCCATTCATGAGGTACTTGCTAGAACATCAATATACAGTAGAGATAGGAGTTTACTTATTGGTCAACTCCTAGATCTAGTACTCAACAACAACATCTTTATATTTCAAGATAAGAGTTATTTACAGAAATGGGGTGTTGCCATGGGCACACCCTGTGCTAACTCTTATGCTAATCTAGTGGTCCTAGAATGGGAATTAGATCATGTGTTCACACACAATATGTTTGAATGGGTGAAATTATACAAACGTTTTGTAGATGACATCATTATTATATGGGAAGGTACACAATCTGACTTTGAGTTGTTTTGGTCAGAAATAGAATCAACTACTACCTTCCTAACATTTACACAGGAGTACTCTACTACGTCCATTTCTTTTTTAGATGTGACAATTAACATCAGTGAGAAGGGACAGGTCACATCAACTTTATATAGGAAACCAGTTTGGAGGAATTCGATACTTAGGTATGAAAGCATGCACCCCAGGCATGTTTTCTCTGGTGTCATCAAAAGCCAGTTTATTAGGTTGAGAAGGTTATGTAAAGATGGATTACAGTTGGAAAAAGAAGCTGATTTGATGGAGTCATTGTTTAGTAATAGAGGATACAAGTCCAGCATGGTCAAGGACATCAGAAATATAGTTCTGGGTCCTGTTACCAATGCAGCTACATGTAATCGATATTATGTAAACAGTCATGTTGTCAAAGCAAAAACATCTGATACACTCAGGTATGTAGTCAAATATACCAGTGATGTGAAATCCATTCAAGAGATAGTAATACGTAACTGGAATATGCTAATATTAGACTCAGTTACCAGGGAGTTTATAGGCAATAGACCACAGTTTCAGTACAGAAACTGTAATAATTTGAAGATGATTTTATGTAATAATTCTTTAGCTGGGGCCCATAGCATTGGTAACAGTTTGAAAATGGGAACATACCCATGTAATAATTGTAACAGATGTGAGCATATCACCTCAGTCCAAGAGTATTTACATCCTTGCATGAATTTTAGGTTTTTACCTAAATTTCATGTTACCTGTGAGACTACCAAATTGATATATCTTGCCCACTGCTTAAATTGCACAGCCTTCTATATAGGTCTTACCAAACGAAAACTCATTGATAGGATCTATAATCATTTATATGATATCAAGAAGGGTAATGAAAACAATGCCCTGGCTAAGCATTCATTAGGATATCCAACACATCGGTCTTTCCAGTTTCGGGTGTTAGAAATAGTAAAGGTGAACCTCAGAGGTGGAGACTCAGCCAATAGGTTAGCTAAGGCTGAATTAAACTGGATTCTGAGAATGAGGGCACATTTGCATCCAGGCTTGAACAACTTTATTACTATCAAGCCCATATTATAGATATATTTGATTATATGCCTTGCTGGTTTTTTCATCATGCATGATGAGGTAGGGGTTCTAATAGTATTTTTTATATTTTTTATACTTTTCAGAGTTTTGAATAGTTACCTTGTACCCTCATCATTCTTTAGATGGAAGGGTGTATCTTAATTCAGGCTCATTAGACGACTGAGAATTGGCTGGATTGTGTTTATATATTCGAACTTTTTGAGATGACGATATTGATAACGTTTTGAGCACTAAAGCGATTGTTGAGCTTCTGTTACACCTTATATGGATGGGACTTGGAGATTGTTAATGATGTACATAGAAAGGAGCCTATTTTAATATTACTGACATGTCTATACATTTTATTTTGCTTGTATTCAAATAAGGTATGTTGATTTTGCATGTCGAGTACTCATGATAGTTTAGTTCTTGTATACTATCATATGGCAGTATTAGTTTTGAAATCTAGGACTTTCTCCTCTGGATATTCCATTAATTTATGTCTATAGTTTACACCATACATTCTAATAGAGCTAATCCCCTTGACGTTGTGAGATTTACTTAGAATTAGGCTACACTCACAGTGTGTATCCGTTACAGTGTTGTATGTGCTTTTATATATCTAAGACCTCAGTCAGGATATGTGTTTCACTCTGCTCATTAGAGTTATGCCTCATACATTGATGTCTATTTTTAAGGCGAGTATTCAGCCTGTTTGACATCGTATACTACATTTGTTTACAGGTTCTTCTTTGAAGTAGGCACTGAGTTATTGATGATTTTTGATAAAAGATCTCAGTTACCTGCCTGGTATTGGCGTTAATGATGGCTTTATTATATTATATTAGATTATGTACTTTTCTTATATATGTGGACAGAGCCTGTCTTATTTAGAATACTGCAATTTGTTAAATGGGAGGCATCCGATCAAGCACCAGGTACATGCAGGTGCTGTTCTGGAACTCCTTGTCATACTTTAAGCTTTAATGTTCATGCAAGCAAGGATTTTGAGTAACGTCACTGCTATGGGCGTGTCGTTTGGATGGAGAGAATCAAATGCAGCACGTAAGCTCGTGCACTGACGCGTTTCTGTGAAACTATGTTTTCATGGGATGACTTTATTTATGTTTATGTCTATCTCACAGCAACGTGTTTAGTTTTAGACATTTGGGCACGTATTTTTACCATCAAGGTCATGAGACAGTAAGTTTGATTGATGTTATTTATTGCGATCGCACATCATATATTTTAATAACAAGTCATGGCATTCTGCTTATCTTGTTTATGAAGATGAGCATTGTTGCTGAATACAAGCTGATTTGACAGAACATGACTAGCGATTTTGCTCTAAGAGGTTTTTATTATATACAAAAGAGTTTTTAAGTTATGCATTTGCGTATAGGTTTTGTCAACTACTATGCAAGGAAGACTGAATTAGAAACATTTAGGGATAACACCACAAGCTCACGACCAGAGAGATCACCAGGAACCGGATACCTTGTTTAAAACTCTGCTTTATTTGAAGTATGAAATCCACAAGTTAAATGCTCACGAAAAAAGATTAAGAACACAAAATTCAGTCAAGCGCTTTCGCCCGGGCTCTCCCAGGCTTTATCAAGACAATACTACAGACAATGTGCATCCAAAGTACGGACTTTATCAACACGCCTACTGTATTAAACAGTAATGATGACGACGAGCGTCCGGATGATGCGCCCGTAACCAGGGGCGAATTCAAACAAGTTATGTGTCTTCTTTCCCAACTGAGTGGTTTGTTGCTTAATGAAAGCAGCAGAGTATTAACAGGTTTGCCGCCCAACCAACAACAGTTAAGGGACTGTAACGAACCAGTGGTTAAACGGAAGAGGAATGCTTTAGCAGAAACTTCTGAAGACACCAACGGGTCGTGTTATGCAGTTCAGGAACAACAAATAATGGGTCCCACACCATCCTCAAAGCAAGGAACTACATATACTGATTTCAACATTAAAAAATGGACTAGCAAACATTTTAAGTTTGCCGAAGGTACTGTGCACTTTAATAAAAGTAGCAGTTCTAGCAATATACAGCTTGAACAGCTGGTATCTGATTTTAACAGTAAATTGTACTCATACAGGTCGGTACAGCTTGAAATAGAGTACCTAACTGAGTGCATTAGGGTGGAGCGCATACCAAAGGGGTTGCGTTTCAATAAATTACCGAATAATGCAATTCCAGGCTCTAAGTTATTTAAAGAAATTACTGTCTTGTTTGACAAAATGGGAATGGAAATGCTTAAACTTATGATATCTGATTATGAAAGCAGAGCGAACTCACTTCTAGCTGACATTAATGCTATTAACACGAGTATTACTGACAACATTAATTTCTCCAGCATCAAAAGGGACTATGAAAAATCATTTATAGAGGTAGACAACCATTGTGACAGAATAGTGCAAAGAAAAATCAAAAAACTGGAAAGAGATTTACAAGAGTACAACAATGGGGTTGCATATGTTTTTTCAAAAGGAGCTGATAGATCATTTCCCAGAAAATATAATTATGAAAATATGCCAAGGAGAGGGAACAATGAGAATTATAGATTTCAAAATGCATTTGTCACCCCAAACAGAGGAGAAATACCACCCCAAAAAGGTAATCAAGCCCAAGAGCAGGGTTTTCATTATGCCCCAGGGAGACAGTCATACAGGGAAACAAACCAGTCAGCCCAGGGGAGGAGCAATTTCAGGAGATAGTTGCTCCAGTTTCTTCTGTTTCAACCATAGAAACTATACATTTACCATCTTGTACAGTGGCCAAGCAGGGGAATTTTTCCATTTACAACTATACGGATGTTTCAGTGAACAACTTGTTTTTTGAGCTGTTTAAAAAAGGTTTTCATTTTGTACCTGAGAAATATATGAACATTTCAAAAACTATTTTGGATGTAAAGTTTTTTACTAGGAATTTGAATTTGAATATTTATTTCAGAGGTAGGCAACATGTAAAAGATCCATTACAAAGAGCAAGTACCTTTAATCCTCCCCTCCATCCTGTCTTGAAGGTATTTGAGGAAATGGTAGAAACTGAGCTTAGACACCTGACAACTAAAAATGCGGTAGATAAGGGCAATAATTTCACCAAAAACTTCTATGAGACTATAAAGTTTTTCAAGAATGAGGAAATTAGACCAATGAAACCTGACAAAGGAGATGGCGTTGTCCTTATGTATAAGCATGACTATGAAGCACACATAGCTAACATCTTGCATGACACAGATAAGTACACGGAGGTCTCAGTTAATGAGCGCAATGTAGCGTACTCAAAAATAAGGCTTATGCTAGAGGACCATCTTATGCAAGGAGTCTTGAATGAGCAATTGTTTAACTACCTCTTAGTACAAAAACCTCTGACGCCAATTATTTTTGGCATTCCTAAAGTACATAAAGGCCTTGACCCTTTGAAATTTAGGCCTATAGTTGCAGGTGCAAAGGGTATTACTGAACCATTAGGCAAATTCATAGATATATCAACTAAAAAACTGGTTTCATCAATAGAATGCATTTGCAAAGATTCATGGGAATTTCTCAAAGGGATAAAAAGTGAATATTACAACATAACTAATTATATGGTCACCATTGACATTGTTGATTTATTCCCTAGTATTCCCCACACTATAGGAATAGAATGGTTCAGCAGAATACTTATTGAAAAATCAGGTTTCAGTAGCAACATTATTAATTTAATAGTTGGATTTATGGAAGTTATTTTGAAGAACAATTATATTATTTTCAATGGAGAATTATTTAAGCAGAATAAAGGGGTGGCAATGGGTACACCCTGTGCTACGGCCTATTCAAATTTAGTATTGCATTTCTGGGAAAAGGAATTTATTTTTTCAACAAGATGGGCAGAACATATTGTCCATTATAAAAGATTCCTAGACGATATTTGCATTCTGTGGGGGGGTAATAATAATGAATTTGAAGAATTCATGCAACATATTAATTGCTCTACCAGTTTTTTGAAATTCACACATAAAATCAATCCATTTGAACTACATTATTTGGACATAGTTTTAAGGAAAAATAGCATATCCAAACAATTTGAATCTTGCATTTTTAGAAAGGACACATACTCAAACATGTTGTTGCATTTTGAGAGCAACCATCCATTTTTTCAAAAAAGGGGGATTATAAAAAGCCAGTTAATAAGAGCATCAAGAATTTGTAGTACGGATATCTTGTACCAGAAGGAATGTGAATATTTAAGGGAACTATTTTTGGAAAAAGGATATCCAAATAGTATGTTTGAAATTCTAGTTAATGAAATTTCCCAAAAAAGAACTACACAGTTTCCCCCATTACTTGGCATTATAACTCCCCAGGAATCTGTCAGTAGAACGAGCAAGGACAAAATAAAAGACCTTCCTTTTTTATACACATATAATACAAATAATGTGGAGATTGAGGACATTATTGGCAAATTTTGGCCTGTTCTCTCTATTAATGAAGACCTGAAGAAAAGTATCCCAAGCAGACCACACTTTGTTAGAAGAAGGGATCGCAACTTAAAAGAACTATTAGAAAGGCAAGTACTATCCAGTAATAATGAAAACTAGCTTACCAGGGGAACTTACAAATGTAATGCTTGTAGTCAATGTTCCTATATACTAGATAATAAAGGTATTTATTTGAAATCCAGGAATATGAATCTGTTCCCATCAGGTCATTTCAATTGTAATTCAAAAGGTGTGGTTTACTTGGGTTTTTGCCAACACTGTATGTGTTTCTATGTTGGAAAAACTGAAAGGGTTTTAAAAAGAAGAGTGTATGAACACATTTATGAAATCAAGAATAAAAAAAAATTGAATGCATTCTACAAGCACTCTTTAACTTGTAATAACATGTGCTTAAAATTTCTGGTCTTGGAACAAGTTTTCAATAGTGTAAGAGGGGGAGACTGGGAAGCATCCCTTGAGTACAAAGAATTGTTATGGCAAATAAAACTGAATGCCACAAGACCACCAGGGCTTAATGATGCAATCAGTATTAATAGTGCTCTTAGGCTACGTAGGGCCAAATTATAGTTGATTCTCTCAAACTATGATGACACATACAAAATATGTTTGGGTCTAAAATTAATATAATTTCAGTAAAAGAATTGTTGTTTCCAGTAGACTTTAAAGAATTTTAGCAAGACAGTTTGTATCAAATGATGATATGTGAATATATATATTTTTACCTATCAAATGTTGGTATTTTACAAGATAATATGGTCCACTTTGAAGTGTTCAGTATTTTATAATAAATTAGAATAAGATGTTTAGAAGTATGTTATTTATGCACAGTATTTATTAATATATATGTTCTATCAATTTATATTTTGAATAAATAGGATTGTTAACAATGTTATTTTTAGCAATATGATTTATAAATATATTAAGAATAATTAATATTTAGTAGTTTTTAAAGTTGAACATTGAATATAATTTTATTATATTTAACAAATTGAATTTTAATAAGAATTTTTAATTTTTAATTTGGTACAAGTGGGACCCTAAAAAGGTTATAAAATGTTTAAGAATTTAGTTCTTTGCATTTTGTTTAGCTGCTTCTGTTTTTATCTGCCTGTGCCAATGCTGCTAATTACAATATGTACCTTTAAGTATTAAGAGACTATGAAACAATGGGATCAGCCTAATTAATTAATTGTATAATTGATTATAGGAGTTGTGAAGGTATAAAATGGATGCACATTGTCTGTAGTATTGTCTTGATAAAGCCTGGGAGAGCCCGGGCGAAAGCGCTTGACTGAATTTTGTGTTCTTAATCTTTTTTCATGAGCATTTAACTTGTGGATTTCATACTTCAAATAAAGCAGAGTTTTAAACAAGGTATCCGGTTCCTGGTGATCTCTCTGGTCGTGAGCTTGTGGTGTTGTGCTGTTTTTGTCTTTGGTTCCAAAGAATTTGTGTTGTACTTCGTAAAAACATTTAGGGATCTTGAAGGTGATTTTATTAGTGATGTCTTTTTCTAGGTTAGTGTACATGCTTCAATGTTTAAAATAAGAAGTCATTCTTTGGTTTTATTAACGTTTGGGTTTAATGGTTTGTTATAATGCTTTATCAGCACCATGAGTATGAGTAGGAATTGCATTGTCAGATTGATATTTAGGAGGTTGTTCCTGTTATTGCAGTTGTCTCTTTAACTCTGTATAACTGATTGAATGATTGTTCAATTAAATTGTGCATTTTTCCCGCCTGTTTGTATTTAAAAGTGGGATAGTTTTAGAGAGTTTTTTATGTCTGAGGAAGCGTAGGTGAACCTACGCGAAAGCGCTTACATTTTCCTATGGATTAAAAGAGCTTTTTACATTTTGGATACATTGTGCGAGTTTTTCTTCAACTGATCGTTGGCCAGCTGCATATTGAACTTTTAGAGACGCTGCAGGTGTGTTGTTTGAGTGCTTTTGACTTGCTACATACAACGTGGTTAGACCACCGTATTTTGTTACCATACAAATCTTACCTTATGAGATAATTTTCTAACCTGTTTGAAACCCAGTAATGGCATAAAGCCTTGACCCTTAGAACTGCTGTCTCAAATGCTGAAAAAGTTCATATTTTAGCTTTGTATGTTGAGTATCTGAAACTGTAACCCATTCTTTCAGATCAAATCAAATTACAAATCATTGATAACTAGGCCTGTTTAAGTACTAACATCAATACAGAAAACCAAACTTCATATCTATTAAATTATAAAACAATCAGAAATCATCTCACATTTAAACAACACTAAAATTTTGAAAATGTGGAAAGAAACTATTGTTGCACTACTAATTTGTTCCTAGATTTTTGCTCTATCCCTTCTAAAGCTGGAAATTATTTTGAGAAGTTTTATGTTAACAGTTCCAGCATTTAAAATGTGGGACCTTTTTCCTAATTATTTTTTGCTTTATCCATAATACAGGAGGAAAAAGTCAAGAAGAATGGGTAACAACTGCAGTCCATTTAGGGAAGAATGTACATGTAATGAGGATATCTACTCTAGTTCGGTTATACCAGTATCACTGCATAATATCACTAAACATCAGGGTATTTTGCAACCCAGAGTCAGTACAATACAAAGATCATTGGTACCGTACTTAATTTCCTGTATCCACACTAGAACTGTGAAGTCTACTTAAGAGGCACATCCCCTGAAGAAGTCAACTAAGAAGTGGTCAGACAAATAGTCTAGTTTCAACACCAAAGTGACCATAACCAGCTGAAATATCAAGCTCAGGGAGTGGACTTTAGAAAGTGTAGTGGTAGTGACTACCCGAATAAAAATGAACTTTTTTACAATCAAGAAAAAGTTTTGATATGTGCCAGCAAGCTCTCATCAACCTAGATATTAAAGTCATCTAGAAATAAAAAGTTAGTGTAGCTGAACACTAACATGACAAGAAAGCTGCAGAACTCTTACAGTAAAGCCTTGATATTGTTAGAAAGATGATGTAGGAGATTAAATCTGCTGCTTACTGCAGTTTGAAGGACATACTCAGGCATGCTGGGTATTTTTCTAGAAAATTCACTCTCTTCAAATATGGATCAAAATCTGAAAATTAGACTTACAGTTGTCTTGTCCCAAGACCTCAAGGAGTGGTCACAATAAGATGGTGCTAAATTTGGAGTCCAACCTTGTTACATTTATAAGCTGAGGTCAGAATTATGCAGCAAGTCAGAAGTCAGCATGGACATGTTCTTGATGGATCTCACATTCATTGACAATCCACAAAATGGGTCTAGCAGACTGCAATCCCCTCCCAAAGTTTTTCACTGAATGGTAGGCTATCTTAATACCTTTTAAGACAAGAAAAAAAATACTATCCCAAGGCAAATTCACCCTGAGCAGGCTCTGTGTGATCCTGTCTAGGATCAGTTCCACCATTCTCATTCCAATGTGCTCACAAAGGAGGGCTGATAATGAGCTTTGGCCATATGCCTCCTTAAGATACCTAGCATTTTATAAGAAGAGTAAACAGAAGCCAGGTTCTAAATGGAATGAAACGCATGCAGGATCAGGTTAGAGTAACAACCCTGTCACTGGAATATGTGAAACCATGATCAATATGCAAGGCACCAAAATGGCAGAACAACTGCTTATAAAAACAGAGGCCTAAAACAGATGCCCTACGCTGACCATCTTAAAAAACTCCAGCTATACTCTGTCGCATATCTTGTACCAGAGCCAACATACAAGGCTGCATACAAGGCCAGGTGTAGCCCAGAGCTGTTGGACATGCATAAATTAAAGAAATCCCAATCCCCACACGCCTAGGATAAACCTTGTCATCACAATAAACAACAAAACATGTTGGAGGATAGAGTTCCTGACAGAGACTCCAGACTCCAAATAGATCTGGTGCCAGCTGGCAGAGCTCTTCAAGCTCTTCACAGGAACCTTGACGATTGATGGAGAAAGGAACGATTGGATCACGGGGCCAGTCCAGGGTCAGTCGCCCAGCCTGCTGGGGGGTCCAGGAAACAAAGTAATTATGTTATGGGAAGGGCTTAGGAAGGCCCTAGAAGCTGCTAGTAGAGCATGAGGCTGATAGCCCTTAGTAAATGAACTTTATTCCATCATACTCCAAGCCCTTCGATGATATGGTCTTCAAGGAAGTATAACAGATAACATACTCAACAAATAAAAAATAACACATGTAAACCAGTAATAATATTACAATATAATTACTCAATTATGAAATTAGTTAACCTAATAAAAATTAAATAAATTAATAAAAATGTCCATTCTAAATGTTGATTTAAGCCCAAAGACGTAAGGCTACCAAATAAAAAAAAAAAAAAATATATATATATATATATATATAGAGAGAGAGAGAGAGAGAGAGAGAGAGAGGAGCTTCTATGTTTTTTAATAAACTATCAAAAGATTTAGCTTTTCTTTCATCAAACATCACTTGCTATTAGATTGTACACCTAAAACCAGATGCATTACCTCAATGTAGTTCATTAAAATGTGCTAAAGGGCTAAAGGGGTCTCATTTTTATTTGGCGTAATATTGCTTAAGTGTTCCGGAATTTTTAAATTAAAACTTCTGGTAGTTTCATTAATACATATTAAATTACAAGAATACCAAAATGCATAAATAACCACCTTACTCAAGCAGGTAAATGTACCCCTCACTGTAAATCTCCTCCCATTAAATTGATGTAAATGGGAAATAAAACTATAAATATTACAGCCCCCACATGGCAAGATTCATCCACAAATGACTGCGCTGGATACATTTATTACAGGTCTCTTAAAATCACTATGACTTACATAATCAGCTATATTCTTTCTTATCAGGAAAGGAACCTGAGGTTTGTTTTCCAATAAAGTTGATAAAATGGGGTCCACCTCAACATTTATTAATCAATTTGATAAGCATTGGACTGAAGCAATGATATTCAGTCACAATCTATATAAATAAAAATGTAAATGTTCGTTTATTCAAAATCTTAAATCTCCGAAAGTTCTTCACCAATTGCTTTGAAATTTTCACACAATTTTGCATTCGAATACGCGCGTGTTTTTATATACCTACTATTATATAGATGTCACACATTGCATTCGAATACACGCATGTTTTTATATTCTTACTATGGATTCTATATATTTGTATACAAATATGCAATTTTATATGTTTTTGTTATAACTTTCTTACTTCTTTTTCAGTGCAATCGATCTGCTTTAGTTCATCCAAATAATGCCTCACAGAAGATCAAACTTAGGTCGTCATACTCGCGGAGCAGAAGCAGTGCGATGAGTAATTGCAAATCAAACTGAGGAAGAACGGGCATCAGCGAATGAGTGAAATAGATAAAGAATGGCTCAAAGACGTGCCGAGGAAGCAGCACAGCGACGTGCAGCCAGACTTGAGGATGCACGGTTGCGAGCATGGCGATCGCGTTCTGCAGCTTCAGATCTGCTTCGTTCTCCTCGATCGACACCAGTGGACGAAATAAATGCTTGCCTGAAATACTGTAGTTTGTGGCAACATGTAAAGACATTAAAATTAACTACAAATATGCATGTCCAGCTGCAAAACGATTTATCAGCTGAGATATTCTCACATCAATTGCTGGAAATTGGGAACGGAAAGGTGCCGGTTGATCTGACCTCAGGACAAATTTCATTGCCTCATAACTTCTGCAATTTAGTGACGTCAAAAGAAGAATTGGTTGAAAAAGTATTTCCCAATATTCAAACCAATTATAAGAATCACGACTAGCTGACTGAACGAGCTATTCTTGCGGCCAAGAACAAAGACATCTACGAACTTAACAACATTATTCAGTCTAACATTCAAAGTGAGGCAGTCACATACAAGTCCGTCGACACTGTTGTGGAAGCAGATGAAGCGGTTAATTATCCAACAGAATTTTTGAATTCACTCGATCTGCCAGGGATGCCACCGCACGTACTGCAATTGAAAATCGGCTTGCCAATTATCATGTTGCAAAATATCAACCGGCCAAAGCTTTGCAACGGCACGCGGCTTGCAGTAAAAAAATTAATGAGCAACGTCATAGAAGCAACAATCTTGACAGGACCTTTCAAAGGTGAAGATGTCCTCATTCCTCGCATTTCTATGATTCCAACGGATATGCCATTTCAATTTAAGCGATTGCAATTCCCAATTCGATTGGCGTTTGCAATCACCAATCTTTAGAATTGTGCGGTTTAGATCTACACACGGATTGCTTCTCACATGGACAATTATATGTTGTGTGTTCTAGAGTCAGCAAACCAAACAATCTCTATATCTGCACAGACAATGGAACAACAAAAAATATTGTATATCCACAAGCATTGTGAAGTTAAACATTTTAGAAACGTGCTCTTTCTCTTTTCTTTCTTTTCCATTTAACCAGACTGAGCCACAGCAACATGTGGCTGGGTACAGCTAGTGTATATATATATTATATATATATATATATATATATATATATATATATATATATAATTATTTTCATCAGCTTTCCTATTACAGTTTTAAGCTGTTATCCAGCTGGATAGTGTAGAAGAGATCAGCCAGCAGGAACTTGACATTTCTTGAGGTGGGGGATGCAGCATGGTCCAATGCAAGGTTGACACCCAGCCAAAACATGCTGTTTTATCAGGCAACAGGAAATACTAGGAGCAAGAGCCCACAAGGCAGCATAAGCTGTGTATCTGTATGCTGTGGATGGGAAACAGTGTATCTGAAGAAGCATGCAGGGGTTAGTGGCCAGTATTGTAAGAGTCTAACTTCCCACTTACTCTGGCAAAATAGGGAAGTAACTGTTGGCTGCCTTACTGCTGCTAGAGTCTACAAACCTTTGCATTTGAACAATAATGAATATTTCTTAACTACTACTCAGTGACAGGTTTTTCTTTCTGTTGCCCTTGTAGCTAGGTAGATAGAAAATAGGGAATTAGAGAGATATATTAAATTTTGAAAGGTAAATAGATATCAGTACAAAAGTGGATAGGTAGACATGTTTCCATTTCTAAGTTCACCCCCCTTGCACATAGCATATTTTAAAAATGGAGAATGAGGGTTAAGTAGGGCACCAGCCTCCTTATAAATAGAATTACTTGAGTAACATAAGTATTACATCCACTGTATAGATTGCATTATGTTTTGTCTGCTTATTGCTACTGGACCAATTGCATACAGCTCTCAAATGTTGCAGCAGTTGTCAAAATATACAAATATACAACTACTGTATTATTATAATAACAGGACAGAATCACTAAATGGGTCCTGTATTCTATTTTGACAGCAATAGGAAATTACACAATGCTTTCTTCATCAAATGCTGTACATTTCTTATTCTGAACCTTATAATGACTATGTATGACAAGAGTGTATCATTCTTCAATATGGCCAGTGGAATCTCTTGGAACTGAAACATTTTATTGCACTTTCAAAGTATGAAGAACTCTTATCAATGGACCAAACTAAATTTCTAACTCAGAATACCAAGCATGTAAAACTGTGCAAAGATAGACAACTGATGTGGAATCACTCCCATCTTGAATGGAGAAGTTTTTCAGGAGCACAATGACTTCTGCATGTTACTGTAACACAGAAAAGTATATGCTGCATTCATAAAGGTACTGTGATGTGCATGTGGCCACGTACACATCTTAGTAACTTTTTGCTGTTCATCAAGTACCCTTTCACTGTGCTGCACAGTCCTCCAACACAAAGACATGCAGTACCACGAAGGGCTGGCTCAGTGGCTATGCTGTATGCTAATGAGGCACTCTGCGGGAGATGCATATGCTAATTAGCCATGCGCTATCTCTTTAAAACCATCCCCAGGAAGGACATCTCCAGGAAGAAATCTACATAGTCTAGTCATTCAAGAAAGTGCTTAGCCATGTAGATCAGCATGGCCATCCCCAACACACTGTGGTAGCAATCAGGTCCAAAAGACCATGTGTAACCACTGAATCTGAACATTGTGGTGGGGGGGGGGCACTAGACAACAGGGCTGAGTTTTAAATAGCTATAATGATATCAAGAGAAAAATGGGGATTGGTAGTGGAGGGATAAACTAGACAACCAGGAACACATCAGTAAAGTGCCATACCTGCACCAGTTTTAGAACAGGGATCGTGAGGTTTATGGGGAACACACTAGAACACCATGGCTACATTGGTAAAGTGCCATATCAGTACCAATGTTACAGAGGGGATTAGGGGTGTGGGATACACTAGACAACCGGTGATACATCAGTAAAGTACCATACCAGCACTAATGTTACAACAGGGATTGGGGGGTGGAGGTGGGGGATCACTGGACACTAGGGAATATCTTAAGTGTCATGATGGCACTAATGTTACAACAATGATCAGGGGGTGGGGGATGCACTAGATCACCAGGGATAAATCAGTAAAGTGCTATGCAAGCACCAATGTTAAAACATGTATCGGGGTGGGGGAAATCCAACAGACAATAGGAAATGCCTTAAGTGCTGTGATGGCACCAACATTACTTTGGTGATTGGGGAGGTGGGAGGAACCACTGGACATCAAAACAATGCATTAAGTGCCATAATAGCACCTATATTACTATGGGCATCAAGGGGTCAGAAGGGGATATGCTAAACACCAGGATTTGATTTTAAAGTGCAGTGCTGTGCTGACACCAATGTTATTACAGGGATTAAGGGGTTGGGAGTACTCCATAAAGTGCCTAAGTCACAGAACAATATAACAGGAATGGGAGGGGGACCATTGGATACACTGTAAAGTGCCATAATGCCACCAATGGTAGTACAGAGATCAGGAGGTGGGGGAACAACTAGGCAACAGAGATAAATTAAAGTACTGTAATAGCACAGAGTTCATAAGGATGATAGGGATGGGGAAACTAGTAGACCACTCGGGATGACTCTTTAAAGTGATGTAATGGCACCAACATTATAATGGGGATCAGCCATGATTTGCACATTACAGTAGTAACTGCGATTCAGGAAACATGTAAATTAGCTGATAATGAGGGCTTGCCTGATCATGACTAGCAAGTTCCTGAATTGCAAATTGGCATGTTGCTCTGGAAGGGCATTTCTAGCATGAACTATATGGCTCAAGCTAGGAACTTTATTTAATTCCTGGATATGTATTTCATCCATCCTGTAAGGGCTGGAATGTGTGGAAATACATCTTTTTTCTGCAGCCCCATCTTTTTCTAGGAGCAGTATGTTCCACAATTGCCTTTCTAGAGACTGCTAGAATGTATACTTCACAAAAAGATCCATTTTGCTTCATTTTCTAGCCTAAATAGTGCAATCATGTAATGCCCACAAGAAAAAAACACAAGCCCAGCACAGAATCTAAAGAACATGGTTCCCGGTGCACTTCTCACATTACTGAATTAATATATTTTTATATGTACCAAGCATTGTCACTCATACATGCATTTACAATGTGTGCCATAATGTAATAGTGCCCCAGTGGCAGTGGCACGGCTTGGCCTGCCACTGCATGAATAACACTGGTACATTTAGTGAGTATACCAAATATACCCATCCTTCAAGAATAGTGTTTAAAATACTTCACCCATTGACATCACACGATATCAAGTACCTTCCACATTTACTATAATTGATTCTTTCTGGTCATGTAACTTATGGGGATACAAGTGTTGAAGTGCTCTGGTACCCCTTACAACTTGTTCGAGTAGCTCAGAAGGTATATATTTCCTGAACATTCTGCATGACAACATGGAAGTTCAATTTCCACAGTGTTTATAATAATTCCTTTCTGTAATGCTGTCACATCTGTGGCTACTTATACCCCATATTAAGTGTATTGTGTCATGGAGATGTATACTTTTTTACCATTTCATTTTTTTTTTCTGGTTGCTTGTTTATCAGAGCATAACTTAATAGAATGCTTCAACATGTAACCCTGTAGCACTTGCAAGCTGACAGGGCAGTTTTCCTTCTGTATGTAGCTGATGATATGTGGTACACTGTTGCTAGGTTACTAACAGAGCACACATCTAAGATGTAATAATAATAATCAGAGCTCAGTAGAGCAATAGAAAGTATAAAGGTATTGTGTTAAGTATTGCACAATACTCTCCTCATTGCTCGTTTCCTTTGTCGTTTGTATTTATAATGTTTAAATTCAAAACCAAGAGCATATTCGCCTATTCCCACATTGCAGTTACCATTAAACAGAATGAACAAAGTAGACCAAACATACACTTCAACTGAAAAAAATAGTACTACACAATGAAATATTTTGTTCCACTTCCCTTCTCCAGTTGAAAACTAAAAACGCATGCAAACAAATAAATATGGAAATATTTACCAAAGTGAATAGACAAGCAATGTTGCATTTTGTGGATCACAACAGTTACATTCATTTATATACCATAGTTCTTAGGGGTGTTCACTCTTTACCTTGACTGGACCACAATGAGATGTTGAATGGGTGTGTATTTCTGTCCCCTATTGGCTAATTGTTGTGGAGTTATAACTATCACTGATTTTTTAACAAAAACAAATGAGATTTTTGGGGTGTTCGGTCCTTACCTTCACTGGACTGCAGTGAGATGTTGAATGGGTGTGTTTTTCTGTCCACTACTAGCCAGTCATTGTGGAGTTAGACGTATCACTGATTTTTTAACAAAAACAAATGAGATTTTCTGTAAAATGTAGGTACATTTTCTTCCTAAAGATCTTTTATCTGTATTTAAGTTCAGAGTGCAAGCTAAAGGACACATTCAAACCCCAACACCTATATGTCTAATGGTGTATTTGCCATGCAGTACCTGCTTTTAGTTTGCTGTTACCAACATCTCTAGCAAAAGACTCCGCTTGTAATAACGTGTATCAATATTGCTGTTGCAAATGTTTTTATGTAGGTAAGATATCTAGTTATTTCAGAAAACAAACAGCTGAGCATATTATTGATATAGGCAATGAGAAGAATTATCTAACTTATCATGTAATGATAAATAATGCACAATGGTCGATAGCAGACCTGTCACTAGTGGAGTTCTCCAGGGATCTGTCCTGGGACCCCTACTGTTTGGTCTCTATTTCTCAGAGGTCCAGGCAAAGACAAAAGACCTGTGGCTGACCAAGTTTGCAGATGACTGTAAGTTGGGTGCTGTCACTGACTCCCCAAAAGAAGTTAACATACTGCAAGAGGGTCTCACAGCAACTAATGACTGGTGACAAAGTCATGGCCTCAAGCTAAATGCATAAAAATGTGTCATCATACCATTTGGCAAGAACACGACCACTACTGATTACCACATCAATGGCAGCCCCCTAAGCAGGCAACCTTTGATGACAGACCTGGGCACTCAGGTTGATAACAACCTCACATTCGACCATCATGTAGCAGCAGTGGTCAGCAAAGCCTTTTACTTGGTTCATCTCATAAGTAAAAGGATTGCACCCAGAAAAAAGGAGGTTATTACCTCTCCATACTCCTCCACTATTAGACCAATAATTGAGTATAATGCCCTGTTTGGGATGTACCTCTCCAAACATCTGCACCAACTGGAAAGGCCACTGAAATACCTCATAAAGAGAATCCATGGCCTCCAACACCTGTCCTATGCAAACAGGCTCAAATCACTATCACTCTACCCAGTATTGTACAGATTGCTCAGGGTTGATCTGTGTCTCACCTGCAAGGCAATCTTGGACCTGCCCTACTACAGATGCTCCATATCCGTAAGTCTATCTCCTCACACACTACCCACTCAAAAATCCTGAATCTAATACACAACATCAACAAAACCTGCTGGAGAGACAGGTTTGTCTCCCAGAGGCTGCTCCGTCTCTGGAATAGACTTCCATACATGTCAAACAGAGTACCTCGCTGACCCTCTTCAAGCGCAAACTTGATGAGTGTATGGGAAACCACAAATCTGTTCCACCTGTGTCCTTCATTGACAGGGGAGACAGGTGTTGACTGAGGTTTCTTTTTGGGGATAAACTCTTGGCTAGGCTTGTAAGGGCACCAGGGCCATTTAGCCTAGTAACCTCCTATGATCCTATATGCTTTCCTGTTCCAAGTGACTGAAGTAATCTGAACTTACCATTGGTGTAAAGATGCTGATAACCACTTAGCTAAAGCAGATTTTAGCTGTCAAAAAGTACAGGCATATAGACTGTCAGGTTTGAATATGTCCTTTAGTTTATCATCTTACCTTAAATACAGGTAAGGTACCTTTTAGAAAATGCACACATAAATGTTGCTCTAGTTCTCACTTGTTCCTGTTAATTGATGATACTTTTCATTGGTTAATATTTTTATTTAATGTTGGCCTGTATGTGTTTTACCTTTTGGCTGAAGGTGAATGGTCGCAACATGTTTGATTTGAGGTAATAAACCTTTTGTTATTATTTTTACCAGCCACAGGGAACAGAATGCCTTTGTTGTACAATGTTTAAACATAAGCATACATTCAAATAAACATGATTAAATGCAGAAAGAACCAAATAAGGCTGCTGGACCCTTAGAGTGCCTAGTAATAAACTATGGAATATTAGAAATGGTGAATTTCTTTCATAACAGACTTTCTAGTAAGAAGTAAAAGCTTCTCAATCTCTTTATAAAAAAAATCCTTTCTCCTTTCATAATATGACTATAAGACTGGTCTATAAAGATCTCATATTCAAAGACAAATCTATAAACTGAAAACTGCCTCCTCTTCTAAAAATGCTCGTAAGGCCTTTTCAGCTATCTCATTTAACTCAAAAGCAATACCCAGTATTACAGAGTTGCTACCTAATGGTATCATGTCATGCCTCTGAACTGTCCCAAACTTCTCAGAATATCCAGCTTTTTGCCTCATATTTTTGTTCTATTCCTCATAAAAATCTGTGGTTTTCTAGCAAATCATCAAGGATTGAAGTCACTAAATTATTTGAGTTTCAGACTTTGTATCCTTCAGAAAATGCATACTAACCATTTTGTGGCCTTTGTTCCCCCATTATATCTAGCTTTGTCCAGATTTCTTGTGCTAAGAGGTTGTGATGTATGTATCATCTATAAGGTTCTTGAAAGGCTCACCAATGTCCTTGCCATCAAGATTTAACTGCTCCACCCCCCCCCCCCCCACACTCACACACATGCCTGTACTTCCACCTTCAGACAAAAAAAATACTTCTCCCTAATAATCACTTTAGGCCAAGTCCTATATGCACTACCCAAAAAGTAAGCATATCAGCTTTCAGAGTCCCAACAGCATACCAGGCTATCTCCTTGTCAGTATGAAATATAACTTTGCTCAAATTCTCCTGAAGCTGTTCAGCCTTACTCTCTGCACTGGGCATGTATCAGATGTCTGGAGAACTACATTAGCAGCACCACTGCCCAAAGTTCGCCTCATCACAGCCTCTTGGAACTACATACCCTTTACTTTCACCAGTATCATGTATAAGGCCATAGTATATATCATGTTCCAGCTCATACACAAAGATAAGGGTAACTTACAAACCCTTGATATAGGTAACTTACAAACCCTTGACCATAACCAGTCTGATTCATAAAGGATAGAGTATGTCTACTCATTCTAGTCAATTTCTTTGAAAGAGTTACTAATGCCCTAGACAAAGGCAGTCAGTTTGTACTTCCAATCTAGAATTAGCTAAGGCTTTTGATATGACCCTCCAATCTGGTATTACAACAAACTCACCTGCCTAAACATTAACCTGAACATCACCTACAGGATAGCCAACTCATCCATAGTTAGAACATAGGCAATGATGGTGGGTAGTACTTCTTCCACACAAAGTATTGTCATTACCATCACCAGGGAGCATGTCTTTAATGCCGTCTCAAAGGCAAAAAATACAGTCTCCATGGGACCCAACAACATCCCTGGCTGCATTCTACATGAACTCAGGCATGAGCTCTCAGCACCATTAGGCATCCTATTCAACCAAAGCCTGAGCACCAGCTTCATCTCAACCAAATGGAGGACAGCCACTGTCATCCCTCTACACAAAGAACATCCACTGATCCAGGCAATTATAGGCCCATCAGCCTTACTAGCCCAATCTGCAAGGCCATGAAATGCATTATCATGGACCTTATAAACAAAGGCATAGGCAACCTCCAAACACTTGACGCCATACAGTTTGGTTTTGTCAAAGGGAAATCATTCCTCTTAAACCTGGTTGACTTCTTTGAAACAGTCACCAAAGCCATGGACGAGGGGAAGACAATGCACACCACCTACCGTGACCAAGCCAAAGCCTTCAACACTATTCTCCACTCAGGCATAATAGATGAACTCTACCAGCTAGGCATCAACCCACATGTTACCAGATGGGTAGCTAACTGGCTCACTGACAGAACCAACTCAATTAAAATAGAGGAAACCACTTCTAGTAGTAGACCTGTAATGAGCGGCGTACCCCAAGGATCAGTCTTGGGGTCTCTAATGTTTGGGATATACTTTTCTGAGGTGCAAGCCAAAACCAGTGGTCTGTGGCTGACCAGGTTTGCAGATGAGTGCAAGCTGGGCACTGTGTTAAATTCCACTAGTGATGTGAACATCCTCCAAGAGGGCCTTACCCAAACTAATGACCGGTGCCAGAAGCATGGCCTCAAACTGAATGCCAAGAAATGCATCATTATCCCCTTTGGGGAAAATGGTGTCCCCCACTAATTTTCACATTAATAACAAAGCATTAAGCATGCAATTGTTTGTGAGGGACCTGGGCACCCAGGTTGATAGCAACCTGACTTTTGACAACCACATTGCCTCCATTGCACGAAAGACTTTCTACATGGCCCACCTAATAAGTATGGGTATTTCATCCAGGAACAAGGAGGTCATAACATCCCTGTAATCCTCCCTTATCAGACCCATTATTGACTACAGTGCCCCCTTTGGCATGTACCTTGTCAAGCACATGCAGCAGCTGAAGAGAACACAGAGGTTCATGACCAGGAAAACCCAGGGCCTCAAACACCTATTCTATACAGATAAGCTAAAAGCCCTGTCGTTCTACTCCGTTTTGTACAGACTGCTCAGAGGTGATCTGTGTCTGGCATACAAGGCCATCTCAGACCCAGCCTTGATGGAGTTGCTGCATATCTGTAAGTCAAACTCCACTCATGCAACCCGCACGCAAGGCCTCAACCTGATCTGTGACATTAATAGAACTTTTTGGTGGGATAGATTTGTGTCCCAAAGTCTTCCCCATCTGTGGAATAGACTCCCTCTCATTGTCAAGAACAGTACATCACTAGCCCTCTTTAAGAGGAACATGGATTGCTGGATGGGAAACAGAAAATACACCCCTGGGATCCCATCTGTGTCCCTGCTGGACAGAAGAAACAGGTGCTGACTTTATGGGAACATGGGCAAAATTCTTGGCTAGGCTTGTAAGGGCCTCCAGGCTAATAGCCTAGTATCATCCTATTAACCTATTAGTGGCATCCAGCAAGCCATTGCCTTGGATCACTCCTGTTTGGCATATATTTCTCTCTGACATGAAGGTGGATATTGATGGCCTAGGACTAACTAAATTTGTTGAAGACTCTAAATTGGTTGCCTTTATAAATTCTCCTACAGACTCTAATATGCTTCACGAAGGACTTGACCATGCCAAGACCTGAAGTAATGACCATGAGCTCAAGCTCAATGCCAAAAATTGAAGCAACATTCTTTTTGGCAAACGAGTATGTTTAACTGCTTTCTGCTTTAATGGAACCCCCATCATATTTGAAAAGACATCACAAATTTGGGTACATTAACTGACAATGAGCTTTTCTTTCACCACCATGTATTGACTGTAATAAAATCCTTTTACATAGCTCTACCAATTATTAATGACATGACATTTAGATCCTAAGAACCCATAATCCCCCTACACCTTCTTCATTAGGCCCATTGTAGAATATAATGCCTCCTCTGCACATACCTCTTCAAGCTTCTGCTTGGTTAACTTTTCTTAGTCTTCTATCCCATGAAAACACCTTCAGAAAACTAAAAGTAGCATGATTATCCTATCCAAAGAACTCAGCCTTCTTTGTAACATAAACAGGACCTGCAGGTGAGATAGACATCTAACCTGACAAATTCCCTTCCTTTGGAATAAACGTCCCTTTCATGGCAACAATATAATGCATTAGCTTCCTTTAAAACTGGTTTAGACAGCTGGATGTATATTCCCAGAATCAGCACATCAGTATGTAGCATGACTGTCCTCGATCAGATATCTAATTCTATTTTTTATTATTTTTTTTTTTGGCTTCCTCACAGCTGGCCATTGGTTGTTCATGCTGCCTCACCCCAATCACCAAGTCTAAAAATTTCTCCTATTTTTTATAAACTTGCTATGACAACATTTAGGACCAGTGAGGAGATCAAAGCATCATGGTGCAAGATCATATTACTTCCATGGGAATATTTTACTTATTCCTCACAAATCATACACTTACTTATTATACCATGATCCCCCCAAAACGTGCACGCTGATTGGCCAGCGTGCCCGTTGTAAATCGAGTTATACTAATGGAAAAAGGTCCGTCGCCGGACTTTTTCCATTAGTATAACTTCGTTTTAAAAAAACACTATCGCTATGTAAATGGGTTTAACATGGCGAGACAGCTTCAAGCAACGGACATCTCCGCTGCTTATTTTAAGCTGTCTCGCCATGTTAAACCCATTTAACATAGAGAAAGCAAGATCTCCGTTGCTCGCTATGTTAAATGAGTTTAACATAGCGAGACAGTTTTAAAATACGCCACGGAGATGTCTGTTGCCTATTTTAAACTGTCTCGCCATGTTAAACTCATTTAACATAGCGAGACTAAAAAGCAACGGAGATCTTGCTTTCTCACAGCTCTGATGTACTGCGCAGGGGCACATCAGAACTGCCGGATGCCAGACATCTGCGGAAGGGCAGTAAACAGGCATTATACTATGCCATTATTTAAGAAAAGTAACAGTTTCTTTTCTTAAATAATGTCATGGTATAATAGCAATAACCCACTTCTGGGTGTGGGTAATGCTAAATTTACCCACAGTTGGCTTTGTTTGGTCCCTCGGGCTTCTCCCTCAGGACCAAACCACGCCAACCGTGGGTAAATTTAGCATTACCCACACCCAGGCGTGGGTTATTGCTATAATATCACCCTGGGGTGGAGTTTGCAAAGGGCATCAGAGCAGGACCCTCCCTCATTTCCAAAAAAAGGATAACATTAGCAGATTGCCCCACCTGCACTTGGGAAGCACAGTATGTTTGTGCCCCTGGTGTTGCAGATGAAATCAAACCTCCTGACTGTGCTTTGCATGTGCACACTTTTCAAATTTAAGTCACCTGTGTTGTGGATAGGGCTTTATCATTCTATGTTCTTAGTGCAGGCTAGCTAATTCTAATTTTAATTTTATTTATTAGTTTACTAGGTTACACTGGCTAGGTTTCTCAGTGGTGTCCTACACCACTGACCTGAAAGCAGCATATGAAGCTATGCACCTCTGAATCTATCGTGGCACTAGGAGGCATGGCACATACACAAAAACCTATGCTATCATGGTTGTGGAAACAGACAGTCAGTGCTACAAATGGCCCTTCCCACAAATCTTATTGTTTCACTCAATTTCACAAAATGACATTTATTTATTTTATTTATTTACATTTGTTAACCAGGTAATATCCGACTGGGCCAGTAGCCCATTTTCAGCAGAGACCCAGGGAGAAAAGCTCCAGACAAATTAACAAAATTTAAACAAGATTATAAGCAGAACAATTACTAAGAACATAGTAGTTAATATAGCCTAATAAAACAGTGCATTAGTTAAATGTAACAGTAGATTAATACAATATTCATAAAACAAATAGTTCTAGATACACATTATAGCAACTTAGAGCAGTATAAATGAGTTCATGAGAACTCCACTAGCAAACAGCTGTAGTTGTTTGAGGTGAAAGATCATAGAGTTGAGATTATCAGGGGAAGTACAGGGGCAGAGCCATCTGCTGGTGAGATATTCTTTTAGGCTTTTTTTGAAAGAATAGGTGTTTGTACTCTTTTGGATGTCCTGGGGTACAGCGTTCCAGATGTTGGCGATTTTATTGGAGTAGAGGGAATCACCATGATAGTTATGTGACTGGGTAATTTTTAGCAGTAACTCATCAGAGGATCTAAGGGACCTGCAGTTAACATTGGGTTGGATCAGGTTAGAGAGGGCAGGGCAGTTACTGGGGTTGTGGAAGACTTCATGAGCAAAGGTAAGTTGGTGTAGAGTTAACAGGTTGGGAAGTTCCAGCCAGTTGAGGTGCTGGAGAGTACAGCAATGGTGTGTTTTGTGGGGGTGATAGGCTGCAAACCTAACTGTTTTGTTGCAGCAGGATTCTAGATTATTAAGGTCAGTCTTGTGTAGGTTGGTAAAAATATGTGAACAATAGAGGAGGGTAGATAGTAAGTGGGCTCTAGCAGTGGCTAGTCTGGCTTGGTGAGTGAGGTATGGTTTGGCCCTGTAGAGAGTACATAGTTTGACATGGACTTTTGTGATTGTTAAGGAGATGTGTGTGTCAAATTTTAGTCTGTTATCTATTGTAACTCCTAGGAGTTTAGTCTGTTTAGTTGGGTCAATTTTTGTTCCATTGGAGGAATAGATACTGAGGGGTAGTGGGCTTACCTTGGATGATTTGTTAGTGAAAATCATTAACTTGGTCTTATTTGTGTTTAGAATGAGTTGATGTTTGGAGAGGAATATTTCTATGTCCAGAAGAATGTTTGCATTTTTTGTTGAAGTTCTTGGGGAGAAGGGGCTGAGCAGATAAGTGTGGAGTCGTCTGCATATTGCATGATAGTTGCATGTTGGGTGGCGGAATTTAAGTTCTTCGTGAATATGATAAAAAGGAGGGGCCCAAGTATGGATCCTTGGGATACTCCAGTATGTACAGGAAGTAGAGGAGAGAGATTGTTTTCCCATTTAGTAGCCTGTTGACGGTTTGAAAGGTAGCTGTGAAACCATGTTAGGGATGAGTAGTTTAGATTGTAGTTTGCAAATTTGTTAAGTAGCAGTTGGTGAGACACTGTGTCAAATGCTTTTGACATATCTAGAAATACTGCAGGGACCCATTGTCCTTCATTTCTAAGGTGCGGGATAGTATTGGTGAAGGTAATTTGGGCAGTGTTCGTACTGTGCTTGGGCCTGAATCCATGTTGTGAGGGGCATAGCAAGTTGTTGGTGGTGAGGTGATTTAGAAGCAGTTGGTGGATACATTTTTCTAGTGTTTTAGCTACGGTTGAGAGGATGGCAATAGGTTGATAATTTGAGATTTCTCTAGAGGGGCCGCCCTTGTGAAGGGGAATGATGTAAGAAATTTTCCAGAGGTGAGGGACATATTGTTCAGAGATGAAGCGATTGATTAGGGTGGATATGGGATAGGCTATGGATGGAACAGCTATTTTCAAGAATTCATTGGGGAGCTGGTCAATGGCAGGACAGCATGGTTTTAGTTTAATTAGGAGTTTTTTTATGTACATAGTCTGAATGGGTTTGAGGGAGAAAGAGTTTGTGTCTTCGGTGGTGGGGGATATGTTTAGTGGGCAGAGTTTGTTGTTTAGGAGGGTGGTGACTGAGTTAATATAGTGGGAGTTGAATTGTGATGCTATGGACTCAGAGGTATTACCTGTGGAGGAAGAGTTTCAAACTGCAAATAAAATATGCAGTCTGATGTGCTAGCAAATCTGTGTACAAGTAAAGTCAACAGTTACTCACATTCACATGAATTACGTATATAATATGTACAGAAGTTAACACATGATAGCCTAATTAGTGAATTCTGTAGCAACCCTAAACATATTTAAAAATAAATGGAAATGTTTGATTTTAACTCTTTTTATGTGCTTACTCAGGCATTCTGTGATGCAAGAAATGAAACAGCATGATAATGTGATATGAGCACCACTTATTTCTTAGTGCACAATTAATAATTTTACTGAAAACAATGCATTTATTTTTACAATTTGTTAACTTTTTTAGAGCACTGATCCCATTGGATGAGTTTCAGTCTCAGCCCAGAATATAGAATTATATAGGAAGACAGAAGAATACAGGAAAATAAATGACATCATAAAATTTCTGATGGCATAGCTGTGGGGTTTCATTGAATACATAAGCATTTTATATAATTTAGGCAAATGCAAACCATATGATTATTTACAAATAACTGTAGATTTTCTGCAATCTGTATAATTACATTGGAAATATGGGCGACACTCCTTAGTGTATTGGTATGATGGTTAAAGTGGTTAAGGTGATTACCTCATAGATACAAGGTACAGGGTTTGATTCTCACCTTTGAGGGTAATTGGCTATGCTTAAAATGGCAGCTAACCTAGTACTTACCTATGAAACCATAAACCTAAATAAAAGGTCAAGACACCATCTCAGTTTTCCCTTCCCTGATTTGAGAGAATTTTGTTCTTTCCTTTGTCAGATAGTCCTTCCATATGCTTGTATTTGGCAGTTATCTTGTCCATTACATGCAAACTCCACTTCAAAAAGGCATCTTTTATATTTGTTTCAGCAAAGGTAACATCTTAACTCAACGTAAGTAATGGAGTATGCCTTTTTCTTGGCTTTAGGAACACAAGTTCAGAAGTGAATAAAAAAGAGTTATGCCAAGAAAAAGCATATGAGCAGCCAGCAACCCTTGGTTAGTTCACTCTCACCAGTACTGTATATCTGCTCATAGGATCATAGGATCATAGGAAGTTACTAGTCTAATGGCCCTGAGGCCCTTATAATCCTAGTCAAGAGTTTAGCCCATGTTTAGACAAGTCAGCACCAAAAGCCCCTGTTCAGCAGGGACACAGGTGGAATCCCAGGGGTGTATTTTCTGTTTCCCATCCAGTTATCCAGGTCACTCTTGGGGTAATGAGGTACTCTGCTTGATGTGGAGAGGGAGTCTATTCCAAAGATGGGGGAGTCTCTGGGACACAAATCTGTTCCACCAACAAGTCCTATTGATGTTGCAGACCAGGTTGAGGTCACACGTGCAGGTTACTCGAGTGAAGCTTGACTTGTGGCTATACAGCAGTCCCATCAAGGCGGGGTCTGAGATTGCTTTGTATGTCAGACAGAAGTCACCTCTGAGGAGTCTGTATGAAACTGAGTAGAGGGACAAGGCTTTTAACCTATCTGCATAGGGTAGATGTTTGAGGTCCCAGATTCTTCTGGTGAGGAACCTCTGTGGTCTCTCCAGCTGCTGCATGTGCTTTGCAAGGTACATGCCGAAGGGAGCACTGTACTCAATAATTGGCATTATAAGGGAAGAATACAGGGAGATTATGACCTCCTTGTCCCTGGATGAGATACCCTTAGTTATGAGGTGGGTCATGTAGAAAGCTTTCCGTACAATGGAAGCAATATGGTGGTCAAAATTCAGGATACTATCAACCTGGGTGCCCAAATCTCTCACGACAGATTGCATGCTTAGGACATTGTTATTAATGTGATAATATGTTGAGACTTCACTCTCCCCAAAGTGGATGACGATGCATTTTTTTGACATTCAGCTTGAGGCCATGTTTCTGGCACCAGTCATTTTGAGTGATACCCTCTTGGAGGATGTCCACATCAATTGGGGAATTGATGACCATGTCCAGCTTGCAGTCATCTGCAAACGTCATCAATACATATAAGCTGGTCACTAATTTTTTATGGAAATGTAGACTTCTGAAGCAGGTAAGAGATGCATGGCTTAATGTAATGGGTTTCCCTTCCTCCTATCTTTAGTAGGTTTGGAAGCTTTTCTCTAGAAGATGTTTCCCCTATTGGTAACTTTTTGTCTAGTTAAACAGTAGTCTGCCTTGTTCACATTGAATGACCCCTCTGTTTCTCCTCTTGGTAACTTTGTGCCTAATTAAACAGCGGTCTTCCTTGTTCCCATTAAATGACCCCTCACAAAACATAATTACCCCTACTTTAATAACTATGGTCCGTCTCGTCTCCCTGTGCCTAAAAGGAGTGCAGGAACCTAATGAATTTTTCAGTGTTTTTATTCACATAGAACTCACTCTTGCTTTTATAAATAGTTTCCCAGATTTACTCTACACACATGAAATTAAAGGAAAGTAGATCTGTGTACAAGCCCAAGCCAGTGGGAATACAGTGCTGTACCTCATGTAGCTTTGTCTGAGTTCTTGTTTGGGGATTACCGTCCCCAGAGTACAGCTGTTGGTTTGCAAGTGCCTCTGGTTGGTTAAGAGATCATGTATGACTTTAAATGTGACCAGTATCAACATTTATTTATTTTGTTTGTATTAACCAGGATAGTCTGACTGAACAAAGTCCATTTTCAGCATAAGCCTGGGTAGAAAAGCTCCAGTAACATGTCTGACATAATACTATTTAGGTTAATGACAGAATGGGGTGATGGGAGAAAGGCATGTCAGTTAAAAGAGGAAAAAAAGACGCAGTTGATGACAGTGACAGTGAAAGAGGAATATAATGTTGTGTAAGAGAATAGCATATATAGTTTAAGGGAGGAGAAAGTATAGATATGTGAGAGTGATAAGAATGGGAGCTAAGCAAGAGTAATAAGGAAGAATGAGATAATAACTTTGCAGAAGAGTGCAACATTTGGTTTTTAAGTGTTTGTTTACATTTGTTGATGATTTTTTTTTTGTTAGCTTCATTTGTGCTGTTTGATGGTATGAGGCCCAATACGAAATAGCAAGTTTTCCCTTATTCGCTATTCTATTAACTAGGTATGCCCAATGGACACAAGTGCCCTATTTCAGGATCAACCAGAGAGCACTGTTTGATTATGTGACCTGAAGCAGAAGAAGCAGACCTTCATGGAAAGAAACAGGAATTGTCTTTTCCTGTTATTCTAAGAATGGTTCCTGTAGCAGTTTGGGTTGGATACTGTGAAAAAAGAGCAAAATGTATAAAGTCCATAGAGAACTATAAAGGGGGGATATAACAATTAACTACAGTATGATTTAGCAAAACATAACTTAATGTATATTATTTCACAGATCTACATGGTGCCTCAATATATCTCCTACAGAAATGTAACTTACTCTAAGGTGTCACAACCTCGGACTAAATTTTGTTTAGTAGGGTGTGAGTAACTGAAGGATCTGGGGATTTCTACTCCCTTCATAAAACAGTGTTTATCAAAATGGATTTGGTGAATCTGTTATTTTACCAAACTGAATTGTGTTTTTCCCCTGTAGTGGAGCTACAAGGGGCTACCAAAGTACTTTAAAATACTTCCAAGACTATCCCACTTCTCAGTCAAGAATGGGGATTAAATTGGACTGAGTTATTCTTTGATAATCTGTGAAATGGAAATGAATAATTGTAGTCTATATAACCAGGTTTGTTCTTGATTCTTAGGTTATCCATATGATAAAAAGTGGGAAACCTGTCCTTCTACCCCAGCTGTCCCTGGGGAGGAAAACATATCTCATAGGCTATTATGCTGTACTGGTTTTCTGTACACTTTAACCATTGTATTCACATATAGAACACCCCAGCAGGAGCAAAACAATGCAGAAATGTTACAGACACTAACTCAAAAGTGAAGCCTAAACTGTTTAATAAGACAAATACAAAGACATGCAGACAAAGCCATTGTTAATTAAATTAACCAAATTAAATTAAAACTACTGTTACATTTCACCTTTGGGCCTACTGAGGAATAGTTAAAGTGTCTCTAAAATGTACACATTTTTGTTATTTTTGCTCACTGTAGTACTCAGTGTCAGAAAAAGCAGTTTAGATTGTTGAAATACTGGTACTGAGGACTCCACTGGTTACATAGGTTTTATACTTGACAGTCCTTGCTATGGTAAATAGTAAGGTCTGGTTTGCATCACTTTAAAGTGGAACAATTCTAAAATGTGTAGAACTTTATTTTAAAATAACAGTCTTTCAGACGTAAAATGGTCAAAGACTTCAACTGTTGGATCTGTGAAACATGGAAGACAGTGGATTTACAGGAAGAATACAGTAGAATCTGTAAGCATGCTTATAAGTTAACAAGTGGCCTGTTGCCATTCTGTATAGTTTTTATAGTTCTACTGATACCACTCAAAGTTATCTACTTAAGTAATAAATGTTTGGGACTAGTGCTTCATCATACAAAGACAAAGGTTAGAGACCTCTGACAAAATTATCATGACTGTACCAAGTATAACTCTAGTGATGGGGATACTGAGAGAGGAGCTGACACAAACATCCTGAGAAGCTGCAACTTAGATCTTGGAATGCTAAGGCACACTTAGCCCCTTAACATTGCATACATGCATGTGAGATATCTGCATCTATTAACTGTGCTTCCCAGCAGGGGTGTAGCTAGGATTTTCAAATTTGTACTCACAGCTCTCAAACTGCTGCCCCCCTCCCCAGCCAAGCTACGGCCATTCTTGTAATTCACGGTTCGCTCTTTTAGTGTCAATGAAGAGGCATTCGCTGTAATGCCTCTTCAGTAATATAATATACAGATTCACTCAAACTCGGTTCCTTGAATTGAAAATGAACCTGAAAGTCAGTTCTTTGAAAAATGCAGCATGGTAGTTGGGGTAGAGGATTCATGCTTTTGTTTTCTGTAACTAAGGTACAGGTTTTGAGCTTGAGTAAATTACTAACCACCTGCTACCCCTAACTAGGGTGTTTCATTCACACACATACCCCTACCTACCTCTTAGTGCAAGAAATATGGACAAAGCCTAAAATAAATAGGGACAGATATTAAATAATGCTCTTGTGAACTTAAAAAGTTGCTAGAATAACAGGATTTGTGCTAGTATGAGAAAGTTGCTAGAATAACAGGATTTGTGCTAGTATGAATTTTTCTAAAGGACATGAAGTCTGAAACTCAAATATTTGTCATTATTTAGCAACTTCAGCCTTCAATGATTTTCTAGAAAATCATAAAATTTATAAGGAACAGACAAAAAATATTTGGCAAAAATCTGGACATTCTGCAAAATTTGGACAGTTGAGAGGTATGCTACCTACCTACCTCACACACACACACTCACAAATACCTCTCAACCTCTTAGAGCAACAAATCCATAAATAAAACTGAGTCAAAGGCCCAAAAATAAGGACTTTTTTTAAATATTGCTCTTATAAACTTAGAAAGATAATAGAATAGTAGTAGGTCTTGCATTAGTACGAATTTTGTGAAAGGTATGAAATCTGAAACTCAAATGTCTGCCATTATTTTCTAACTTCAGTCTTTAATGACTTGCCACTAATTTGCCAGAAAACTGCAATTTTATGAAAAATAGACCAAAAATGTGATGCAAAAATATAAAATTGCCAGACAATACAGCTGGGAACCTGTCAAAGAAGGGACACCATTTTAATATGAACACTGTTAACTTGAGCAGCTGACAAAATTAGAGAATCTATATGCATTTCTGAAATAAAAGTAATGTATAACTCTGATCATTACAGTTATTTATAATTGTAAACCCTCCAAGTTTTCTTCCAAAATTGCTATTTTGCGGAGAGATTATTAGGGAGAGAGCAACATTTTGAGCCAAAATTGGGGACAGTTGAGAGGTATGGCTATTTCTAATTCTATAAAGCGATTTATTTGCACATACCTCTCAACATCTTAATGCAGGAAATCTGGACAAGGCCAAATATACTGGGGGAACATACAAACAGTACTAAAAATCGATCTTGTATAAACTTAAGACAGTTGATAGAATAACAGGTCTTGCATTAGCATGCATTTTTCTGAAGATTATGACGTCTGAAACTTAACGTCGGTCATTATTTAGTGACTTCATTCCTAAATGATTTGCCAGAAAAGTTTTATTTTGCATTTTACAGCACAAACACCAATAAATATCTGCTAAACAAAGCAATGCAGTCTCACAATGAAATTAGACTTAGCATTAAAACTTCTCTGCCCTTGAAACTCACATTCATTGAAACAGCATTGAAACCCACATTCAAAGAAAATGCATTTTGCCAGTGGCAGATAAAGATTAACTTTGGGCTGTTTTCAAATCATAGACCCCTTGCACATGAAACATACACGTGCTCGTTGATACACCTTCCTGATTGTATTAAATTATATTCCTTGTACAATACGGTATAGTTTTTAGAGAGCATTTTAAATGTATTGTTTTGAACATTTTTCCAGTAAACAATTAAACAAAATGCATGCACCAATAATGACAAAACACCCCAATTCAAAACATTTCCATCATAAAAGTCTACTCAAACTTCTACAGTCCACCAGTATCAGTAAATATGCACAATCTCTGAACTAGTAAAAGCCATCTACATAATTCCACATTAAAAAAATCTGTAACTAATGAAGAGGCTGCTGCTAGCAAACAACTTTATATTTCATGGTTTCATCTACAAATAAAGTGCCTGTTGCCCTTGAGGAATAAATTTCCTTTGTTTCATTAAAAAAAAATGATACGCTAGTAATATTGCAATAGGGAATGGATGGCAAACTGATAACAGGTTCATAGTTACTACTAGATATCTTCGCCAAAAAGGACTACAGCATCCACCCCCTTTACAACACATTACAGTATCAGCAATGCATCTACCTACTGTGGGAGAAGAACCCACAGCCTTCTGCATTAAAAGCAAGTACACTACCTGTTGTGCTATTAACAGTACAAGCAGACTCAGCATAAGCAGCACTAAACTTTAGTTCCCCTGCAGCTCTGAGCTCCTTGTAAAATGTACTTGACACTCAGCTCTATCTCTGAACTTTGCAGCACAAGAAATCTGGAAAAAGCCAACATTTATTTGGGGGTGGGAGACAAAAGCCCAAAAACCAGGGACACATTTTAAACATTGCTTGTATAATTTTGGAAAGTTGCTAGAATAAAATGCTGTGTTACCACCATGCATGTCATGAGCCCAGAACCATATGCACTACAGTCAGTGCAACATACCATTATGCTAAATCAGCAGTTTTCAAAATAGGAAGACTGAAACTTAATGGCTATCATTTAGATAGCTCTTAACCTCTTAGCACAAAAAACCTGGACAAACAAAGCCAATAATGAGGGAATACAAATTCAGTTCTCACTTCACACCTTAGCACAAAAAACCTGGACAAACAACAAAAACAATAATGGGGGAAATACAACTTCAGTTCTCACTTCTCACCATAGCTCACAACTGTTAGAAAAACAAATCTGAACAAAGTTCAGAAATGGTGGTGGTTAGGGACTTTAGGTGCTTCTTACCCTGAAGCAAAGGTACAGGGTTTGAGCCTGAACACCTATAGCCAACAGGTGTATTATGTGGGGGGCATTCACACACACACACACACACACACACACACACACACACACACACACACACACACACACACACACACACCTGTTCATCTGATTGCCTTCAACACACCCCTTACCTGCTAATACACACACACACTACTCCGTTCACCCGATTGCCTTCAATGCACCCCTTACCTGATAATCCATTCACCTGATTGCCTTCACAATCACCACAGTAATAATCCTGATTGCCTTGCCCTTCCACTCACTGCAACTGCACATTTCCCGCAACCTGACGGACATGACGTGAGCTTCAATACAACTGCACATTTCCCGCTCACAACCAGCCAGCTGGACATGACGTGAGCTCAATTCTGACTGGCTGGTATATAGCCATGAAATGTTCCTTAAAGGAGCCAATGCTGTTTAAAAAAAGAAAAATATGCACTTTTTTTAATTAAAAAAGTTACCCCCTCTTCTAAAGAAGTTGTACTGAAATCAGTACAGTGTGTATGTCTCCCGACATCCCTGCTTCCCAGATATAAATATCGTGGTTTATAAATGGCAGGAAGCATGTCAGCATGGAAGTTATATGCTGCGCACTTAACACACAGCAAGTACAGAATGGAAAGAGCAAAGGGTACAATGCATGCAAGTCAGCTAGGTGTTTCCTATGTAGACTGGGTGGAAGCATGCAGATGAAAAATGCAACCCACAGCACAAATGGGTGTGCTTTGCCATAGATGTCTGCATATGCTGGTGTAGCAGATTTCATTATAACCCAGGAATAACATGTATGTGGTATATATATATATATATATATATATATATATATATATATATATAGTAGTGGGAGTGTGAGCAATACAATGCAAATAGGCAGTGAGTGCATGTTTAAACAGTGTGGTGCACTGTATGGGAATGTTATGTTTGAAGCCAATGTGCAATACATAATTCATGACCAGCTACAGCTACACCCCTGACAAAACCTGACAGCACAATCTATTCCAGCAGGTAAGAGTGCCACTTTAACAGGTAGACAGACTGTAAACAATCAGTGCCTAATAACTTCATTCATGTCAGTTTAGGAAAGTTGGTATGACTAGTGCTTTTCAACATAAAAAAGGTATTTGATTCATTTGGATGGTAATTTATGTTTTGAGAACTGGAGTCATATGTAGGAACAAGGACTCCCTCAAGTCCTTCTTAGACACTAACAGTTGAACATGGCAAAATAAATGAGAATAATGCAGTAGAGGAAGGAAGGAGTTATTGGTTACCATGACTAGCAAATTTGGTGCAAGCAGCCCCATCCCACATGAATGGGTAGAGATGATTGAAGAGCCTTTTCTGTCAAAGTGCCATTTTAGATGGGGAGTGGGTCCGTAAATGTACATGCAATATCATCCACTACTTACTGGCAGTTTCAACGTGGAACAGGAATATCTGAGGAAAGAGGAATATTGAAAATTAGGAGCAATTAATAGTAAAGAGTAGAGCAGCATGAGCTATCTATTATAGTTTTCCAAGAGTTAAAAGTGCTGGTAGATATTTCAGAGAACCATAGTTTACTATTTTACAAATGGAAAGTTGGTGTGGAACTCAGTTGTTAGATGAGGTGAAGATCAGTGGCATCATGTAGAGTTAAAGTCAAAGTGAGCTTTATTGTCATTCAGACCACACAATAATGTAATCACCTTACTTCGAACTCAATGTGCATATGGCATATACTGATATTAAGACAACAATAACACATGTACTAAAGCTATTCCAACAATAACACAGTGAGACATTTATACAGTGCAGTAACAAGTGCCTTGACATGCAACAAGTCGATTCCACTTACGTGTCTTCGTCAGTACCCAAAATGTTGCACAGATAATATATTACACAAATCAGAATCAGACAGATTTCAAATTGCATGGAATGCTAACTTGGCATAATCCACAGAATGTTAACTTAGCATTGTTAATATTGCACATAAGGCATAAGATTGTACTTTCATAGAGTTATTGCATATGTCTGTGAATTACTTTAGCATTGTAACTCCAAACCTCCATGACTAGAACGCTTTATGTTATTATTGGAGTTCAAAAGTCAATATTAAAAAGGAGGAACCACATTGTTTATATGGAATTATTCATCAAAAGAAGTAATATCTCAAGGACTGCTCTGAAAAAATTGATGGGCAACACAGGAAAATATTATGCTCAGTCATACGGTTTAGCAGGAGATTTAGTCCTGCGTGGTGTATGTCAGGCATCCAAAAATACTCAGGCAGGTGTATACACCACTGTCGGTTAATGGTGACTACCAGAACATCACCAAAATCATGGGATTATCCAGTATGGGTATTCCATTGTTGGTTGGATGGTTTGAAGAGCAGTGATAAATACTACAGGTATGGGGAACTTGATACAGATATGTAATAAATGTGTCAGTGGAGCAAGACAGTGAGGAACCATTGGAAAAAGGTTACCCACCTCTTTAAAGTCATATTATATTATATTATATTATATTTTATTATATTATATTATATTATATTATATTATATTATATTATTGAATGCATGGTTCAGTTGGACAAAAAAGTGAAATTCAAAGGTCCTAATGGCCTTAACTGGGGCCACCATGCAGATAATTACAAGAGACTAGAAAACTAAGGTTTCAGAGCCATATGGGTCCCAAAGGTGGGTCTATATTAGAAGATCAAATGTTTAGGTGATTCAGTCAATCAAAACTGATAATTATAAATGCTTGTTACGTCCAGGGGGGAACAATCCCCCAAGTTTAATAGTCCATTTATTCTCTTTTTTGTTTAAAATATCATGCCAGCCCATTTGGTTCTTGGTGCTCTAATTTTATCAATAATAATAAAATTGATAGAAGCACTTGGATGTAGAAGGGTATGTTTAAATAATGCATTAGTAATTTTGCTATGTCTGATTTCACTAAGATACTCCCCCACCCTGAATTTTACAGGACGTGTGGTTTGCCCCACATAAAATGCCGAACAATGGCATGTGGCCAAGTATATAACCCAGTTGGATTGGCAGTTGGCATAAAATAGTATATCAAAGATCTGGCTGGTGTTCTGACTACTGAATGTTTTGGATTTGACAAACCTGGAACAATAGGAACAATAAGAACAATGTCCTCATGGAAAACAGCCAACTAACTTGTCCCTTAGGAGAGTTGTTTGGGACAATGGCATGTCAGGCAGGAGATGCTTATAGTGATTGAAATATGAGCCTAAGGTTTTACCTTTTTTAAATAGTGATGGTTCCGCCATCTGCTTCAAAACTACATATGGCAGAAATACAGATTCATTGATTTACAGTGTCAATTGCCACTGGAATATGTTGTTGGCTGACCAAATGTTATCTGCCATGTTACCAACTAGATGTTCTTTTACTTTTAAAAAAGGCAAAAACTTAGGCTCATATTTCAATCACAGGTCTATATTATAACATTGAAGTCTTACAACTTCGAATGTTATAATATCGAACCCAGTAGAGCGAAACACCAGAAAACCGAACAGTCAGAATAGCGGATTTTTTCCCAGGGAAAAAATTTGCTGTTCCAACAAACATACACACAACACAAGCACACCAAAATAAGTAATCCATACACACACACTTCACAAAACCCTACCCTAAACCATACATACACCACTAGCTATCCACTTACCTTAACCCAACCCTAACCCTAAGGTCCGTCACTATCACACACTCACCTTACCCGCTCCCTAACCCTAACATCCACACAATCGCACACTTACCTGACCCGTGCCCTAACCCTAACTCACCTAACCCATGCCCAATCGCACACTCACCTTCATTCACACACTTACCTTAACCCGGTCCGTAACCTTTGCTCCACAGTCGAGGAAATAGCGAAGCTGCATAAATGGCCCACCGAATACTTTACCTAGGAAAGTATTCGGTGTTCTGCAGCTTCGCTATTTCCAGCGTTCGCTCTACTGGGTTCGATATTATAACATTCAAAGTTGTAAGACTTCGATGTTATAATATAGTCCCTTCAATCACTATAAGCATCTCCTGCCTGACATGCCATTGTCCCAAACAACTCTTCTAGGGGACAAGTTAGTTGGCTGTTTTCCCTGTGGACATTGTTCCTATTGTTCCAGGTTTGTCAAATCCAAAACATTCAGTAGTCAGAACACCAGCCAGGTCTTTGCTATACTATTTTATGCCAACTGACAGTCTGACTGGGTTATATACTTGGCTACATGCCATTGTTTGGCATTTCATGTGGGGCAAACCTCATGTCCTGTAAAATTCAGGGTGGGGAAGCATCTTAGTGAAATCAGACGGCAAAATTACTAATGCATTATTTAAACACACCCTTCTACATCCAAGTGCTTCTTTCAATTTTATAATTATTGATAAAATTAGACTACCAAGAACCAACAAAATGGGCTGGCATAATATTTTAAACAAAAAAGAGAAGAAATGGATTATTAAACTTAGGGGATTATTCCCCCCTGGACTTGACGAGCATTTATAATCATCGGTTTTGATTGATTGAATCAATACTATATAAGGAGTGTATTGCGTTTTGCTTATTTCACACTGAGGAAGGCATTGTAACCATTTGCCAAAACTGGTTTGTGCACTCATCCTATTTGATCGATATGTAGTTTGTACTATCAGCAGAATAAAGAAATCTTGATGCTACAGCTGCTGGCCTATATAAGCCTATCCAAACGGTACCCTGGCTTTCGCCACCCAAGAAAATAATTTTCCTGTGACCCTGTCAAGCAAAGCCACAGAAGTGATCCCCAGGGTGAATTTCCTATCTCCCATCCAATCATCAAGATTTTTCTTGAAAAGTGCTAATGAGGAGCTTTGTTTGATATAGATAGGTAGCTTGTTCCAGAGTATGGGAAGTCTCTGGGACAGGAATCTATCCCTCCAGCATGTTCTGTTTATTGTGGTGACAAGGTTTAGGTCCCAAGAGCATGTAGCTCGAAGGAATTGGGATTTCTTTAAGTGGAGCATGTCTAACAGCTTTGGATTTGACATAGCTTTGTATGTTAGGCAGAGATCACCTCTGAAGAGGCGATATGTGATGGAGTAAAGCTGAAGTTTTTTGAGACGGTCTGCGTTGGGCATTTTTGTTTCTGTTTGAATCCACTAATCCTCTTTGTGAGGTATTTCTGTGGCCTTTCCAGTTGTTGTCGATGTCTTGTGAGGTACATAACAAAAAGGGGCATAGCACTCTATAATGGGTCTAATGAGTGATGAGTAGAGGGGAACAATGACCTCTTTTTTCCTGGATGAGAAACCTTTTGTGATGAGGTGTGTCACATAAAAGGATTTCCTGACTACTGTGGCGATGTGATTACCAAAGGAGAGACTACTGTCCACCTGTGTAAGGTATCTTCTGTGGGCTTTCTAGCTGTTGCCTTTTTCAGGACAGATACATTCCAAAGGGGGCATTATATTCAATGACTGGTTTAATGAGAGCTGAGTAAAGGGGAACAATGACATCCCTAGATGTAGACACAATTCCTTTGTTTATAAGCTGTGCAATATATAAGGACTTTCTTATAGCAATGGACACATGTTTGTCAAAGGTTAGGTCACTATCCACATAAGTTCCCAAATCCTGAAAAACTGGGTCAACTCTTAGGTGCATACTGTCAATGTGGTAGCCCCCTGGGGTAGATAACTTTACAAAGGATACAATAATTTTTTTGACAATTCAGTCCATGTTTTTTGGCACCATTTATTTATTTATGACATACCTTCCTTCAGGATGACTAAATCATTTGGGGATTCAGTGACTGCTCCTAGCTTGCACATCTGCATTAGTCAGCCAGAACTCTTTGGTGTTGACTTTTACTTCAGAAAAGTAGATGCCAAACATGGGAGGTCCCAGCTCAGAACCCTGTGGGACTCCACTGCTGTCTATGGAAATAACATCCCCTATTTTGATTATCTGCATCCTATCTCTGAGCCAGTTGGAAATCCAGTGGGTGACAGAGGGGTTTATTCCCAGTTTATTTAGCTTTTCTACTATGCCTGAGTGGAGTATTGTGTCAACAGCTTTGGCCAGATCAGGGTATGCGGTATGTAACATTTTGCCTTCATCTATTGCTTTGGTGACCTTTCCAAAAAATCCACCAGGTTGAGTAAGCATAATCTACCCTTGAAGAATCCACACTGAGATGGGTGCAGTGTTGAAAGTTCCCCATGTCCTCATTGACTAGTTCCATGATAAGTCTTTCCATGGCTTTACATATGAGGCTGGTCAGACTTATGGTCTGTAATTGCCTGGGTCTGTGGAAGGTTCTCCCTTATGGAGAGAAATAACTGTAGCTGTTCCCCATTTGCTTGGTAAAAAACCTGTATGGAGGCTGAGATTGAACATTGTTGTTAGGGGTGTGGCTAAATTGGGCTTCATGCTATTTATGATTTATCCAGGGATATTGTCAGGACTAATCAATTCAGTATTTTTAGCTTTTGATAGCACTTTTAGGACTTGATCTTGTGTGATAGCTGGAGATGAGCCAGTTTCAGGCTTATCTTCAGGGACAGATGGAGGAGAGAGAAGGCTAAAGTTACAGCTAAATGTGTCAGCCAGTAGTTTCACTATATCTTCAGCTTCAGCGTAGGTAACATCTTTCTTAATCAGCTCAGTGTATTGTTTTGTTGTACTTTTGAGATTATAAACATTATTAAAAAATATCTTGTGACTGTCTTTGTCTTAGATAGCTATTTTTAACCCCAAATTTGGCTTTGGTGGACTTTATTAAGTTCATGAGTTGTTTGCTTATCTCAGTGACAACAGTTCTAACATTTTGGGAATTACTCTTCTTACTTTTGGTGAAAATTATTTTCTTTTTATTATAAAATTTATTGACATTTTGGCTCTACCTTGTGGGTTTGTTTCTGGGGTTTGCCCTGCACTTGTTTCTACAGGGTACAGCTGCATCTATGCAGCTGTTTACATGCTGGTACAATATGATGGTGTACATTTCTGAGTATTCAGTGGAGTTACATGGGTTTGGAGGGGATATGAAGCTTACCAATGTATCACATAGGAGTAAACAGTTCATCTTAAAGAAATGTCTAAAGGTACCTTGGGTGAAACGGATCTCTGGTTTCAGTTTTCTTTCAAAGGAGACTGATTTATGGTCTGAAGATACACAAGGGGTGGTGCAATATGCTCCCATATTAGTAAAGACAAGATCCAACATTTTATTCTGCCTAGTGGGTATCCAGACTAATTGTTCCAGTGCATTCATACTGACAAAATCCAGGAATCTCTTTATTGGTGAAATAGTGGTGGTGTTGGTTTCACCATCTATAGCTGGATAATTTAGATAATCTAGGAAAATGGTTTTAAGTTTAATACTGAGTGTTTCTACTGTAGATAGGCATTGTGGCTATCTTGTGTCATAGAGGGAGTTCTATAGCTAGCTAATATATGCTATGGACCTTTCTGATGGTTATTTGGTTATTTGATGGTTGTTGCTTTGTTTATTTCTCTTTCATGCACTGTATAAGGTTTAATAATCAATAAACATATATAGAATTAAAAATGAAGTAAAATTTGTTTCTGTCATTTGCTGTCACTTTGAATATGGATTATGAAAGCAATTTATTTTTTTTTTTTACTCAAGTATACTGCTTAAGCGTTGAGTCTACTACAGTTGCTAGTGCTCCTTATGGTGTTTTTTATTAAGATCAAAATGCTCTATGTAATGTCAAACAAATCAGTAATGTATGCAAAATCATAAACTGAAAAGTAGGACTATTTCATCTTAGATAGGTTAAATCCTGAAAAATGGAAGAAAATGACTTCCTAACAATAGAAGTATGGAGAAATCTGCTTTATAGGCATTAATTAATGAAGTAGTCCTACTTACGCTTTAGATAGTAAAATGACAAAGGCAATTGTTTTATTGATTAAAATGAGATTATATATTGGTACATGGAAATAAGTTTTATAATATATGCTTTTTTATAATTCCTGGGGAAATATAGAGCACCTCAAACTACCTCTGATGGCTGTCTGAATGATGTCCCATCTTGGCCAACCTTTACCCAGGTGATGGGACATGAATGGCCAATTGGCCATATAAGGAGCTGATTGGTAGACAGCAAGAGCAAAGATTGCAAAAGCATATAAATAAGCTGGTTGTTAACACGTTGCTACTGACATTTTATAGCATTGATACTACCCTGGGTATTCACAAAGAGCTTCATTGCTAGTAGTAAGAGCTGCAGACAAAAAGGTCTGTTTCTGCAATGAAGGAAAATGTGATTTAGAGATATGTTCACAATGATGAGGAAAGACAGCATCATTGACTAATCTGTACTTCATGGTGCAGCCCTTCGGTAGACTGTCTCTGAACTGGAAATGGTTACCACGCAGTGGACATCAGGCTGACACCTTGGGGTAACCTTTCTGAAATGGAACCTATATTTATTACCAGATTGCATACTACTCAACAGTTTGACTATATTTCTGGCATGATATTTTAATGCATGTCTTTGGTTAGTTTTTGTGTGTTTCTTGAGTTGCAATTCATAGTAAATACTGTTTTAACAAACTCTCATAAAGTCAATGAACATAACTCACAAACCCAGTCATCCGTTTTGTAGGGCTCCTACACAGCTCAATGCATATACAAAACCCTTACACAATCCCCTGACTTTGTGGAATATCTACATATATATGGTGTACCTGGACTATTCAAGGTATGGAGATGGAAATGCAAATAAGTTCCCGCACTATAATCTAGGAAATGTAAAGTTCAACACTGTGAAGTACTGTGTTAATCAATGGCAGATATTTGTGTTAGTATAACTGCAGATAAACCACAATGAAAAAAAAAGTGTAGTCCCGGATTGGCTCATAGATGATGATGTACTCAGCAACACATACCTGTGTATCGCCACCAGCATAAAGTTGATATGCATAGACATAGGCATAAACATATTACTGCTGTGGTGCCCCACAGAAATCTGACTATGCAAACAGCTCAGTAGGAATCCACACTGTATGTTTCCTCTGACAGATTGATGCCGCTGATCACCAACCTGCGTGGACTACAGTGGCATAAAGTCCCCATGCAAATGTTATATTCTCTGTAGCTATGGCAACAAAAGCTGAACAGTTTCTGAATTGCTCCTGCCAACGTATTAGAGCAGGGGATGACATTTACAGCTCCAACATCCAGCTGTCTGTAGCTGTCTTAACTATATCAAACCATATAGTGCTATCACACCTGCAGATGCGTCCTGTGTCCATACCTCTCAGCTTCCTTGACACACATGTTGGGGTAATGTGAATAAAATACAAAGAGAAGTTGAAAAGGGACATGGAAGATAAATGTCATACACAGTTACAAAGTATGCCTGCTGAGTTATTGTCAGGATATCTATTTACTGTAATGAGTAACTAGATTACAGCATGCAGTGCAAGACAGCATCCTGCCCCCACTGTCCACAAATATGTAATAAATGTTGTGTAGTTCTAGTCTATACACACTGGTTTGTGATTTAAGGGATGTGCACCACCCTCAGTGCATATTACATCAAGGAACATGAATCACAGTCCATAAGGCAGCTCAGCATGTGACAGAATGAATACTGTCCCTTTATAAGTTGCGCAATGTCCAAAACTTGTTGGATTTTAAGTGCATAATATCCATTTAAGTGAATGCACAAAATGATTATAAATATGCTAGAATATTCATACTCATACCATGAACAACTAGGCTGAAATAGCCAATAATCTTGATTTCAACAGCCCAGCTTTGGAGGGGAATATAAACTGTCCTTGAAATAGCATGTTTGACTTTGGTTACAGAATGACCATGATGATAAGAACTGTTCCCATTCTGATCATTCTGAAACAAACATCTTGATTATAGATCAACAGACACATTCCTCTTCTCATGCACTGGACTGTTGAACTCATACTGGCTTAATATGTCAACACGGTTACTGATGGTATGGATACAGTCAGAGGCTGGGAGGATGGTATAACATTTAGGAAGGTTTCCGCATACAGTAATTAATGGCATACTCATAGAGGGCATACTGAGTGGTAACAAACATATGCCATACTAAACATGCATGATGGTATGGGGATTACAAAAAAAAATAACCTTACTGGAAGAGTTTTAATACATAATAATAAAACTATTGCATTCTGTAATGCTGTACACAGATATGTTTCACAGAAATGCAATGATTAATATATACTATTGCTCTGATTTTAATGCTAACAGCTGTAAGCCTGATAGTTTGTGTGGCTCTGATGTTTAGCATTGTAGCATGGATGAGATGTCATTACTGTTGGTTTGCTAAGTTGCCAGACAGAGCAGAATATTTGCAACACATGCATTATATCATCCTAGCAAAACTAATCTTCTTCTTTCAGCTTTTTCCCAGTTAGGGGGTCACCTCAGCGGATGATCTGTCCGCTCATGATTAGCAGTGGAGTTTTACGGTGTCAAGTTGCCAGCCCGGCGCCGAACCTTCCACAGAAGGCACACACTCATGCCTAGGGCCAATTTAGAGTATCCAATCCACCTACAGCATGTCTTTGGGATGTGGGAAGAAACCGGAGCACCTGGAGGAAACCCACGTGACCACAGTGAGGGCATGCAGACTCTGTACAGAAGGCACCCCAGCCAAGGATCGAACTGGAGAACCTCTTACTGGGAGGTGGCAACACTAACTGCTGCACCACCATGGCTACCCATCCTAGCAAAACTAATGTTATCAAAAAAAGAAAAAAAAACTAAAGTTATATGATGCTGAACAGATACTCTTGTCCTGCCTTCCTTCCAAGTAAATTAAAACAATGTTCTGTAGAGCATATTATTTGCTCGCTCAACAGACATTGCTTTTAGTGGTTATTTTTTGAAGGATAGTATGTCATGTTGACAATTTTCATGCAACAGGTTCACAATGTTCATATCTGAGAAGCTAAATAGCATTTTATTCAACCAACAGTCCATGCTCTTTCAAAAAAACACAAAATGTCTGGATCTATCTTCAGCCTGTATTCACAGCAGCACATATATCACAGGTATTTTATGCTAAGACCAACAAAGAAAAAAATAATGATGCTTCCTTCTGACTGAAGTTAATCATCTAGCATGTTTCTGTTTATTCTGAAAAGTCATAGTAAGGGATTTCATTTAGCTGGTTGCTGGTTACATTCATGGTTTCTAATGCATAAATGGGAAGGCTTCAATATTTTAAAGCAGATGGTGGACTCTGCCATGTAGAACTTTAGGCAGACTCTCCTCACAATGCATGCGCCCACACACACACACACACACACACACACACACACACACACACACACACACACATCTACGCAAGTACAAACATCTTTCCATCAGGCATCACTTCAACAGCACTGACCACCAAAGCTGTGCAGTAAGGGTTGATCTCCAAATGGTATTTTAAAAAAAACAGCTATGTTGTGTTGGCAGAAGAGAATATTTTTTGTATTGTTGCTGCTTTTCTCTGCACCCGTGGGTATTAAATTACAGTGTCCAGCTTAATAAGTTAGAAGCTCCAGACAAAGGGTTTATGCAGTCCAAAGGCTCAAGTAGATGTATTGCAAAATCTGGATTGGTATAATTAAAATACAACCTACCATCTCAGTGTTCTAATGTTAAAAGCTGGAAAGATGTGCCCGTAGAGTAAGGAGGAAAATTAGTCAAGTGTTCTCATACCATGTGCTTAAAATGCTGTGGACCAAATTACAAGAAGCAATGCTGTAGTAGTTTTGATAGTTCACCTGAAACAGTGTACTGCCATCAACACATCAATAATGAGCAAAGTAAGCAAGCTACTGATTCCCTTCTCCAGGAAAGTGAACTGACCATAATACCTGTGGTGGCATAGAGTGATGCTGTAACATGTATATCAAGCAAAAAAAAAGCTGTCAGAGGAAGTAATCCAGATATGGACAAACAATATAACCCACTAACAACAGGCCAGGGTGTACAGAATGAGAAAGGCACAGTAAGATCAGTATAAGCTCACGTGAGTAAAGAAAGGACAGGGTAAATATTAATCAGATATTCCCTTAACATATAGAGGATGGCCACAAAGTCCCTACAGCTTTAATAAACCTAACATGTAGGTACAACCACCTATTTCTTCAACTCTTCATTTACAGGTCTGCTGCATTTCTTCATACTATTTTTTTTTATTTTAAGTGTGTTAACTGGGGAAGAACATTGATCACAGATGATCAATTTCAGTCTCAGCATGGAAAGACGAAAGAAAACTGCAGATGAAGTTATATATACATGAGTAAAAAAAGAAAGTTTTTAAGGAGTATACATGAGTAAAAAAAGATTTTTAAGGAGTATGCATAAGACTGCTGTATGGTACATGTTAGCACAGCGATGATGAAGTACAGTGAAATAATATTATACATATAAAATTTATAATAAAGAAAAAAGTTAGGGTGGAGCATTTTATTGTATGATTATAAAAATAAGAATATTCTATACATCTGGATTACTCTCAGTCTTTCTACCTGCTTTGTGTATTGCCCATATGGTTAACATTTTTAAATCTACTGAATTGTCTCTGTGCAGAATGTATCAAAACTTATTCAAAGTGAGTGAGTTTTGGATCTCCCTTCTAAAAGGGAAAATGCTAACTTGGACGTTCCTAGTCAAAAAGCAAAAGTAAATAAATTAATATTAACCTACATGATTATGATTCATTCTTCAAATGCATATCTGAGAATCTGTCCATCAACAACCCCTTTTTCCCAATTTGGCTCATGGGCTCAGGGTGTCACTTCAACAGCAGTGACAATCATTAGAGCCAAGGATCACACAACAGGGTTAATAGCCCTGTCACATTTTTTCTTCCAAAAATACACTCATGCATGCTCACACCTATGGCCAACTTATAGCGTCCAACCGACCTACTACATGTCTCTGAAATGTGGGAGGAAACAGGAGCATCCAGGGGAAACCCATGTGAACAGAGGGAGGACATGCAGACTCCACACAGAAGAAGAATCAAACGAAGGAACCTCTTCCTGTCAGGTGACAATGCCACCTGCTGCATTACTGTGCCACCCAATATCAAATGCTTATCTGAGGATTTTATATCAAAAATATGTATGTATTTAATGAGGTAGTGAAAACAAATGTAGAAGGCTCAGTAAAAAGCAAAATGTTCAAATGTGCATTTCAGAGAATTAGAAATCACATTAAATGCAGAGAAAATAATACATTGTTTATCCAGCAAGCCTTGTGTTTAACAGAAATAAGAAAAAGTACTATGTGAAGTTTAAAAAAGCAAATTAAAAAGCTAAGGCAAGACAGTTGAGAACTGTTTCATCATTAACCACTGATTACAAAAATAAATGTCTAAGAACTTGTGTATGCATTTGCGTTTATGCCAACAGTAAATACTTGATTTTTGTATTATAAACATTTAACAGAATAAGCATTCTTCAAAACATTACCATTTACCTGTCTCGCACTATTAAGCAATTTAAGATTTGCACAATTTAAAATGTGGTTACTAATATAAGCAAGAAAAGACATTAACTACTATTGTTTATGCAGGGTATGCCATATACCACAGAACCTGACAGCATAAAGAAACATTATATGTCACTGGAGGAATTGAGAATGGAAAAGTAAAAAGCTTGCAAGTCTTAAAAATGAATAACAAAAATAAATAACCACAAAAGTGAATACAGCCTACTAAATAAACAGGAAACAACTATACACATGTAAACACACAAAACATGCTTGTGTGTGTGTGTGTGTGTGTGTGTGTGTGTGTGTGTGTGTGTGTGTGTGTACATTTGTCTTTCTTTCTGTATATATCTATAGGTATGTTTATATATATATATATATATATATATATATATATATATATATATATATATATATATATATAGATACCATACATAAATATGCACATGCACACACCCCCAAATGCATGCGTGAACACACACACACACACACACACACACACACACACACACACACACACACATTCACAAGCACATATATGCATAAATTACATATATAATGTATATATATATATATATATATATATATATATATGTATGTGTGTGTGTGTGTGTGTGTGTGTGTGTTTGTGGTTCCCTGACTCCTTGACATAAAATATTGAAACAATGTCGAAAACTACCCCCCCCACACCCACTTCTAATGATATATATATATATATATATATATATATATATATATATATATATATATATATATATATATATATACCAACATACCAACTCCAGGATTACACAGCAGTGGGGAAAGGGCAAATTTTGTTTTTGCATTTTGATGTTTCAACCTTTTGTCATATCTAGGGGTCAAAATTGTACTACATTCTGGCACTCCAGCACTTTCAAATGGAGTATAACTTTGACTCTAAGCTGTAACACTATTTTTAGAAGGGCTGTGCACTTAAATGCTACATGGCTGAAGTAACAAATGGCATGGCCTTGACTTAGAATAAAAGATAACCACGGTATTGTTTTTAATATTGTATTTTTCTTGTTACTGAGTTGTGATGTACTTTGCTAATATGAGTCATTTTGTCTGTATCAGTGCATTTAATAGTAACAAATTGTATGCTGAAAAATATTGTTATTAAGCTCTATAGCAGAGAAGGTGGGGCTGTGTTTGTTTCCTGTGTGGAAACACCCTGCAGTACAGTGCAAAGGGTGGAGGCATTATGGAGTTTTTTAAACCCATTTTTACCACGATCCCATGCAGCACTCTTATATTTATCTTTCTAGAAAACATGTTGTATGCATTGAGTTATTAAAACTTATTAAATTACAGTACTCGGCTTAATAAGTTAGAAGGTCCAGACAAAGGGTCAAGCAGGTTGTATTGCAAACTTTGCATTAGTCTAATTAAAAGGCAACCTATCATCACAGTGTTCTAATGTTGTTTGCTTCTCTGAACTCACTCACTTCTTGTCCTTAGGTAGCAGGTACATGTATATGCTTCAGGCTTCATATTCTGAACAAAAATTAACATGAAAATTTAGAAAGGCTATACATTTGTATGGATGACTTTCTTCAGAATTCTGAACAAAGGGCAAAGAAAAGCTTTAGGTCAGTTATTACATTTTGCAGATGCTCCTCATTTATGAAAGGGCATAAGAGAGCTTACAGATACTCCCCCGGATTCACTATCCTTCCATGCAGGACTAGCTTAGTCCTGCACAGAAGCAGCCTTTTAGGAGCAGGATGGCAGCGCATCATGCATATTAATGAAGGCGCGCTGCCTGAGCTCCTAATCTTAAACGGAGCATGTAAGAGTGAAGGGGGCGTGTGTCAGAGCATAGCTCTCAGAATATACATGCCCCCACAATGAAGAAAAGCAGAAAGCCCAAAAGAATGAGCGAGACCACTCATAGGTGTCTACATACCCCCAGCAACATCCCCCCACATGTACAACAGCAATCATAAACACAAACAATATAAAAATGCCAATCTTTTTTTTTTTTATGAAACTGATCAAATCTAACCATAGGTGCATGGGTTTGCCCAACGCTTAGCTACGGTTAATGCAGCTTAAATGGCTGAAGAGGATAGAAAGGAAGATATATGCAAATGAAGCAGTATAGCAATAGTGTAGTGGGCAGAGCATTCGCCTTACGAGCAGGCATTCCTGTTTCAGGTCCCACTGTAACACATTCCATTTTCCATGTCAGATCACTTTATGACCAATATTTTTAGTTGCATAACCTACTAAATAACATATATTTGTGAACTGGAGTACTGCATTAAATGCAGATGTGAGGTGTCAGTGTCATAATGTTGCAAAGTCCACAGATAATCACAAGTGCCCCATACAGTATATGTACACAGGAATCAGGGATACAAATGGAAGGTAAAATGTGTAATGTATGATAACTTCAAACAGCTTCCAAATCTCCACCTTCCCAAGAGCCATTACACATCACTGTCTAAATTAATGCAGTGGTAAGTGGGAGTAAGCACTAGTAAGCACGTGTAAGCACTATTAAGCAGTAGTAAGTGGGAGTAAGCATATGTAAGCACTAGTAAGAGGGTTTAAGCCCGTTTGCACAGGGGTAAGCAATGCACACAGGCTAAGCAATACTGAAGACAACTCACTGTAAGCATCATTAGCAGGAGGTTAGCAGTGCTTACCCTTGCGCAAACCTGCACACACCCACTTACAAGTGCATAAACGTGCCTTAATCACTCTGTATCCAATGGTCCTTGTACTACCCAGCAACAAAATAAACAGCCTTGCAGGTCTTGAACCCAGGACCCTATACACTATAGTCATAGTAGTTAACCACCAAGCCATCACCAAACAAATCCTCATGATAATAAAATCAAACTGAACATGTGAAAGGAACCAGTATACAGTCATATGTTCTATAGCTTACTACATAATATAAATATGTGAACTGGATTACAGAATTAAGCCCAGATGTGAGGTGTAATTGTAATAGAGTGTTGAAGTCCCCTATTACACACAGGGACCCCATACAGTGTATGTATACATAAATCATGGATACCAAACATATATATAAGATGCAATGAATAATAAATCAATGCCAAAAAGCAAATATAATGCTAAGTAAATATTAAGCAATGCTAAGCATTGCACAGGCCAGCTTAGTTGGTGTAAGCAATGTGTAGGTCAGCTAACTCAATTTGCCCAGTGGTATACCCCTTTAAACAATGCCAACCTTAGGTAAGCAGGTTTACCCATAGCTTAGCCTTTTTAAAACCAGCCAATCACGGTTGTAGCTTCCCCTTGCAGGCACCATGGCAGAAAGGGGAGAGGGAGTGCACTTTCGGGTGCAGTGCTGAGGCATTCAGGAGTCCAGAGTCATGGCTGGACTCCTTGTCAAAGACCATGAGCAGAGACTGCTGCAGGGCCAGTACCAGGGTTCCCAATATAAGACAGAAGCCTGGGACCATCTCGTCCGTGACATCACCAGTGCCACTGGCATACCCCGAACTGGTGTGCAGGTCAGGCATCACTATGCCAACCTGAAGTGGCATAAGGGGGATCTCTTGGATCAGTGGATCCAAGAGGTTAGGACGGCAGGGGTTGTTCCAGCTGTGTGTAAGTATCACTCCACTATGTGTTTAATAATTGCCAGCTCGTGTATATTATGGATAGGTATGGCTAAATATTCCTCTTATGTCCTTCACAGCCGCAAGTGAGCAGGCCATGAATCAGGAGGCCCATGGCTGTTGCCTGCAGAGGTTGCGAACGCGAGGCAGGTCAGTAATACTCTTGCATGTACTGTCATAGGAAATAAATCTAAAAGCATTAGTAAATTAATTGCCAGTATAAAACCTGTATTGTGTAAGGCAAGTACAGCATACACCAGAGAATATGGCAGAAAGAGTCTCAGTTAGTTTGTATGTAAATAAAAGCATAATAGCCTGACAATAAAGGTCTAACTGCTGGACTGCATGTGTATACTCTGGCATCATATGGTAATGCAGATTTGCAATCACTTAATAGTACTTTTGTATTAAGCACTGTTACCCACACTGTGCAACATGAATAAAATGTGTAGGAATGTCTATACAGGACTGGTGTAATCCCCAGAGGTCATTTAGAACAACTGAGAGAGACATAGGCAGAAAACAGTGAAAAGACAGGCAACAAAATCCGAATAGCACACGCAACTGAGAAGTGAACTGTTGTATTTTAGCACACACAGCCATGGTTCGAATCCTGGGAGATACAGAATCATACCCCACAACTGTACAGATATGTCCAGAATGTTCAATAAATTGGCCCATATCTGCTGCCTGTCACTCTGTCCCCCTGGCAAATCAGTGGGATGATCCCAGACGTATGGCAGCAAACAAGAAATACAACTGATTGTCACACATCTACAAGAACAAACCTGTCACTCTAGCAACTCCTGAAACTGTTATGAGAGCAATAAGCCAAGTATGTCCTATCTACACTCCCATGTTGTCAGAAGATGCATGTGTATAATACTAATGTGGAATCTGGTACTTTGTGTGGCAACATTCAGGTAGTGAAGTGGATTTTACAATTAAACGCTTAACGTGACTTCAAGTTATCTGGTGCGACAGTGTGTGTTCAGGCTCCGTGTTTTGTGGTTTTTCGGTAACATTCAGGTAGTGTTAACAAACATTGCTCCCACAGGTCTGTCAGATATGAACATTGTGCCCAGAAATAAAAGAATGATACCCTGTACTGGTACTGTTTACTTTGGTATTGTATGTCATTATGAGTGTTGCAGTTGCTCTGAATAATAAGGTAATACTCATCACTGCCACCCACACTGTGCTACATAATATAACTGTCTAGGAAATCCTGTATAAGAGTGTTGTAATACAAGGTCATAATGTAAAACCACAAGAGAATTGTAAGACAGAATACAGATAGGAGATATACAGCAATATCTATATAGCACACACAACTGTGATGGACAGTTTTTAGTTTTAGCAGACACAGCCATGGTCTGAATCCTGGGAGTGGAAGTAGGCTGCATACAGAATCATACCCCACAACTGTACAGATAAGTACAGAATGTCCAGTATATGAGCCCATATATGCTGCCTGTCACCCTGTTCCCCTGGGAAATCAGTGGGATGATCCCAGATGTTTAGGCAGGAAATACAACTGATTGTCACACATCTATGAGAACAAACCTGTCACTCTAGCAACTTCCCAAAATCTTATGAGAGTAATAAGGCACATATGTCCCATTCACACCCCCATGTTGTCAAGCTGTGACCAGAGTGTGTACAGTAACAGAGTGAGATGTATGTGCATAATACTAATGTGAAATCTGGTACTTTGTGTGGCAACATTCAGGTAGTGCTAACAAACATTGCTCCCACAGGTCCGTCAGATACGAACACTGTGCCTAGACATAAAAGCTTGATACCCTGTACTGGTACTGTTTGCCCTGGTATTGCATGGAATTGTGAGTGCTGCAGTTGCTCTGAATAATAAGGTATCACTGATCACTGTCACCCACACTGCACTACATAATATAACTGTATAGAAAATCCTGTATAAGAGTGTTGTAAGTCACTAAATGTTGAAGAGGGCAATAGTCTACATATGTCCCGGTTCACCTGCATGTGGTCAAGACATGGCCAGAGTCTGTGCAAAAAGAAATTGACAGGTATGTGCATAAAATCAACCTGGAATCTGGGAGTATGTGTAGAAACAGTTAGTGTTAACAAACAATTCCCCACAGGTATACCAGATAAGAGGTGTATACTGCAGGTAAAATCATTTCATTTATAAAGATGATGACAGCCATATCACTGTCCAAACTAAGACAATAGGGTAGTGTAGTAGTACTTGTAAGGTACAGATAACATAACTGACTAGGAAATTAATGTGAACTACAGAAATATACCAGTTGTTAATTGACATCCCCCCCCCCACCATATCTCCAACAATACACTAAATACCCACTTCAACTGGTATGTGATGACTCCACTGTTATGTTGGGACATATGTCCTATTAGTTGATAATTATTCAAATCTGTTTCTATGCATGTGCTATGTTGAAATACTCTGACATTGGTGGCATGGTGCCATCAATGTACCTGCATGCTGTTTTTAGTACCACTCTGGTCCCATATATGCATGTATTCCGTTTGCTACCCAGCTGTTCCTTATCTGGTGTCTGGGTTAATGGGAATATCTATGCATGCTGTTATACCTAACCCTGGAATGTGTTGACTATTACTAACCCACATATGTCGATACACCATAAACACCATAGCACGTATGGGAATGCGGGTCCCAATGGACCCACCTGTCCCACCTCAGCTGGCCATGGCACTGGGCACCAGCACATCTGGGGCCCAACCTGGGACCTCCTTATCCATTGGTCCTGCACCACCTTCTGGTGGAACCGCCTCAGGGAATGGGGCTCACCCCAGGGAGTGGGCACGGACAGGAAGCTGTCACCCATTGCCAGGTCCGGGTCATGGTGCGTAGAGAGCTCTATCAGTAGTTTGGAGATCTTCTATGCCAGCTCAAGGGCCTCGTATCATGACTAGAGGGTTGGCTTGGCTCTCCAACTCAGCCCCCAGCACAGCCACCTTCGGGGCTGTGAAGGTGCAGGGGTGACTGCCCATGGGTAGAGATCTCAGTCCCACTGTTTCCACTAGGCGGCTCATGGGCTTCCGATTTCCCAACACCCCTCCCCATCAAGGTGTTTACCCTCCACATGTGTCATATACCACCCATGTAAGAGTCTTGTTTGTCTTGTCTCTTGACCTACCCAACCTACCTCCCCAAATATACCGACTACCCCTCCCCAACAGCCCACTGTCATCTGAAAAATAAAAATAAAAGGGCAATCTGTTCCCCAAAAAAAATCTTGCCCCCATACATAGCTGTCCATTTTGCACACATGTCCACTGGACACATGTAATCTGGTCTAACTGGCATCACAACATATTATTGTTGTCCTCACTTCTCTCTCAGGGGTTTGAGTGTCCAAATCTACCTCTAAAGTCAGTACATATGCACAGCTGTTGCTGTAGAAGAAATGGGCAGCTATGAACCTTCCCTACACCCTCCTGCACATCCCTAGCTATTTTCCCCACTGCTTTCCCTCTTTGTGCCCCTTTTTCACCACTGTCCTATCAACTCTTTTTTCTTTTCTTTTAAGGAAATTAGCACAGGGGTAAGTGGGAATAAGCACTTTTAAGCAGCAGTAAGTGGGTTTAAGCCTGTTTGCTTGGGTGTAAGCAATGCCTACACAGTTTAAGCAACTGAGAAGCTAAATCAGTATAAGAAACTGTAACTGGAAGTTAGCAGTGCTTACCTCCGTGTAAACCCACTCAAACCCACTTACAACTGCTTAAAAGTGCCTTAATCCCTCTGTATCCAATGGCCCTTGTTCTGCTCAGCAACGAAATAAACAGCCTTTGCAATGCTCAAACCCAGTAGCCTGCACACCATAACCAAAGTAATTTACCACTAAGTCATGTCAGCTACACATAACTCTGATGTTTTCACAAACATATCATCCAGCCCAGTCATTCAACAGTACAGGAAATGTATTTCAACATGTAGAGGTATGTGTGTGTGTGTGTGTGTGTGTGTGTGTGTGTGTGTGTGTGTGTGTGTGTGTGTATATATATATATATATATATATATATATATATATATATATATATATATATATATATATATAAACATATATACATATAGGTCTACTTTATATGATCGAAAGTTCATTTGATAGAAACTCATTTGACTGAGACCATACCACCGAAATTTCAAAACACTGAAAACCCATTTAACTGAAAACTCATAACACCTAAATATGAAATTTCAAGGATTATTCCCTTTTCCCCACTGTAGTGCGATCCTGGAGTTAGAATATATAGTTAGGGGTGTGTGTGGACAGAGCCCCCCACAATGGGGGATGTGGGGGCGGAGCCCCCCCACATACTTCAGACATTTTAAAACATACAGATGGATACTTATAACTGCAATCAATAACTCTTTCCAAAAGACATTTACCTAAACTATGTGGGGGGCTATGCCCCCCACACCCCCCAATATACACCCCCTCCTAACTATATATTCTAACTCCACGATCGCACTACAGTGGGGAAAAGGGCATATATCTTTCACTGTAATGTTTAGGTGTTATGAGTTTTCAGTCAAATGGGTTTTCAGTGTTTTGAAATTTCGGTGTTATGATCTCAGTCAAATGAGTTTCTATCAAATGAACTTTCGATAATATGAAGTAGACCCATCCATACATATGCATACATCTATCGATATATATGTCTACATCTATATGTCTATATATATATATATATATATATATATATATATATATATATATATACAGCAATATATATATGTAAGCATAAATATATATCTATATAGGTATATACAGACATACATCTGTTGATAAAAATGGGAAAATAAAAACATATATGTCCACATGCAGTGTTAATGGGGTTGAGAGGGCCCAAACAACATATATCTTGTACATATAGATATTCCCCCCACCCACAGCCAAACACGTCTTCCCTGCAATACAATACCAACCATTAAAGATCCCATAACCAGGACCTGACACAACATGGGCACAAGATGTTAACAGGCTGGTATCAGTAACATATCATGCTGTACAGTCTGGCTACCATAGGGAATGTACAATGTGGAAGCAATCAACATCCCTAGGATACATATTCACAGACACATATATGCAGATGCAGATATATATATCTATATCTATATATAGATATATATATATATATATATATATATATATATAGAGAGAGAGAGAGAGAGAGATGTAACTACACATACACACCCAGAGATATGTATAAGAAGATGCATATGTAAAAGGTGCACACAATACAGAACAGCCACTATGCCTACAGTTGCCACCTTACCAACTGGACACTGTATGAGCCACCCATACAAATGGCAATTGTTGCCTGCAACATATACCCACAGAGAGGTCAAAGGATATAACTCCACACACAGGTTTGCATACATGGGAAAGCCTTATTTGTGTACTATTACAGTTTTATATGCCATGTCATATAGCTGTTTAGACACTGACATACATATAAACAGAGTAATGCATCTGTGAAACAGTTATATTAATACAGTAGTCTGGAAAGGTTTACATATGTTGCTGCCCAGGCCGAGGCCTTCATGTAGTACAATTGTAAAGACAGACTGGGCCAAACGATACCAATCAGTCAACAGTAAGTAATGCAGATGTATAGTCCAGCAGCCTCTATCGACACTCTGTACACAATCCCTAGGGGGTAAAGACCTAAGTTGGCACAATGGGATGTATCTGTTACATAACAAATCATAACTGACACCATCACAATCACACTGACAAACAGAACAGTCTGCATGGCAGGAAGCAGTAGGCCTGCATTCACCCAAGGTGAATTGTATGGTAATGTACATCCAAATACCTTAGGGCAGCTTAACCCTGATACCCCCACATGTTGTAACAGCCTAGGTTAGTTATGGTTCCTCCCTCCCCTCCTAGACTCAATAATAATACAGGGCCGTATACCACTGTTACATACACTGGCCTCTAGAGTGCATAAGGGCACGCATGTATTGTGTAGGTGAAGGCCACACATATATGGACCCAACCCAACAGTATGTGTTGGGGACACAACAGTTGTGGACTGATGGCAGGAATGGCAGCATGACATACTCACAGCCCACTACACAACAACCCCAGCCAGCATGTCATATGTACAAATCTTGGTATGTAGGTGGAGGACAGAGGCTGGAACACAGGCCCATATTTGTAAAACTGTTGTCATACACTAAGCAAGTAGCTGGTATTACAGGATAGTCTCCAACATACCTTTAGTCAGGAATATGAAGTTAGAAACAGAAATAGATGCAGCCACGTACCAATTACACTCAACACACACACTGACAGTGATATATCTGACACAAGACCTGTGTGGTGGACAGGCAAAACATAATAGGAACACCTCTGGCCATCAAGTGGATAGGCACACAGTTGAGAGCTATGTAGAAAGACTGCATTCCAAGTTAAACTAGTATGTACACACAAACCCTGTAACACCGGTGCTATACAATGCATGCAACAACACTGCTCACACTCTGTCTCTAATTCTGGAACCTCCTACAAATATGTAGCTGGCCTGAGTGTGCAGGTTCTCCTGTAAGAGGTATTCTGTAACACTGCTGTCCACACACATGAAGGATGTCCATCATATAGGAAAGGTAAAGGGACCACTCTCACATGATGTAGGGATTTATAGTAGTTGGTTGCCATGACAGTGGTAATTGGAAGTACTACACAGAATGTTACATGCAGGTAGCAACTAGAGGACACTGACGGGTGCAGAGGCCATCACCTGATCATGTGCATCATCTACAAATTCCATGCTGCAATCTATGCAATGCAGCTCATTCCATTTACTGGAGAGAGACTGAGAGTGAGTGTGTGAGAGAGAGAGAGAGCGTGCATAGAGGCACAGAAAAAAAAACATCCAGAAGAGACTGCATTCCCAGAACAGGTATGTGAAGTATATATGTATGTAATTGACCGTAGTACTAGGTAATAATAATGGGATAGATGATGTGGAATGATTTATATGTACCTTCAGGTGTTGTTGCTGTAATGATGTTCAGCTGAACAACTGCTAAGGACAATATAGTCCGTCCCCATGGGTAGTGGGCCATACCCGTCAACTGTGCAGAGCAGCACTGACTGATAAGATGTAAGCAATCATAGTGTGTGTTGTGTAATGGGAAGTATGTATATTATGTGGCCAATAGCTGGTGGAGGAAGTAAGGCCATAATGATGGACACGTGGGCTTCACAGCCCACTTCTTGCAGGATACTCAGGTTAACCTGTATTGTAGCATGCAAGAATGACATAGGTCTGTAATAGGGTTACCTGCAATCTGGCCCTGCATATACCCCCCTAATGTCAGGCTGTGTCCATATGTGGCACCTGTCTGTGTTGTAGCAAGGCAGAACAGTGCAGCTGTGCAGGAAGGTGTTGTGAGATTGTGGACCTGATGTCTGAATGTACCCCACATATAGGTATGCATATGTGTGTGTGTGTGTGTGTGTGTGTGTGTGTGTGTGTGTGTGTGTGTGTGTGTGTGTGTGTGTGTGTGTGTCTGTGTGTGTGCGTGTGTGTGTGTGTGTATATGTATATATATATATATATATATATATATATATATATATATATATATATATATATATATATATATATATACATGTATGTCCACAAATATACAGATACCCGTGTAGACATATATATGAACAAATATATACATTATATATATCTTCACATACATAGATATATATACCTATATGCACATGTCTACATATATACAAACACACACACAAACATATATGTATGCAAATACATGTCCCTTATATTACTACAACAGTGCTGCATGCTATGTGCGAAGAAACAGCACACATAGTAATACACACAGATATCTACAGCTGTCAGTGTGTGCAACATGGATGGGTATGTCGTATGTGAACCCCTTGTTGGGACATTACCCTTGTCTGTGAAGTATAGAATGGGAATATGGGGAAGTATGGCAGGTATAGTTGTGGAGGTGGTCAGGGTTGGTAGATATAGAGGACAGCCTACAGGGGTGGTATGTGACACATGAGGTAGTTAAACACCCTGGATGGTGTGTGTGGTCTATGATGTGGACGTCCCATGGGCCCCAATATGGACACAATGGGAACAAGCCTCCCACCCACTGATACTCACAACAGCAGTCCATGTCCCAAAGGTGCCTGGCCTGGAGGCTGAGCAGAAGGAGCATGTGGACCCTGTGAATGTGTACTGGGTGCCTTAAGGTGATGTAGCGCATCCTACATGTGTCTGTGGAGCCCGGTATGGAACAGACCCTGGACCTGACCTCAGGGGACAGGAACATGTCTGTGTGTGCCCACGCAGGGGACAACATCCCCTGGGTTGGTTCTACCTGACGGTATTGATGGACCAGTACATGAGGAGGCCTCAGGGTGGGTCACACATGTGATGTGGCCTGGTAACATGGGCAGATGAGTTTGGAGAGGTGGTTCTGCTGGCCAATAGTACATATACATGCTGTTGTGTGACTGTTATAGAATATATGTTGGTATTAATAGTCTACACAATCCCAGAACATGTCCAACAGCATGCATAGATAACCCCAATAACACAGAATGTCAGATGTGCATCAAACACATAGCAAGCATGCCACAGGCATATATGGAACCATTGTGGCCTTGACAATGGCATGCAGGTGAATAGTCTGTAACAGTCCAGCAATGATAGTGTCCACACAGGGAACATGGCTACAAACACATTGCACAAATTGTGGTACAGTACATTATCTGCCCCACTGGTAGGTATGCTGTAGCCATACCTATTGATTTGTGTGTACAGTTTGTTGTTGCTGATATGTTGGGGGGTGACAGTGATGTGTATTAAGAACTGTGACAACTTTGCTGCATGACTTGCTCACACCTGTGTCCATCTTTATGGGACACCATGAGAGGCTGCCAGCCTACACAGCAGCAGCTGGAAATTAAATCCTGCTGACTGACCTCATAAAGCACTATGCAATCTTGTTTGGCCGGGCCACCAATGAGCAGCAGGAGCAGACCGCCCTGTGGAATGACCTAGTCAACAGGGTCAATGATGTCGGACTGCAAAACCGCAGTTATGAGCAGGTCCAGCATCATTGTTCTGACCTGCTTCGCAATTCCCATCGGCGTACTGCTGCAGTCTGACGGAATCACCTCACCACAGGGAGGGGCCATGCCATCCATCCCCCCTGATACGTGTGGAGGAGCTCCTAGCAAACCTCGTGGCACCTGCCAGTCCCCACAGCCAGCAACTGGCGGACACCTTTGTGGAAGTGGGTGCCACCCACACACTGGTCGAGGAGCATGCAGGAAAGGCCACAAGGCACATCAGTAGGCCACTGTTGTGTATACATCCACATCGGTACAGGTAGCTCATGCATATCTGACATGTCATAGATATATTTTGTTGCTGCATAGTAGTGATAAACAGATGTGCATATGTGGTAGTATTGTGGACATGTACTGTTGATGTATTGTAATGCTGCACCCACCCTGTACCAATGCCACAGGTGTGGCCACTGACTTTGCATCTCTCGCCCTACAGGATACCACCAAGGCAGCAGCCTGTAGCTGGTGAGTATGGTTTATGTAGATGCTTGCCAATACACCAGGCATGTAATGGTGATGGCATATTCCATGCACACATCTAACACACCTACCCAGAATGAATGCTGTACATGTGCACGTATTGTCACTGTTAAATGCACGGCATCACAGAGGTGACCATGATGGGGTAATGGAAGGGTATGTCAGACACCTGCATGATAACTAACATCCTGTCATTGCAGAATGTGTCCACAGGGAGCAACATAATGGTGGGAGACATGGTCTACAGTAGGGACATGTTTGGAACAACACCCATATACAGTGCAACACCAGTGTATATCCCTGTAGGATAATGGCAACTGCTGCAGAGTTACACTATGGCATAAGGCATTACTGTGGTCCACATTATCAGCTGGAACTAGGCTGTAACATGTTGTGTTCAGTGTATGGGACACTGCAAAGTGACACACATGCGTAGGCCTTACTTGTCATGCATCTGCAAAAAGGCTGAAGGGGGGTTGTCAGCATGATACACAAGTACACTGCAGCAGGGATCCTAAGGATGCTAAGAATGGCTGTATCTGTACATAGTCAGGTTCAGGAACTGTGGCAGACATAACCCTACCCCCACAGTGATAGTGATGGCAGTGTGCAAACACTAAGGGATGTGCACATGAGTAGACCTTGCAAACATGCAGATTAGTGAGACATGTGTAGGGCAGACTGAACATACACTGGCAAATGCAGATGGCCCACGCTAGTATACCCCTGTCAGGAGTAGTGACTGCTGTAGTACACATAACAGGAGGTGTGACACACTATCATGATAAGGGTGTGCACACATATGCTCACATGGAGTATATGTATCATGGTCAGCATCCACCCATCTAACACATTCCATAGACACTGTATCTGAAAGTACAGGACATACATCACATATTGGGCTCATGTACTGTTAAGATATGTGGTGATGTGGTCCCATGGCAGATCAAGGATGGATGCGTCATATCAATAAGGGTGTGTACACCCCCCATAGTCATGGTATGCTCTTATGGTTGTCAGTGTAGAAGTATAGGATTGGTCATATATAGTCTGCTGATGTTGAGAGCTGTAAATCAAACATCAGGCATTCACAAATTACATTTGTCCACATTTCATCCAAGGTATGTGTTGCTGAAAAACATAGTGGCTGTGAGCATTAAAACTGTCATAACTGACACAGTAGTGCACATTCAGCAATGGGTTGTACACCTATGAGGTGTGGTGCACAGTACATGGCAGGGTGCAGAACAGGTGCACAGCAATACTGTGTACATGGGTGCAGTGGTATCCAGGGGAAGAGGCATCACCTAGTGACACAGCATATGCATCACACACATGTATACTGTTGCTAGCATGGATTGACTACAGCTGCCCTGCATGCTGTTGTGTACCATATGTTATGCATGTTGACAGGTGGGTAATAGGAGGACTGTGTGTACTATCATGGTGCAACCTCACCTGTATATGTGTGTGTGCATACTGTTGGGTAGTTAGTGTGTCTGTAGAGTTACTCTGGTGAAGTGGAGAGAGGTTGATGCATGTAGGATGCATGTGTGCATGTGTATGTTTGTGTGGGTGGCCATGTATGCACATGTGTGATTGTGGGGTGTTCATACAGCAGTACCTCCCTTTGGGATTGTGCAGTACATGGACATGGACTGCCACATTACACACCAGGAATACTTGTCATGTATGTAATCACAGGACAGCTGATAGTATAATAAGGTTTGTAGCATGGAACAGGCATTGAGAGGGAAGGTAGACACCAGGTATACCCTTAATATCACATTCAGCAGAGAGGTGACCTACAACCCACATATGTAGCACTACAAATGCATTGGGGAAGGACTAGTCAACACCAGGGAGTGTATCCATATATTACAGTTGTCACATGATAGGCTGATTGTGCAGCATATCTGGCATGTACTGAGCAATACATACACATGACACACCAGTGCGTGATATTATGGAGTGAACATAGTAGCCCACACATATAGGGGCCATGTTCATGATGTCTGGACATACATTAGGTGAACACTGAATGACAGCAGTGAGGCCATCTAAAACCATTACACACAGGTCAGGCAGGTAATGTAGTAACAGGTCTTGTGTTGTGATTGCTTGTCTAGGTATTTAGAGGACTGATATGTTAATGAGTGGTATCAATGTGTGTATGTTACCAAGTGTGATGCAGGATGGGGAACACATGGAAATATACGTGGGACTGTCTGTAAAGTCACGGACAGGTAGGTATTACGGTGGTGTGTGTGTGTGTGTGTGTGTGTGTGTGTGTGTGTGTGTGTGTGTGTGTGTGTGTGTGTGTACTGTTAGACAATGCTGTACAGGTTTTAAAGTGCATTTATTGTTTTCCCCCACAGGTGGCAAGGTGGGTCAGGGTCCCTCCTGCATGCAATCTGATGGTGGTGTCCATACAAAGACCAAAAATGATGATGATACTGTTGAGGCACAGGTGGGGTTGTCAGGGGCCAAAACAGTGCCATCATTTGGCATCCCCATTTTAGCCATCCCAACCCCACACACAGTTTCAGTGCCTATACATATCCCATCACCACTGGCCATAGTGGAGAGACAGATGGCGTTTGGTGGCAGTGCACAGGAAAGTGTGGTAACCATGCCTACTGTGTCTGGTTGCAGCAGGCATAGCTGGATGTCCAGCAGGACACCACATAGGCAGATGTCCCAGGGTGCTCATGGTAAGGCATTTGGACATCATGCCCCTGGCAGAGGTGACATAGCTGGTACCAGCAGGTGCATGTTTCAGGCTGTCATGGCGGTGCAAGCATGTATGGAATGTTGCATCAGACAGGGCCTGAGGCTGCAGAGGGCTGCTCTCACATCTGCCAGCAAGAACTTCCGTGAACTGTCTGGTGGCATACGTGCTGATACAGAGCTCATAGATAGACTATCTGGTGAGATGATGGCCCTCATCGACCATGGTATGTCTGTGCTTGAACGTGTGGTGGGGGTGTGGCGACAGTCACGTGAACGTAGGCCACACACAACAACAGCTGGCAGTCAATGTGGATGTGCTAGGACACCAAGGGGCTCTCGTAGTTGCAGTACCAGCCTGGGCAGTGCGGTGGGAGTGCTGTCCACACAACACCACAGCAGGCCATGAGCACGTGGTCCTGGCCAGTCCCAGGAGGGACCTAGTATCAGTGGACATTTGTCATCATCAGGTGAGAGTAGCACATCAAAGCCTGTACCTGGACGTGCCCAAGGAACCCCTGGCAGGCACAGTCCACATATCCGTGGCCAGAGGCAGTGAACTCCACACCCTGCTGGGTTTGGTCTGCAGCTGTCCATAAACACCTGTGTAGGGCAGCCACATGGCAGAACTGTGTGTATGCATACCCACACACTATACAAACATGCCCACAGCAAGCCCATACATACCCACATCACATCAACATGCCCAGTTCACCTTGGTACACCCCTTACCCACACATATGGTGTCAAATGTATGACCCACCCTCGGCCTCTGGCAAACCAAGAACACACCCTGTGCATATGATGATACCTGTGCCACATCCATGTCATCCATACCATCAATGCAGGGACAGGCTATAATGGTTCTGATGCACATGGTGACTGTATTACAGTGTACCACAGTACTGAAGTGTAACATGTTGTAAGGAGTAGAGTGTAATGCATATATGGCAGGTAGTGTAGCCATCCAGCAATGATGCATTATAGCTGTTAGTAACACTGGTTGATTGTGGTCTCTATAATGTTATCCATCTGTGCTGTATGTGTACATGTGTCAGCACGAGAATGGTCTTCACTCATATTCCACAATGGGGTATGGCACTGTGGTGGCACCATGGCTGTGACATATCTGGGGTACAGTTGAACACACGGCACTGGTTAGTATAACAGTTATTGCCTGTGCCACATGGACAAGTGACCCGCTGGGGCATTTATAATCTCCAACCTGATGTAGACCCATCCACATACATGCACACTGTTACTTGGCAACACTGGGACTAGATCCCTACCTAGCTATGTAGTGATACTGAAGTGTGTGGCTTCCATTGCACACACCACACAGCGTTTAGGGTGAGGTGTGCCCAGGTTATATGTTACATGCAGAACATCCCCAGACATGTACAGCATGCTAATGAGGGATATAATGGGTGTATACAGACAATACATAGTGTGACATACCTTCATATACACATTAACAGACACATAACAGGCAGACACACATCCGAGAGACCAGGGCCTATCACTGCTAACCAACATGATCATGTGTCTAATGTGTTACAGGTAGGCTGCACGCAGCACATGTATAACTGACCTGGAATGTAGTATCAGTTACCTGTATGGTTGATGGTGACAGTGGGAACCATAATGTGGTACATGGGACATATACCGAGTGTACCTTGGTTAATGACAGTGTACTCAGCACCCACATCCCCCAGTGGATATTGTACTCCCTGAAACCCATGATGACACTCTGATATACCCACCATCATACATTGGCCATGACTGTGATACAACCCATTGTGGATCCCAACAGTGGTACTACAGGGATATGCATCTAATGTACATGCCACATGCATAGCAGGGTGTTGCATTGTCATACCTCATCGATGGGCAGCAACAACACTATCTGTACTACCATGTGGCAATGGGTATTGTAATAGGAGTATGTGGCCTAGGAATGCTGTACCCTACAGATAAACGGACATGCACACATACACACACTTGACAGAACACAATGGGTATCCCATGCCTATCAAACCATTTGTACAACGCTGTTGTGATGGTACTGCAAGGCTGGTGTATCCGGTATGGAGAGGCGCTTAATAGGGTACATGTAATGTCCCATACAGCAGCAGTCACAACTGGCTATGGAAATGGGTGCTGTGGTGGTTGTGAAGGCCCTCATGGAATTCCCACGTACAGGTGTGCTAACACACAGACACTGCTATACTCAGTCATGCACACATACACATGTGTCAGTACTGGGGTGCATCTCTGCAGGTGGTCATAGCTGTGTACCTAGCTATTGTTCAAGGAGAGATGGGTTGTGTAGGGGTTGTGTGTACAGTGGTATCCTGCCCCCTGCCATGTGGCAGCAGGCAAGCCATCGACAGACACTACTGTGGTGACCCTCAGGGTAGAAGTGACATGCATCAGCCATTCCGTCAGGGGCCTCCTGCACATGGCCACTGAGGTGATCAAGTTGACATGCATGCAACATGCATTACAAAACATGGTTAGTGTCTGTGATGGAGACCTGCACCCAAGCATGTTCAGTTAACTGCGGTAGTGTAGTGGAGGTACCCTTGGCATGTGGTGCATACAGGGTATCTCCAATATGTGCCAGTTCTTACACAGCTGGGCAGGCATGTCAGTGTCAGTCAAGCATAGGATGCCTGTACATATCCCAGAGGGATACCTGCCATCTGCACATGTGTACAGGCTGACAATCATCTGCTTGGCAAGTAGCTATGCCGTAGGATGAATGTGTTCACATTTGACAACAATATGTATGCCATAACTACATGTCAGGAGCCCTCGCTATCATGTGCTGCTCAGTCAGTAGTCTAGAGTTACATTCCACATGTTGGATCATTACCCAGTAGGGGTTATGTACTGTGACATTGCTCACACACCAGGGATGCAACAGGGAGGCCTCAGACTCCACTATGCCTGCAGGTGTGCTTGTTGTGAGTACTACATTTAGCACGCTACTCTTGCATGGGTAGGCACTGTCAACAGTAGTACCGCCATAATACACGACATGCCAGTGTGACAACACGTACCCTGGGCTACTACCCCTGTATGTAACAAAGTCACATGGATAACAGTGCTGTACAGGCCTCACATATGTCTGTGTCCCAGACATGACACTCACACCCCTTGCTACCGTAATAACAGCACATAGGCGCATGTATTGTACATGGCATTACATACACATTACAGATGTCATTACCCTGTTATGTTATCAGACTGGATGATCTGAACTGGTTACCATGTCTAAGCCATGGTTAGCAGGTACCAACATTGCTCCAATATAACAGCTAAGCTGATTTGCGCACTGGTAAGCGAAGTCTACACTATGTAAGTGCCTGTACATTTACTCATAGCTTAACACCGCTTAGCTTCATGCAAAACCATGCAAATGCACTTAACGCTGCTCAAAACTGCATTAACCACTCTGTATCTGACAGCCCTTGTTCCACCCAGCAACAAAATGAACAGCCCTTGCAGGTCTTGAACCCAGGACCCTGTATACTAAAGTCAAAAAACTTAACAACTACGCCATGACCACTGTTGTATTTCCAATATATCTGTCAATACGTATATTGATTAGTATTGAACAATTGCCTTTATAACCACAATTGTGTAGTACTTGTTATTAATATGTCTGTTGCATCACATATGTTGTTTTAACATAATGTACACATAGCAGATACATACGGCGAGATACATCTGAGAGAGTATGCACAACCGTGATGTTTACACATGACAGGATTATGGATATATACATATAATAAACTGATATATGTTTACATGTGTGTACACATATATTCATGCATATGTCTGTATACACATCTGTATAGTGCAACATATATATGGGCATGTGTACATCTCTTCGTATGTACATACACACACATATAAATATATATATATATATATATATATATATATATATATATATATATATGTATATATATATACATATATATATATATATATATATATATATATATATATATATATATATACACACATACACATACACCTGGGGAACTATGGACCCATTAGCCTAATGAGCCTGGTCTGCAAGGCCATGGAATGTATCATCATGGATCTTATACACAAAGATATTGGTAATCTCCAAATTCTGTACCTCACCTAGTTCGGGTTTGTAAAAGGCAGATCGTGTCTCCTACACCTGACAGAATTCTTTGAAGCAGTCACCAAAACCATAGACGAGGGTAAGGTGGTTCACACAGCCTATCTAGATCTCGCCAAGGCTTCTGATACCATCCCCCACTCTGGAATTGTAGATAAACTCACTAAACTAGGTATAAATCCCTATGTCATAAGATGGGTTGCCAACTGGCTCACTGACAGAACCCACACTGTGAAAGTAGTAGACTCCAAATCAGACTTCAGACCAGTGACAAGTGGAGTACCACAGGGTTCAGTCTTGAGTCCTCTACTGTTTGGTATCTACTTTTCTGAAGTGCGGGCTAACACAGAGGGTCTTTGGCTAATTAAGTTTGCAGATGACTGCAAACTAGGAGCCATAATCAAAACTCCTAACGATGTGGACCGCCTACAAAAGGGCCTCACGGAGACAGATGCCTGGTGTCAAAGCCATGGCCTCAAGCTCAATGCCAACAAGTACATTGTCATCCCCTTTGGTAAAATCTCTGTACCTATGAGCTACCACATAGGTGGTAGTCTGCTTAACACCAAAAGTGTGATAACAGACCTTGGGACACAGGTGGACAGTAGTCTCTCCTTTGATAATCACATCACCACAGTAGTCAGGAAATCCTTCTACATGGCACACCATATTACAAAAGGTTTCTCAACTAGGAAAAAAAAGGTCATTGTTCCCCTCTACCCATCACGCATTTGACCAATTATAGAGTACAACTCCCCTTTTGGTATGTACCTCACAAAACATCTACATCAACTGGAAAGGCCGCAGAAATACCTCACAAAGGATTACCAGCCCCACAAAGATGCCCTACGCAGACCGTCTCAAAAAACTCCAGCTTTACTCCGTCGCATATCGTCTGCTCAGAGCCGATCTCTGCCTAACATACAAAGCTATGTCAAACCCAGAGCTGTTGGACATGCTCCACTTAAAGAAAAAACAATCCCTCATAGCTACACGCTATAGGGACATAAACATTGTCACTACAATAAACAGAACATGCTGGAGGGAGAGATTCCTGTCCCAGAAACTTCCCATACTCTGAAACAAACCACCTACCTATATCAAACAAAGCTCCTCATTAGCACTCTTCAAAAAAAAGCTTGATGATTGGATGGAAAATAGGAAATTCACCCCAGGGATCACCTGTGTGGATCTGCTCAACAGGGGAACAGGAAAATAATTGTCTTGGGTGGCGAAAGCCAGGGTACCTTTTTGGCTATGCTTATATAGGCCATAGGGACAATAGCCTAGTACCTACCTATGAACCTATATATATATATATATATATATATATATATATATATATATGTGTGTGTGTGTGTGTGTGTGTGTGTGTATAGATATATGTATATATAGCTTTATATGTATGCACATCCTATGTGTACAGATATGCCTATTTATGTAGATATATATGTAAACATCTATAACAATATGAGCATACTTATCTATTCTGATATACCTATTACTGTCAATATATATGTAGATATCTGTAAGTATATGTGCATATTTATCTCCATCTGTATATGTGTAGATATATATTGCTGTGTATATGTATATAGCTGAGTGTTTATATGTATATATATGTACATATACATATTCATCTATATATGTCAGCATGTATATGTGTATACATCTATATAGATATATGGATAATTATATATATGTATATTTCCACCATATGTCCTGAACATGAAGTGGAGCCCTACTTCAGCCCCAATAGTCCCAACCTCATAGTGAAGTGGATGTCAGGTATGTAGTGCAGGTATATATGCAGACTATTGCTACTGTGATAGGGGTTGTCTTCACAGACATGTGTGTGGGAGGTCACATCTGCTTTTAACATGTGCACCATTGGCTACTGACAGACATCCTAAGGACATCATAGTACAGTACCACTGCTAGCACAATAATGATCCTGTGGATTACAGCAGAGATATGGCCAATATATGTGGACAGTCTGACACACTCTGGTCAGTCCAGAGGTATACACAGAACCCCATAGTGCAAGACTTGTAGACCAAGTCTGACAATGTGGATGTTAGCAGCCATGTAGATGGGTATAACACGTAAATACTGGTGTACATTTGCCCCCATAAGTTATACATTCACACACCCCTGTCTGTCCTGCCACATAATAACTGCTGGTACAGAAGTTCCATTGCCACATACTACCCACTAGTTAGTGACATACATCTGTACAGAATCCCACTGCTTTGTCTGACATACATGACTGTTATGGTGGCCTGGCAGCAGTACATCTGGCAAGTTTCTGGACATAACATCACACTGGGTAAGGACACTAAGCTGCTAGGCATGTAACAAAGCACTGTGTAGGCTACAGGCAGACTGCCATAACACTGGCCTACATTTCTTATGGTGGAATACACATGTACCTGCATATATAGCAGGCTCTACAGGCATGTCACAGCACAGAGTAACAGACACCTGTGTGAAAGTGCATAACCACAACCAATGTGAACACAGCCACAGCCACATATAGTAGCCAGTGTAATATTACAATATATGGACTATCTGATCAACACCATCCTCATATGTACCACTCACACACTAACCCTACATATACTGGGTCACTACACAGTGTGGTCCAATGCCTGTCTGTGGTATAGGACATGTGTGTGTTTGGCCCTACAAACATGTAAGCTGATAGGGTAACATACAGTGGAGCAGCATGTAACATCAGATAGAACAGGACCAAGAACAATGACATCTACCACAGTCTGTACACAGGCCAAGGTACATATTCACAATACACACACTGTCACCATAAGTACACAGACCTCAGTACTGAACACACAACCACAGTATGCCCAGGTTATGTCCTCAAAGAGAACCCCTACTATACATTATGTGTGTCACAGTCTGATATCCTACTGGCTCGTTATCAGATATGATGTCAATAAATTATGGTGTACAGGACATATGCACCTCTCACTGCATGACATATGTACAAAGGTTGACAGAGTTGTGGCTGGAGGCACAAACACAGGGCCAATATTGACATGTTGCTGTGATGACCTCATACATTTACTGTTGAAATAGGGCTTGTTGCAAAATTTGTCCTTTGAGGGATATGAGGTCAGTAACTCTCATGTCTGTCACCATGTACTGTCTGCAATCCTCACACTATGCTTCTGCAGTTCACAGATAGGTTCTCTGTGGGTAACACAAGAAACAAAAGGCACCACACACTGCCCTGTCTGCAGATGACCCTACAGATGGGAGTTTCCTCAGAAACATAGCACTCTCATGACAGGTTAAAACATGTAGAACAGCCATATCCACACACACACTGTTAAACCAACATTACTCCAAATGCAGAATAGCAACACTTACATTCTGTAGTCATATTGGGCACATCCCCCTCCTGTGTGTTGGCCTGTTTCCACAGTGTATGTTGTTAGAGGTAAATCCCAAATCCATCTGTGATGCTGTTTGCCAAACAACAGATCTAGGTCCTGCTCACAGTGAATGAAAAGGCCCAACACCAACATGATGTTCCTAGATATTGGAGTGTGTTTCCATGCAATTGGCTATGGGAATGTTACCACAGCTGCTCCACATTCAGTCAGCTAGAGGAGGGCTGCAATTCATGCAGAGGCCATCAGCTGATCATGAGCATCACTTACAAAACACATGCTGCTGCCTAAGCAAAGCAGGTGTAAGTCTCCACATCCACCAGAGAGGGAGTGTGAGAGGCAGATAGAGGCAAAGATAAGTAAGGGAGGGGTGGGAGAGTATAACTTAAGCATTTGTGTATTACACACCTACCAGTACAGGGTATCAAACCCCTGACAGACTATGTATTGCTATCACATGTCTATGCAGTTATTGGATGCACCACAGAAGTTACATGCTGAGGAGCTCTCCAAACATATATGTGATGGTGAGTGACATCTACAACAGTGATATAGTAGCTATACAGTAGGTGTAGTATACGTGCCTGTCCACATAACAGGTGTCAGCATCAACACAGCCACACTATCTCAGGAACCCACACACATTGACACACTTGGCAGGGTCAGGAATACAACTCCTCACTAGTTAGTTTGCCACAATACAGTACTGTGCAGGTATCACATGCACCACAGGGGTTATCCAGAGGATATATGGGCAAAGGGTATGTGGAGGTGTCTGACATCAGACAGGATGTTTCAGTATGCCAATGGGGTTGTAGTGAGTGTGAATGTGGTCATAAGCATCATACACCACACACACAGACACAGGGTGCCAGTACTGACATTCATGGGTGCATTGCTTCACGGGTGTGTAGTGGTCATATACAAGGCTAGGTGATGGGTATACCTTGGCATCAGGCCACATGGCAATGGTCTGCACTGTGGCTCAGAGGTGTAGTGTCTGGATTGGCCCACACAGGTGGGTATTGTATTCACCATCCAGTCACCTGGGTAACTATTGTGTGTGGCCATTGCTGTGCATTGCTTGTCATGTATGTGTTCTTTAGTCCATGACATGGACAGTGTCTGTGATGTGCACAAGTCCCACATGCATGTACAGTGACATGTGGAACTGTACCTGAGGTGTCTGGCCCATGTTGTGTACACAGATTGTTATTATCCGATGTGTCAGCCCTGGCCTCATGTGGCAGGAACTGGTAATGGACAGCACGTTGACCCTGCACCTACATTGATAGCATGATACAGGTATTCCCTGGTGTCAGTGGCATCTGTCCATACAGGGTATGTGTTTAAGGCATGGTATGTTCTTTGTGGGTCACATTTGATGGCACCACAGATGTTACAGGTGTCCAGTGGGGAACATAGTGAAGTTGCACTGTCTGCATGTACGTGCCTATTGGACTGATGGACAGGGTGCCATGCACTCTGTAGTCCACAGCAATCACACCATGGTTACCATCTGTGGGCAATATGCAAAATACTACCAACATAGCGTTTTTTGCCTAGGCAAGTGTGTTTGTGTATGAGACATGGCTTGAGAGTGTACTCTGGGTAATACAAGGGTTGCTGACTTTTTTCACCAGGCCTTGATATCATGTGTAGGGTTATGGATTTGCACCCCAGCCTCTCAGCTATTTCACATCTGTTATCTCTGTAAAGTGGACATTGTGACATATACTAGGGCCACCATATAACAACTTTGCAAAACCCGCTCCACAATGACTCCAGTTGTTACACACTCACAGTCACCTCCACACAGGATATGAAGGACAAACACAGACACACACACACCTGCCATGCCTGGGATTAAAACTCCTACCTAACTAGTTTATTACACTACACAGTCATAGGATGCACCATGGAGATTACTGGCTTACTCCTTCCCCAAAGGTGTATTTCACAGTGAATGACATCAGCAGGCTTTCCAAAGTAGGCCATTTGAATTGTAATGAGTGTGACTAACCTACAATGCATTGTTCCCTACACAGACATAGAAACACACACAGAAACATCCACACTTGCCATGTGTGGGAATAGAACCCCTACTAGAGTACTACAGCACACTACAGCATTACACTGTTATAGGATGCGCCATGGAGATTACTGGGCAACACCTTTCCCAAAGGTGTATTTTACAGTGAATGACATCAGCAGCCTTGCCAAACTAGGGTATTTGATCTGTAGTGAGTGTGACTAGCCTGAAAAGCATTGCTCCCTACACAAACAAAGTAACACACACGCAAACATCCACACTTGCTACGTGTGGGACTAGAACCCCTACCAGAGTTCTATATCAGACTACATCATTACGTTGTTATAGGATGCATCACATAGACTACTAGGCCACATCTTTCCCAAAGGTGCATTTCACAGTGAATGACATCAGCAACCTTGCCAAAGTAGGGCATTTGAGCTGTAGTGAGTGTGACTAGCCTAAAAAGGAATTGCTCCCTACACAGACAGAGACACACACTCACACAGTTGCCATGTGAACTCCTACCTAACTTGTGTATCACACTACAGCAGTACGCAGTTATTGGACACGCCACGAAGATTACCGGGCTTCACCTTTCCCAAAAGTGTATTTCACAGTGAATGACATCAGCAGCCTTGCCAAGGTAGGGCATTTGATCTGTAGTGAGTGTGACTAGCCTAAAAATCATTGCTCCCTATACAAACAAAGTAACACACACACAAACATCCACAATTGTCATGTGTAAGACTAGAACCCCTACCAGAGTTCTATATCACACTACAGCATTACGCTGTTATAGGTTACACCACAGAGCTTACTGGGCTACGCCTTTCCCAAAGATGTATTTCACAGTGAATGACATCAGCAGCCTTGTCAAAGTAGGGCATATGAGCTGTAGTGAGTGTGACTAGCCTAAAAAGGCATTGCTCTCTACACCGACACACACAAACACACACACACACACACACACACACACACACACACACACACACACACTCACACACGCACACACACATGCACACACACACACACACACACACACACACAGTTGCCATGTCTTGGATTAGAGCTCCTACCTCACTAGTGTATCACAATAAAGCAGTACGCAGTTATTGGACATGCCACAGAGATTACCGGACTTCATCTTTTCCAAAAGTGTATTTCACAGTGAATGACATCAGCAGCCTTGCCAAAGTAGGGCATTTGAATTGTAGTGAATGTGACTAGCCTAAAAAGCATTGCTCCCTACACAGAGACACACACAATTGCCATGTCTGGGATTAGAATTCCTACCTAACTAGCTTATCACACTACAGCAGTATGCAGTTATAGAAGATGCCACGGGGATTACTGGGCTTCACGTTTCCCAAAGGTGTATTTCACAGTGAATGATATCAGCAGCCTTGCCAAAGTAGGGCATTTGAATTGTAGTGAGCATGACTAGCCTAAAAAGCATTGCTCCCTACACAGACAGAGACACACACACACACACACACACACACACACAGTTGCCATGTCTCGGATTAGAACTCCTACCTAAATAGTTTTGCACAATACAGCAGTACGCAGTTACAGGATGCGCCATACAGATTAATGGGCTACACCCTTCCCAAAGGTGTATTTCACAGTGAATGACATCAGCAGCCTTGCCAAAGTAGGGCATTTGAATTGTAGTGAGCATGACTAGCCTAAAAAGCATTGCTCCCTACACAGAGACAAACGCACACACACACAGTTGCCATGTCTGGGATTAGAACACATATCTAACTAGCTTATCACACTACAGCATTACACAGTTTTAGGACACGCCACAGAGATTACTGGGCTACTCCATTCCCAAAGGTGTATTTCAAAGTGGATGACCTCAGCAGGCTTATCATAGTAGGGCTATGGGGAGGGCAGTGTGTGTGCATGGGCCATAACCCATTCATCTAGAGGTTGACACACCACATGTGGGTACATGCAGGGTTATATTCTTCAGGTGCATGTATACATCTGCTACATGAATATTGCCTTGTACAGTCATGTTGCACAACTAGCACTTGCACCACATAGTCTGTAATGCTGATGGATACCAGTGGTTAATGTCTACAGTGAGTGACATTTACACATCATGTGGTTGTAGCCATTTGGCTGTGTGCTGGGTGGGACAGGCCTCATGATGGATGGCTTTTTGTCACAGCACTCTCTTCCACACATCTATGTATGTCTACATTTGGCTTATAATAGTGCGTTGTCCTTGGATATATGTCTGTATTCCTATCCACTGTGTGTGCAAAGCATGACTGGTGCATACTGAGGAGTGTCTGCAATACCATCTGCAACTGTCAGATATGTATGGTCCACTGTTGTTTGCAAACATGGGCTTCATTTGTTTAAGTGTGTGAGCATGCCCAGTATGACCTTTCAGTATGTTGTTGTCTGACATTGGCTTCATTTCTCTAAGTGTGTGAGCATGCCCAATATGCCCTTCTGTATTAGATGTGTGGATCCATTCCAGGTAGTTTATACTCCAGTGCAGACCTTTGTGTTGTACACCTACAGGTAGCAATCTGTTTCTGCAGGGTATCCATAGATCATTTGGCAATACGGGGAAAAACTGTGCAGGGGGTAGTGTGTACTGTAGGTGATTGTGTCTGTGTTGCTTCTGCTACATGGCACTGTTGTTAGCAGAGATATTCAGACATGTGTACTGTTATACACTGTGATGTTTTATGTCCTCATGTACTGTCAGGTGGACATTCTTGCTCACAGTGATGTCCTGGGGGACAAGGGTGACTGCAGCTGTGTCCAGTATTGTGGGCAGATGCCTACATATTCATGGCAAGTTATGCCATTCTGGAGGGGGAGCTGCAGACACTTGCTGCTGGGTCTGTGTATGCAGTTCAGCATCTTGGTGTAGTGCTGGCAGAGGATCCCATACTTGTACATCCATTGGCATGATACTATGACCTTTTCTTGCTGTGGGAATACCTCATAGCTGTACGGATTCACACAGGTTACCCAGAGGCAGGGGCCATGAGTCAGGACATTACTCCTATTGTGGTGTACGGGCAGGTATGTACCCACCCATTTATGTGTTTACAGCCAGGGATAGTGCATGCACACAGCTGTGTGTCAGACCTTGCACATTCCATGCTGCCCATGCTCCCCCCCCATCTATTATTCTATCCTCTTCCATACATTATGCATACATTCTCTAATACTTTCCCTAGGTTATCACCTCTTCATGTGACTCTTCAGGTGGACATGTTACTGTGGCTTGTCCATATGGCCTTGCATATGGCTTATGTGGGGCGTGTTATGTTGTTATTTGGGTGTCCGTGACATAACATGCATTGGCAGTATGTGTGAGACACAGGCCTTTGGCAGAGGCCTGTAGGCCATTTGGTGTTGATGCGGGCCAGCTGTGGCAGGCCATTGCATTCTGTCAGTCCTACAGTCCCAGACTGTTATACAGTATATTCCCTTGGGGTGACAGGGTAGGTGTGCTAGGTGTTCATGCCAATACTTTCTGTCAGTCTTGATCAGGTGGTGTGGATACTGGCAGGGTGCTACCTACAGCTAGGGACACACTTGCATGGGACACCTGCACTGCATGCTGCATTTTTTCACTATTACCACATACAGGTGGGGTCATATTTCACCCATTCCCCACAGCAGGGATATGACCAGAGAGGCACCTGTGGGTGGTGTTTGGGTGTGCTGGGTGCATGTGTGCTATGGACACTACTTGCATCTGATGCAGAGATATGCATGGGGCATTCCAGTTATGCTGACATGTGCAGGTACATCAGCTGTTTCCCAATACATCAGTCCTACTACCTTTGTGATCTGCAAGTGTTCAGGCAGACAACACCATTATCCCCTACTACAGGCTCAGATAATGTGATGCATACCTGTATGTACAATTCCAAGGGTGTGTCCATTTCACAGTTACACATTATATACTGTATGTCTAGGGTACTTTACCCTGTGTACTGCTTGTATATCTAGCCCAACAGCCATGCCATGTCAATCTTTCAGATGGTGACACATATTACCATCATTCATTTACAATGGCTTACTGTTAGCATGTGTTATACTGGTGGGAATTGTCTTTGGCACTGCAGTTGTGCGGACTTGGCCCTGTCATCATGAGTAGTGGCCAATGGCCACCAGGTCATACCTCAACATGCATACATACTGACTACTCTCACATAATATGAAACAGACACCAACCTAACACACACATACCTGCATATTGTGCAAATGCTACAATCTATCCTGCTACCTTGGCCACCTCTGGGCATCTGTGCTCCACTGGTATTATACCTACACTTACATGTTACTACATTTCTACATAGGATTGGGGGGGCACACCTGACTGTTTCTACATTGCTACACAGAATTGGGGGGGGCACACCTGACTGTTACTACATTTCTACATAGGATTGTGGGGGCACACCTGACTGTTACAATGTGTGTACATCAGATTGGGGAGGCACACCAGACCGGTACTACATTTCTACATAGGATTGGGGGGAGCACACCTGACTGTTACTACATGTCTAAGTAGTGTTAGGGGGGGCACACCTGACTGTTACTACCTGTCTACATGGGATTGGGGGGGGCACACCTGACTGTTACTACTGACTACATAGGATATGGGGGGGGGGCACACCTGACTGTTTCTACATTGCTACACAGGATTAGGAGGCACACCTGCCACTAGTACACATTTGCTGTGACTGTACTGGTATGTCAGGTATTCCATTTCATTATGTTTTCTAACCTATCATGCTGACTAGAGGCATGGCAGTGTACTACAGTGCCTACATTTCATTGACCTACATATTAGTTTCTGACTTCCTACCTTTCAGAATTAACATCTCACTGCCTGACCTGATGTAGTCTGTCTGTGTAGGCCTGCAGGGGGGGGGGGTACCCATAGGCATCATTCAGTGGCCTCAGTACAGCCTTTGTTTGTGGTTGTCTACACCTGTCCTGTTGGCTGTGACTGTTGCTGGGTATGTAAACCTCCCTGACTGGCATGTGTGTGTCATATGGACACACATGTGGCCCAGCACATTTTCTGCAGTGGGTTTTGTTACCATGTGTAGTACTGGCTACTATGGTGACACCCATATTTGTTACATATATCATGCTGCCACTATAGGTGTCTACTATCTGCTGACATCACATTCAGCCATCTGATTCCCTTGCATGCTCAGTTCCATACCATAGATACAGGTAACAACACATACTACTACATTCGGCAATTGGTAGGTTGAGTGACTTACCTTGTGGGTGTGCCGGTACTGAGGGTGGTGATGAAGGGCTGCCTATGTCAGATGCACATAGTACACTCCCTACACATGACTGAGCACAGGTAGTGTCATGTTTGGCATCCCTTTTACTGTATGTGCGAGTCAGAGAGAGAGGTGTCATTCCCTGGGTCCCTCCTGTGTCAGTGTATGTGCTATGAGTTGCCTCTTTGCCAAGGCCAGGGCATACTGGGCATACTTCTTCTGCCTACTGGGGCAGGCTAAGGTTGTCCCTCCTCTGAGTCACTCTGTGCCTGTGCAGGCCTTGGCAATGATGGGGGGCTGTGTGGCCATGCCCCGTGCTGTTCCTGCTGCAGCTGTTTCCACAGGATCTCATTGTGTAGCATGGCACATACGATGACAATATGGGTACATATAGCTGGTGAGTATTGCAAGGATCCACCGGATGTGTCCAGGCACCAGAACCATGGCTTGAGCATTCCAAACACGTGGTCTATTATAATTCTGGTCTGTGCATGTGCCTCATTATGGAGTTCTTGTTCAGATGTGTGTGCATTTCTGATGGGTGTCATCAGCCACGGCTCCAGTGTGTAACTAGCATCCTCCACTAGGTGACCATAAGGGATGTCCCCACTGGCAAATCTTTGGTACAGCTGAGTTAGATGCCAGATGTGGGAATTGTGATAGCTTCCAGGGCAGCCTGCAGACACATTCATTATTATGCCCTGGGTATCACACATGACCTGGCAGTTGATGGAGGTGAAGCCCTTGCAGTTGATGTAGACCCTACCCCACTCACCGGGTGGTGCTTTGATGCATATGTGCATGCAGTCTATAGCACTCAGTACCTCAGGGTATTCTACTATTTGGTGCAACAGATGCATATTGCTGGCCAACGCCTCATGGGTGTTGGAGAAATATACATACTAACTGGCAAGTGCTGACATGGCATCCAGGAACTGGTGGAGTACCCTGGATGCTGATGCCTATGAGATCCCCATGATATCCCCAGTTGGCCTTTGGAGGGTACCTGTAGCTAGTATTCTTAGGCCTACACATACCTTGGTATCCTCTGGGATGGGTTCCCCTCTGTTAGTTCTGTGTGTCAGGCATGGCCAGCACAGCTCAACAATTTGCTGTAGGAGGTCCCTGTCCACCCTATGGCACTCCAATATCTCCAGCTCAGGTAGCCCCAGGTAGGTTACCCTGGGACTGTACACTCTTCTCCGTCTCTTCACTGTGGGTTGGTCAACAGCATTCACATCCTCACCACCCTCACCCTCTTCCACATGTTGTTGTATGATAGCTATTGCAACCCCTATCATTTTGTTGTTTTGTTTGCTAAAATTTCCCCGCTTGTATACACTGGTGGTGTAGAGTATGGGAAATGCCAGAGGGAAAGGTGTTTGCATAGTTTATAGTAATGTTCTGGGCTGGGCTGGTCTGGTCTTCTGCCTGTGTAATTGGCTGATTCTGATACATTTCACCTGCCAGCTATGCTAGGTCTCCTAGATTACCTTCCTACTGCTGTTTTCCCTTCCCATTGCCTTCCTGTTTAAGCCCAGGGGACAAGGAGATGTGGAAGGTGCAACTACTGTCATTGTATTATAGATAAGGAAAAAATGACGTTAAATAATGATATGAAAAGTATTGTGACTTTCAGGAAGGGTAATTGTATGGCTAAAGGTATAGTATACCTAGCGTTATGTAGAGACTGTTCCAGTTTCTACGTAGGAAAGTCAGAAAGGACATTAAGTAAGCGTATTTATGAGCACATCTATAAAATAAAGAAAAAAAGTTTGAATAATGTCCTTTATAAACATTTTCACATGGAACCAAGTCACAAAGGCTTTTATTTTGAGATCTTAGAGCAAGTTGCAATGGACCCTAGAGGGGGAGAGTGGGAGAATGAGTTAAACTGCAGAGAGACATACTGGCAGATAAAATTAAATGCAACAAACCCCCCAGGTCTTAATCACCACATTTCAATAAAGCTCTGTTTAATTAAAAAAAGTAAGTTACAATAGAAGTGGACACATAGGTTCATAGGTTCATACTAGGCTATCTGCCCAAGGGCATTTATAAGCCTAGCCCATAGTTATGTGGCTTTCGCCACCCCTTTAGTTTGAAGAAAATTATGCCTATTATTTTGCTGTGCCTCTGTCAAGCAGTGACACTGAAGTAATCCCTGGGGTATATCTGCGATCTCCCATCCATTGGTCAAGATTCCTCTTGAACAAGGCCAGCGAGGTGCTCTGCCTCACATGTACCGGGATTTTGTTCCACAGCATAGGGAGTCTCTGGGTGATGAATCTGTCCCTCCAGCACATTCTATTAATAACCGTGTCAAGGTTTAAGTCTCCCGCCCTTGTGGTTCTGAGGGATCTAGATTTTTTGAGGTGAAGCATATTCATCAAATCTGGGTTTGACATGGCCTTGTATGTCAGGCACAGGTCATCTCTGAGCAAGCGGTATGCGACTGAATAGAGCTGGAGTTCTTTCAGTCGGGCAGCATAAGACATATTTTTGAGACCCTTCATCCTTTTGGTGAGGAACTTTGGGGCCTTTCCAGCTGCTGCAGGTGTCGGGTCAGATACATTCCGAATGGGGCATTGTACTCAATCATAGGTCTAATGAGTGATGAGTACAGGGGGACGATGACCTCCCTTGATCTAGATGTGAATCCCTTCATGATCAGGTGGGCAATGTAGAAGGTCTTCCTAACTACTTTAGCAACGTGAGTGTCAAACGAAAGGTTACTGTCAACCTGGGTCCCCAGATCCCTGATAACTTCTTCTGTGCTCAGTGAATTGCCACCTATATGGTAGCTAGGGGTAACCTTGTTTTTCCCGAAGGGTATGACTATGCATTTCTTGGCGTTTAACTTTAGGCCATGGCTCTGGCACCAGTTATCCGTTTCTGTGAGGCCCTTCTGAAGGATATCTGTGTCAGATGTGTTTTCGACTATGGTGCCCAGTGTGCAGTCATCTGCAAACTTTGTCAGCCATAACCCTCCTGTGTTTGCTTGTACTTCAGAGAAGTAGATGCCGAACAAGAGTGGACCCAGGACTGAGCCCTGTGGGACACCACTTGTGACCGGCTTTGAGTCTGACATGGCGCCAGCAACTCTGACCCTGTGGGTTCTGTCACTTAGCCAGTTTGCAACCCATCTTGTGATGTATGGGTTTACATTCAAGCTGATGAGTTTTTCGATGATACCTGAGTGGGGTATTGTGTCGAAGGCCTTTGCCAGGTCGACGTAGGCTGTATGGACTGCCTTACCCTCATCAATTGCCTTGGTGACTGTTTCGAAAAAGTCAACCAAGTTTAATAGGCATGATCTGCCTTTGACAAAGCCAAACTGGGTTGGATCCAAAGTCTGCAAGTTCCCTATGTCTTTATTTATGAGTTCCATTATGATCCTCTCCATGGCTTTGCAGATAAGGCTTGTCAAGCTAATGGGACGGTAATTTCCAGGGTCGGTGGAGGCACCGCCCTTGTGAAGTGGGACCACAGTTGCCGTGCGCCACTCCTTCGGTACGTATCCTGAGGTGAGGCTAAGATTAAACAGCTGTCCTAACTGCGGGTTTAATTCCTCATTGAGTTCGTGGAGTACACAGCCGGGTACACCATCCGTCCCATGGATGCTGTGTTTTTGCCTTGGAGAGAGCAGTTCTCACCTGGGCGTTAGAGATGTTTGGGGGCTACAATCCTCTGGTATAGATATCTCTCCTTTTGGGGAAGTTAGCACTGAACCTGTCAGCCAGTATGTTGGCAATGTGCGTAGGTTCAGTAATCTTCACATCATTTTGAACTAATTCTGAGCATATCTGGGAGTTTCCTCCTAGGTTTCTAACATAGCTAAAGAAGGCCTTATGATTGTCTTTTGAGTCCTTAGCTGGCGATTTTCTCTCAAAATTTGCCTTGGATGATTTTATGAGAGCTCTTAGTTTTTTACTTATAATGATCAAGGGTGTCTTACCTTTCAAGGATTTTGCTCTATCTTGTAGTAGGTTCCTCCTTTTGTTGTAGAGCTTGTTTATGGCTGGGGTCCACCAGACTGGATGCTTGCCTTTGGTAGAAAGAGTCTTAGTTTTGTTTGGGATTGCCTGGTCCATGCAGTCCTGTAGGTGCTGGTAGAAGGCATTTGTAAGTGATTCAGCAGTTTGAGTAATGTTTACCACCAGCTCAGGGACCTTAAAGGAGACCACACTAGTTTTTAGAAGTGTGAAGTCGGCTTTTGAGAAGTTTTTCACTGTGGTCTTTTTTATTTCAGGTGGGGGCGGGATGAGGACCTCCAGCGAGATAAGTTTATGATCTGATCTCACCAGTGAGGGGTATACTTCCGGTGTTGAACATTGTGGTCCCATGTTCGTGATGATGAGATCAAGTATGTTTTCACCTCTTGTGGGGATGGTGACTAGTTGTTCCATGGCATTTGAGTTTATGAACTCCAGGAACCTTTGGGCTAGAGTGTTAGGGCTTGAGTAGTGTTCCCAGTCTATATTAGGGTAGTTGAAGTCACCTAGTATGATGGTGTTTGGAGATACATTTATCCCCTCTAGTGTTTTCAGGAAGGCCATGTGAGGTTCCTGAGTTTGAGAGGGTGGCCTGTAACATGCTACAAATTGCAGAGCAGTTTTGCCTATCGTTAGTTGCACCTGGATGGTCTCCGATGCATCGTGCGTTGCCACCAACCTTGAGGTGTGGGTGTCCTTTATGAATATGGACACCCCCCCCGCCTTTCTTGGTGTTGTCCAGATTTTGGGGCCGGAACGCATGATATTGTTGAATTGTAGCTTTTGTCTGCATATTTAATACATAGGAATTACACTGTTTTGTTCTACAAATGTTTTTAATAGAATATTGAAACAACATTTTATATATTTTGTTTTAGTGTATAGTAAAGGACAGCTATTTTCAATGTATTACATGTTACAACGTAACAACTTATGGGAGAGTGTATGCCTTTAAAACTTTTGGCGGTCTTTTTGGGAATGGGGATGTTTAAATGGATTTGTATGGAGTCTTGTATTCACTTGAAAAAGCCCTGCATTGAGCCAGGGTGAAAGCGTTTGTGTAAGAACCTGTATATGAACTTTTAGAATAAATGTTTTTATTTTAGCTGACTTCAGTGTGCCCGGACCATTTGCTTTGACTTCAGTTACTGGTGCTTTACGGTCTGCATCTACTTTGTACTTTATTCATTTGTTTAACCTTCCTGGAGCTTTTCTTTCCAGGACTCCATTGAAAACTGGCTCCTTTGGCCCAATGGACTTTCCTGGAAAACAAACTGTAAATAAATAAGTAGTACACTGAAGTGTCAGCTCTTTAGAGAGTACTGGTGGAAGGGATATATGGTTTGGTAGGTGAGGCAGATGACTTTGTGATAAAATTTTCTAAAAAGGGGAAAATGTCTTGGCAGCATGTCTGATAGGCCTTCCTGGGAGGATGCTTAAAGCCCTTTCAAAACTATTTTAAGGAGTGCAAGTTTAGGTTTATTCAAGTGCTTAAATCTGAGCACTATTGCTAATTAGCAAATAATAATACACAGATCCAAATATGTCAGGTATTAAAATCAAAACACAAATGGCTAACTATCAAAAACTAAATTGAATAAATACATTTTAAACAAGTGTTTGAAACCACAAAATGTATGGCTTAATCCAGGCTAGTTAGGCAAGAGATTATACGTAAGAACAAATATCAAAAGTTGAAATGGACCCAGAGAATCTCAAGCACTCCCAAAGATGAAGAATGCAAGGTGCACTCAGGCCAGTACAAGTTAAGCAGTTCCTTAAAATAAGACAGCCCTAAATCATAAAGGGCTAAATAAGCTAAAACTACAGTTTTACATGTAACACAAGAACAAACAGGCAGCCAGGGTAGTTGCTGAAGAACGTACAGTTGTGTACATTTGCCATAAATGTAGATGTTCGAGTGTATTCACTGTTGCAGTAATTACATTTGGGGTTATATGCCTGCAGGTAGCCCTCAGCTGGCCTGAATACCAGAGTCTTTGGATCTGTGCATCAGATGCTGTCACTTCATCCATGACGTCAGGCCATTACATAAGTTTTTCTTGCCCCAGATGTCAGGTGCGCCCACAATAGGAAGCAATTATATGGTTTGGAACACCCCCAGCAAAAAGCAAATACACAAGATATAAAATATATGCCAAACAAGGAGGAAAGGTAAAAGTCAAGAGAAGTCAGGAGGCTGGAGGGAGGGTAACCAAGACTGCAACAGTGAATACACTCGAACATCTACATTTATGGTAAGTGTACACAACTGTACTATGTTCTTCATGTTTCACTGTTGCAGTCATCACATTTGGGTTGATTCCCAAAGCTAAGGAAGGGTGGAGGTATTTAAAGAGCATTAGGGCTAGCAATCAGGCCCTGTAAGACTGCTGTGGCAAATCCAGCCCTGGATTTAGAAAGAATAGGCAAGTGGTAATGCTTGGTGAAAGTATGTACAGAGCTCCAGGTTGCAGCTTCCAGGATGTCCCTGGTAGGGACTCCTCTGAGAAATGCAGTAGAGGTAGATGCAGCCCTGGTGAAACGTGTTTTTATACCCTGTGGGGTAGATTTTCCATGGTGTTTGTAGTAGAAATGGATGCAATGTGCTATCCATTTGGAAATGGTTTGCTTTGAAATGGCCTTCCCCTCTGCCCCTGCAGCAAGGCTAATGAGCAGTTGGTCAGATTTTCCGAGAGGATTAGTCCTGTCCAAATAGAATCTAAGTTGTCTGTGTATGTCCAGAGAATGCAGTATCCTTTCCCCTTTATTCTGAGGATTAGGGAAAAAAGTAGGCAAATTAATGGACTGGTTTAGAGCCAGACTAGTCACCACTTTGGGCATGAAGGATGGATTAGTCCTGAGGGAAACTCTGTCTGCATGGAAGATAATGAAGGGTCCCACTGTCATGAGTGTCTGCAGTTCAAACACTCTTCTTGCTGAAGTGATGGCTAGAAGTAAAGCTGTTTTCCAAGACAGGAATTTCAACTCTGTTGTAGCAGCTGGTTCAAAGGGGGGAAGAGTGAGTTTTTCCAATGCAATGTTAAGGTCCCAAGCTGGAGTGGGAGCCCTTCTGGGTGGTCTTAAATTTTTGGCCCCTCTAAGGAATTGTTTTAGCAGAGGATGAGAGAAGAGGGGTAGTTCAGTATTATAATGTGCTGATATGGCAGAGGCATGGATCTTGATTGAAGAGAAGGATAGGCCCTTGTGGAGCATTTCTGCTAAATAATCTAGAATATGAGGTAAACTGGGCACATCCCCTGAGCCTGGTTCCAGGAACAGTATATTTTACACTTTTCAGAATAAGATTTTCTAGTACTAGGCCTCCTTGCCTCAAGAATGACATCCAGCACCTGCTTACTGAGGGTTGCTGGAGGTGAGGTCAGGGAATTAGCCAAGCTGCAAGGTTCAGGGTTTGAAGCTGAGGGTGCAGAATCTGGCCCGCCTGCTGGGACAGCAGGGAAGGGGTCTGAGGCAGGTGCCAAGGTTGTAGCACTGTCAGACTGCACAAAAGGGGGTACCAGTGCTCACGTGGCCAGCCTGGTGCAATTAGTATCGTCCTTGGCTTGTCCTGTTTGATCTTTAGTAAAACCTTCGAGAGGAGAGGCAGATGGGGAAAGGCATAAACTGAGAGATTTTCCCAGGTATAAGACAGGGCATCCACTTTCCAAGCTTAACTGTGAGGAGTTCTGGTGCAGAATTTGTTCAATTGGTAGTTCTGAGGGGAGGCAAACAGGTCTACCTCTGGAGTCCCCCATTTGTTCCTCAAGAGCTTGAATATTTTGGGTTCCAGTTGCCATTCGTGTAGGTCCATGAGATTTCTGCTTGAGTCATCTGCCAGTGAATTTAATTCACCTGGCAGGAATTGAGCTTGTAGGTTCACTTGGCAGCTCAAGGCTGTGTTCCACAGAGCCATGGCTGGTCTGCAGAGTGGGTAGGAATGGGTTCCCCCCTGCTTGTTTATGTACCACATAACTGTGGTGTTGTCTGTCTTTACCAATAGTTGTTCTGGAAGAATAAGGTCTCTGAAGGCTGTCAGAGCATTCTCTACAGCTAACATTTCTTTTTGATTGATATGCAGGTGCATCTGTTTTGGGTTCCATTTGCCCTGAATGCACTGGCCTGCCATGTGAGGCCCCCATGCATAGTCTGATGCGTCTGTTGTTAGGGTTTGGGTGGCAGGGAGTAGAGTGAAAGGGAGTCCCTTGTTGTGGTAGCAGGCCTCTGCCCACCAAAGGAACTCTGCCCTTAGACAAGGGATATAGGAATCATTGTTTCCAGGTCCTGAGAATGTTGACACCATAGGCATTTTAGGTACCATTGAAGTTTCCTCATATGCAGTCTTGCATATAGTATTAACAGAATGCAATAAGCCATGAACCCCAGGGCTTGCAGGATTTTCCTTGCAGATAACTGGGTTTTTGTGGCCAGTAGTCTGAAGTAGGTTGTCAAATGAACTTGTTTCTCTGGAGTGAGGAATGCCATCTGGGAAGTTGTGCTCAAGCTTGCTCCCAGGAATACAATCTGTTGGCAGGGTAATAGGTGTGATTTCTTCTCATTGATTGTGTACCCCAGTGAAGTTAGAAGTTTCTTTATAAATGCCAGGTGCTGTAATAGCAAGTCCTGGCTCTCTGCCTGAATCAGGCAATCATCCAAATATGGGTAAATTTGAATATTTCTCTGCCTGCAAAATGCAATGGCAGGAGCTAGGCACTTTGTAAATACCCTGGGCATAGTACATAAGCCAAAGGGCAGAGCAGAGAACTGATAGTGCATGGAATCTGCCCTGAAGTTTAGGACTTTTCTGCAGGATTCCCTTATTGGGATGTGCAGGTATGCTTCTTTTAAGTCTGTAGATGCCAGCCAGGCATCCTTGGCTAGCATAGGAAGATGCTGCTGAAGAGTTAGCATTTTGAATTTTGGAACCACCAGAAAGGTGTTGAGAATAGAAAGGTCCAGGATAGGATGCTAGGAGTTTTTTTTTCTGGGAACCAGGAACAGTCTTGAATAAAAATCTTGTCCCCTTTGTTCTGCTGGAACAGGTTGAATAGCCATGATACTGAGGAGAGAGAGTTTTTGGGCCTCCATCCACTGGTTTGGTGGAAGGTCTGGCCATCCATTTGGGGTTGGGAGTGAGTAGAAGTGGAATCTGTATCCTAGGGAAACTATGTTTAAAACCCATTTGTCTTGGGTAATGAGTTCCAAGTTTTTTGCATGCAGGGCGAGCTTTCTTTCTAAGGGAGCAAGTAGTTGAGCAAGGCTTGGTAGGGGTAAGAATAAGTCATTGTGCCATTTTTCCATAGGGAGGAGGCTTACTACTCCCTGATTTGGAAGTGGGGGCCCCCCACTGCTTAGATCTGTACATAGGCTGAGACTGAAGTCTTGGTGGTCTTCTGCTCCTGGGTTTGGACTGAAAAGGCCTGGAAGGGCTGGAAAAGACCAATTCTTTGAAGGCCAATGCCTACTGAATCTAGGGGGCTGTACTTGCAAGAAATCTTTAACAGTTTGCATAGATTTAGCTTTTTCCTCCATCCTTTTGAGGACTTATTCTGCTTTGTTGCCAAAAAGGCACTCTTGGTGTAAGGGTGCATCCAGTAATTTAGCTTTAACATGATCTAATAAGTTTTGTTCCTTAAGCCAAGCATGCCTTCTAAGTACAGACCCAGTGACAGCAGCCCTGAAAGATGCTTCTAAAACATCAAAACCACATTACAAAGTATGTTTACCTACTTGGTCAGCAGAATGCATTAACTCTTGTAAATCTTTGTGCTCAGCACAGTCAGGAATCAGCATAATTTTCTGTTTAATTAAGCCCATAATATGCTGCTGATACTTTAACATATGAAACTGGCAATTTAAAGCCCTAATGGCTAACATGGCAGAAGTATATACCTTCTTACCCCATCTGTCTAAAGCTGTAGAATCCCTATCAGAAGGGGTAGGATTTTTGTCAGTTGTAGCCTTAATGCCTTTTGGTCCTTGGGAAATGGTCTCTGGATCTGCAGTAGGATTCCTGAAAAGGAATTTGTGAGAGTCAGGTACTTTGCAGTACCTGTCAGGTTTCCTGGGAGCTGGAGGCAAAGTGTCTGGGGTAAGGGTGGATTCCAAGAAAACATCATCTAAAATCTCCAGAATAGGAGGGATAGCTAGAGGCCTGTGTTGAGGCAGGTTTAAAAATTCCCTAGGTCTCTTTTTGGATTGAGAATAGTCCTGGATTTCCCAGCGGAAATGTTCCATAAGGGTATGCAAGGTTTCACCAAAAGAAAAATCTTCTGGAAGGGAAGTAGAGGGAATGTAATCCTCTGCATCAGAATCCTCATAAGTAGATAAGGATAAATCCTGGTAGTCAGAAGGAACAGAGATATCAGATTCCTGATCAGAAGAATCAAAAAGAAGATCAGTCCTAGGTCTCTTAGAGGGGGAAGGCTGGCTTCCCCTAATTATGGTAATAAGGTCTTCAGCCATTCTAATCATTTGTTTTTGAGGCATATGGGCCTGAGAATGCGCTTTGGTCATTGGTTTTCTAGGCTTAGTGCGAGCTTTAGGCCTGAGGAATTTGGTATTTTTAGCTTGAAACGAAGTCATCGGTTTGATATGAAAATCGGTAGGCCTGAATACACCCTCAGAATCTGGTGCCTGCACAGCGGCGCCGGACCCATCCAAGGTAGAGACATCCGCAGGTTCCATAGTCAAAGAAGCATCTCGTGGCATACCAGACTCCGAATGGGTCTCAGTAGAGGCCTGCGAATTTGTAGTAGCAGTATCAGGGGCTGTGAAAGCGCCTCACTGTGTACCAGCGGACTGGCGACTAGCTTATTGGAAGCGTCGTCAGCAGTTTTGGACCTATGCGGTCTGTTGCTGTCTTAAGCCTTATGTTTTTTCGGGAGATCAGTAGTCAGATGGGTTAACGAAGCCATTTCAGAGTATGGAGATCAAGAATGAAAGTATTTAGCTACAAAAATAGCCCGACAATGAATAGTTCGGACGTTGAACAAGGCACAAAACCGACAGCAAAGGACGTCATGGTCAGGACCTAAACAGGTGACGCAATAAGAATGAAAATCTCTGTGAGGTATTTGCTTTCCACAGCCAAGACAATTGTTAATTTTTTCTGGCATCGGTTAGAGCAAGAAAAAAGGATCCCCAACAGGGTACTTATCTTTCTGAAGACTTCAGGTCTGAAACACGAAAATGAAAATTTCAGGAGTCGGCCGACCGGCACTTGCAAACTGCTTCTGCTTCGGGCACCGCAGGGCTAGAAAGACTGAGGTAATGGTGTCGGCTGCATGTTTTATACCCCTTACGACCTAATGTCATGGAAGAAGCGACAGCATCTGATGCACAAATCCGAAGACTCTGGTATTCAGACTGGCTGAGGGTTACCTGCAGGCAGATAATCCCAAATGTGATGACTGCAACAGTGAAACACAAAGAACATCTGGTGTGATATAATGGTAATCAGGTAACCCAGTTAATAACTGGGCAGCAGAATTATAAACTTGTAGTAATTAATTGATTTCAATATCTGGAAGCCCTGAATTAATAGAATTACAGTCATCCAAGCATAATGAAACCAAAGCATGCACCACGATGGGTTAATCCATAAGTGGAATAAAAAGTTTAATACGTGAAATATTCTTCAGATGATAACAAGACCTGCCTATGGCTGAAAGCTGATCCTTAAAAAGAAAGCTGATTGTCAATTTCTTATTTATTTTATTTATTTATTTTTATTTTACATTTGTTAACCGGGAGAGTCCGACTGGATACATGTCCATTTTCAGCGGAGGCCCGGGGAGAAAAGCTCCAAGTACATAACAGACATATGAACATTGTTAATGCAAAAAAAGGAAGATAGTTGAGTTCTAATATAAAGATACATCACATCTTGGGAAAAAAAAAACAACAGCAGCATATAAAAAAAAACATAGGTCAGTTACAAAGGCGAGCCTTGTTAAAAGTGGTTAAGGATAGTGAGGTAAGAGAAGGGTAAATGATAGTGGTTAATCAGGTTTGGAACAGGGACATTGCCAGAGAGTATTGAGATGGGGTTTAAGCTTTTTTTTTGAATTGTAGGAGTGAGGGTTCTGAGGTGAGCATGGTGAGTACCACATTTTACCTACAAAGTTTGAGAATAGAGAATCCCCAGCAGAATTATTGGCTTTGGTAGTTTGAGCTAAGATCTTATTGGAGGGCTAAAGATTGCAGGTTAATATAGGGATGAATGATGTTTTTCAGAGCTGGTGTTTTCTGGGTGATACAGTATCTGGTGAGCCGCTTGGAGTTGGTTGAAATGGAGTTGGCTGGAAAACTCTAGCCACCCTAGTTGCTTCAAGTTAGTGCAGTGGTGCGTTCTAAAGGTGGAATTTGTGGCAAATCTAGCTATGTGATTGTAACAAGAAGCAAGTTTGTTAAGGGTTGTCTTGTTTAGGCTTGTAAAGAGGGGAGGCATAGAAAAGAGTTGACAGTAGGTGTGTGCTGGCAATTGTAATTTTAGCATGAGGAGTGAAAAAGTGTTTTACTTTATAGAGAGAGCCAAGCTTTTTATTGACGGTTTTGATGGTAAGATTGAAATGGGTGTCAAATTTAAGGGAGTTATCAATGGTAACACCTAATAGTTTTGTGTGAGCTTCTGGTGATATAGTGATATTAGCTTATCCTTAAAAAAAGCTGCTTGTCAGTTACTGCATGACGATTACATGCCTTAGAACGAGATTCCAGCTTGTCGCCACTATAAATAACAAGGGGAGACAGCACTGGACCTGAAAAAGTATGCACCGTGGTGTAAATGCTCAGAATAATGACTTTGTTGGTATTGAACTTTATATGATTAGTTATTTTCCAATTATCCATATATTCCAACTTCAGGCAAAATTTATCAAGAACTGACAGAGAGTTTTGAAGGAAGGAGAGATACAGTTGTGTATCATCAGTGTAGGACAGGTATGTCAACCATCCACTTTAAATAAAATCTCCAAGAGGAAGCTCATAGATGGCAACAATCATGGGCCTAAAATAGATCCCTGTGCAACTGGACATGTTAAAGAATAGAGCTGACAAGGCATGAATGAAGTTGCTGTTGGTAATTTATTTTGTTGTGGGTAACTGCAGTTTTAGTTAAATTGCAAAGTCACAGAAAATCTGCAGATTATGGAGTGACCAAGTGATACATTTATTTATTTATTCCAATTTGATGACTGAGGAAGTCCACTGGGCCAAGCAGAGCCTATTTCAGTGGAGGACTGGGGAGAAACTTTCCAAAAGCAGTTAACAGAATACAACATAAGGACAGTATGGAATATGCAGTATACAAATATACGTATTTCAGAACTGCTCATAGCTCAGCAACTATTCTTTAATGGAAGGAATGACTCATACAAGTATAGAAGACAGTTAATTAAAACCTTTTAGTAAAGTATCATCTAAATGAAGGCAATAGATGAGGGACTTATCTCTGACATTTAGTATATCATTTAAAAGGAGTGGTTTAAATTTTTGGTATTACCTGACAAAGTAAAGTGCTGGAATTTAGTTCTACTGTTGAGATTTTAATATGCACATACTGCTATATGATCAGTAATAGAGGCAATGAATTACAGTGTCTCCAGGTTAAGCTTGTTGCACAATAGCCAGGTACTTTATCTGTTTTAACAGGTAAGCAGAACTATTGTATAAGACCATAGAGTGTCTCATTGGGGGTGTGACTTGGGACTGAGTGGTTCTAATCGGTTATCAAATCACTCATAATGTTTGGTTCTTACAGAATTTATATATACATAGCAAAGTTCTACCAAACGTTCCCTCGGGAGCTGCATGAATTACACAAATAAGTAAAGGAAATACATATAATCAAGGAAGAAATGTTTGTGAATGTTGGTAGCAATGCCATTAATAATACAATGCTGACTAATAGGGGTAGCAGTTTGGATATGCTGGTGTAACTGTTTAAAGAGTGGTTGCACAGATGTAATCTCAAGATCAATAAATATAACTATATAGTCAGACATTGCTAAAATGTGAAGTTTGCATACCAGCATCCATGAATGTAATACAGAGATTTTAATAAAGACACTTCTAGCATTTTGCAAATGTCAGTGAAATGGGAATACTCCCAATTATTTTCAAAGAGAGAAGGAAATATTGTATTTTCGTTTGGATTTTGAGCCAAGAAGTCTGGATTTACGTATATGCCAAAGTATGGCAGAAAAAATGTCATGCAATAGTAACAACCAGGCAGACATTGTCTTCAAGTCTGAGGTTAAGTTTGAGGATTAGCCTCATGGCATAGTCTGTCCACTTACTCAAAGAAATCTTGCATACACAGTAAGTAAACAGAGGGTACAGAGATCTGGATATACAGTTACTACCAAGGAGGAGAAGAAAAGGTTGGGAGTGAGTGGAGAGGTACAATTAGATGGATGAATAAAGAGATAAATGTGGGAGAATAGCAAGGGATATGTTTCAAACAGAGTGAAACAGTGGCATTATAGAACAAGGGTAAAACTGTTGGGCAATAAAAAAAAGACAGATGCATGTATGAATGCAATGGAAAAGGCTGAGAGAAAAGAGATAGGCTAGAGAGAGGAGTCAAAGAGAAATATTGTTGATTGAGTTTGGGAAGTAGATATTGCATATCAGAGGAAAAGTGATATAGTGAAAGGAGAAGGGAGAAGACCAAGCAGAAGAATAATATACATAGACAGTGTGACAGTTTTTATGTAAGGGAGGAGATGCAGATATTTACTACAGTATGAAAGGTTATAATGTATTATTTATTTATTTATTTCACATTTGTTAACTGGGTTAGTCCAACTGAGTTTGCAAACAAATCCATTTTCAGTGGAGACCCGAGGGGAAAAGCCCCAGCAAACATAAGTAAAATGACAATATACAAATATTAAATAACAACCAAAATACAAAATAATTGTAAAAAAGAAAAGGTTATTAACTATTTGAATTGCATTGATAGCAAGCAACCTGTTTTCAGTGGAGACTCAAGGGGAAAGAGCCCCAACAAACATAAGCAAAGATAAACATACAGGAGAAAAAACTATTAAAAATAACACTGCAAACACAAAATTAATTATAAAGAGAAAAACAAAAGAAAAAAATTATGAACATTAAGGGTTGCACTGATAACAGTGGTCTAAAAATTTACTACATATGACAGTAAAAACAAAAAGATAATCATTGTTCAAAAGAAGGGCAATGTATAGGCATTAATAGGAAGTGGGTAAAAATTACTTAATTTGTAAAGAAATATCTTGCAGGGAAGAGTACAGTTTCAAAATAATGACACCTACCCCTAGGTGGTGTGGCTGGGAAGGAAGGATGGGATGGCCTAAAGGTGTCACGGCATACCACTCTGCAGATGTGGCTACTTCACTGATGCAGCAAATAAATCTTAGGGGAACTAATGTAAAGAAATCATGCTAACTTAGTAAATCGTCTCTTCATAATCTTTTCTATAAGATTCTTCAGTCTTTAAATGCTACAGCTCTTCAACTGACCTATCACATATGCTTATCTGGCCAAGCACTATCTAAACCTGACGACAGAATTAGAACACATCACTTGAATGTCCTATTGGAACCATAATTGGTAAATAGCATTCTCAATCTATAATCTAAACCAAGTGCCAGCAAATGAAAAGTTAAAACAAAATAAAAATAATCTTTCTTTAGAAAAACAGAAGTATTCTTCTTTTAAACAAAAACAGATATAAGGATTAAGCACCTAGTGCCACATGTTAGATATGCAAGATAACCTTACCAAAAGTACTTAAAGACAAAAAAAAAAAAAAAAAAAAATTCCCTTCACATGAGAAAATTTACCCAACTAGTAAAAGCAACAAAAACTTGACCAATGGGAATTTCTTAAAAAAATGCAACCTATGGTAGGTGAAATCAAAAAATACTTTTCAATTAACTTCTTAGTGAGTCCCACCACCCAGGTTCAATTCCCAGTCACAGCAAATGCAGTGTAACTTAGCTCTCTGACAGTTTAGGTCACTGGGGGTTAATCTGTGAACTGCTGGAAATATTTGTGCTGGTTTTCATTCCTTTAATTTTCTCTTGGCAAATTGAGACTCTGATCAAGTCACTTACCAAAGAGTGTTCTCAGATTAGCTGTGAAAAAGAGTCATTTTTGAATAGTAAGTTTGACAGTTAAAAAAATCCACTGCATTTTAATTGCTTCACTAGCTTAATGGTACAGGAAATGGAACAATACTTCAGAGGGTCTTGATAAAAGTTCTAGATGAAACGTGCACTACTTTACTGCTGTAATCCTGGAATGTGACTAGGAAATGTGTTTATAGGTTCATAGGAAGATACTAATTGGCCTGGAGGCCCTTATAAGCCTAGCCAAGAATTTCACCCATGTTTCCACAAAGTCAGCACCTGTTTTCCCTGTCCAGCAGGGACACAGGGGGGATCCCAGGGGTATATTTTCTGTTTCCCATCCAGTTGTCCAGGTTCCTCTTAATGAGGGCTAGTGAGGTACTCTGCTTGAAGTCTATTCCACAGATGGGGAGTTGCTGACACACAAATCTATCCCGCCAACAAGTTCTATTAATGTCACAGACCAGGTTGAGAACTTGCATGCGGGTTGTGTGAGTGGAGTTTGACTTACGGATATGCAGCAACTCCATCAAGGCTGAGTCTGAGACAGCCTTGTATGCCAGACACAGGTCACCTCTGAGCAATCTGTACAAAACTGAGTAAGGGACAGAGCTTTTACCCTATCTGTATAAGACAGGTGTTTGAAACTCTGGATTTTCCTGGTCAGAAACCTCTGTGGTCTCTCCAAGTGCTGCATGTGCTTGGCAAGGTACATGCTGAAGGGGGCATTGCACTCAATAATGGGGTCTGATAAGGGAGGGGTACAGGGAATTTATGACCTGCTTGTTGCTGGTTGAAATACCCTTATTTATGAGGTGGGCCATGTAGAAAGTCTTCTGTACAACAGAGGCAACATGGTGGTCAAAAGTCAGGTTGCTATCAACCTGGGTGCCCAAGTCCCTCATGACTGATTGCATGCTTAGTACATTGTTATTAATGTGATAATTAGTGGGACACCATTTTCCCCAAAGGGGATAATGATGCATTCCTTGGCATTCAGTTTGAGGCCGTACTTCTGGCACCAGTCAGTAGTTTAGTTAAGGCCCTCTTGGAGGATGTTCACTTCACTAGGGAAATTTATGACAGTGCCCAACTTGCAGTCATCTGCAAATTTGGTCAGCCACAGACCACTGGTTTTGGCTTGCACCTCAGAAAAGTATATCCCAAACAGTACGGGCCCCAAGATTGATCCTTGGGGTATGCTGCTGGTTACGGGTCTACTACTAGAGGTGGATTCCCCTATTTTGACTGAGTGGGTTCTATCAGTAAGCCAGTTAGCTACCCATCTGGTAACATATGAGTTGATGTCTAGCTGGGAGAGTTTATCTAGTGTGCCAAGTGGAGAATAGTGGTGAAAGCTTTGGCTAGGTCAAGGTAAGCAATGTGCACTGTCTTGCTCTCATCCATGGCTTTGGTGACTGTTTTGAAGAAGACAACCAAGTTTAACAGGCATGATCTCCCTTTGACAAAATCAGATTGTGTGAGATCAAGCTTTTGGATGTTGCCAATGTCCTTATTTATAAGGTCCATGATAATGAGTTCAATGGCCTTGCAGAACCAGCTAGTTAGGCTGATGGGCCTATAATTGCCTGGGTCGGTGGATGCTCCACCTTTGTGCAGAGGGATGACAGTGGCAGTCCTCCATTCTGCTGGGATGAAGCACATGCTTTGGTTGAATAGGGTGCCTAGTGGTGCTGAGAGCCCTTGTCTGAATTCATGTAGGACACAGCCAGGGATATTGTAAGGTCCCGTGGAGTTTGTATTTTTTTGCCTTTGAGAGGGCATTAATAACTTGCTCCCTGGTGATGAGGGGAGGGGCAGGTGCTAGGGATGTCCTGGTTTACTGATGGGGGGGACAAGGGGTGAAGTTTTCACTGAACTTGTCTGCCAGCAGGATGGCTATATCTATGGCATTTGTGTAGGTGGTATTCTTGACCACCAATTCAGAGCAGATTTGGGAGTTACCATTGAGATTGCGGACATATGTGAAGAAGGCCTTGTGATTGTCCTTAGTGGATGTGTTCAATGTGGACTCAAGGTTAGCATTAGAGGATTTCATCAGTGACCTTATTTGCTTGTTCTGACAAAGGAGAGATTGCTTTAAACTTGGCACCTGCTCCTTCTTGGTCTTGGACAGCAATTTTTTCCTTTTATTATAGAGTCTGTTTTTTGCTGCTGTCAACCAGGCATGTTTACTCTTCCTTGAGAAAGATGATTTGGCCCTGTCAGGTACTGCTGAGTCCATGCAGCTATATAAGTGCTCATATAGTTTTTTGGTTTAGGCTTGGACATTAGTGCTTGATTCAGCTGAAGGGATGGTGGCTGTGAAGCTACTTATACCTGCACTCAGGAGGTTGTAGCCAGCTTTGGAAAAGTTTTTTTGTTCAACCCTGGCAAGGGGGGGGGGGGGTCAGGCGAGATGGTGGCTTCAAAAGTGATTGCTTTATGGTCGGATCTTACCAAGGAGGATGACACTGTAGGGGTGCTACAGTGGCTACTCATGTTGGTTAGTACCAGGTCCAGAATATTTTCACCTCTTGGGGAGGTGTCAACCAGCTGATCTAATGCATTGACATTGACGAAGTCCCGCTTCAAAGAGTTTGTTGATGTACTGTCTCCTCTCTCTTTTGTTTTATCCAAGAAGCCATGAACTACAAATTCCCAGTTCTACTAAAGCAGACATTTTCACATCTCAAGCCTCCAAACACTTTTTATGGTTCTCTTCGTCTCTCTTTTTTTTTTCTAAATTCTACCCGTTTCCATTCCCTATAGCATAATACTAGCTAAAAACATTATATTTGTAAATCTCAGATTAACTCTTTCTCCTTTTATAATCTTGTAAACTACTACTTCACCTCCAAAGGATCTTCTTCTGGGGCATTGTTAGCCAACCCTACAATGGTTAACATACCACTGGCTTGGGATAAACCTATGAACATTTCTGAGACTCATTCTTTGCCAGCCACCTATCATTACTTGCTAGAATTCTGTTTGCCGGAGTCACACATACAACCCAGCTACTAGTCCACAAGACTCCTATTATCCTTTCTGCATCCTTCTAGAAGCTGGATGTACTCAACTGTATGTGGAACTCCAAAGCACAGCGAGATATCCTTTGCACACCATCAGTTTTGTATCCACTCCTCTCCCTATCTCCTCCTCATAGCACTTTCTTAGTACTTTTTATTTGTCAGAAATGGGTCTATATTAGAACATCAAAGTTTCAGAACTTCAATGTTTTAATATCGATACCTAATAAGCGAAAGCTGAAAATAGTGAAGTTAGAGATGATAAGTGAATTCTTTCCTATGGAAAGAATTCGGTTGTCCATTCCTTTCGCTTCTCTATTTTCAGCTCTGCGGTGGAAGGTTACGGGTCGGGTTTAGGTAAGTGTGAGATTGTGTGGACGTGAGGATTAGGGCAGGTTAGGTGAGTTAGGGTTAGGGCGCGGGTCAGGTAAGTGTGCGAATGTGTGGACATGAGGGTTAGGGTTGGATAGGTGAGTTAGGTTTAGGGCACGGGTGAGATGTGTGTGAGATAGTGACGGACCTTTGGGTTAGGGTTTGGGTTAAGGTAAGTGGGTAGATAATGGTGTATGTACAGTTTAGTGTAGGTTTAGATGTAAGATTTTAGGTGTATGTGTGTGGATTGCTGTTTGTTTCGTGTGTTTATGTTGTGTGTATGTGTTTTGGAACAGCAAATTTTTTCCCTAGGAAAAAATTTGGTGTTCTAAATTTTCAGTCTTAGCAGTTTTCGGTTACTAGGTGTCGATATTAGAACATTCGAAGTTCTGAAACTTCGATGTTCTAATATAGACCCATCAGAAATGACTACGTGATGTCCCTTTTTACATTCACTTGCATTCCATGGAACTGAGCTATTTTAGGAAATCAGTCTAGCGTTGCCTCACAGCAAGAGGTTCTCCTGTTCGATTCTCGGCTGGAGTGCTTTCTGTGTGGAGTCTGCATGTCCACCCCACGGTCAAGTGGCCTCTGAAAGACATGCGTGAATGGACGTGCCTTCGCTGAAGGTTGGGCGTCGGGCTGGCAACTCGGCACCATAAAAATCTACTGCTAATCATTAGCGGATCGGAGTTCCGCTGTGGCGACCCCTAACTAGGAAAAGCTGAAAAGACCAACAAGTCTAGAAAAAGTAGTGTCAAAGAAATGGATCTTTCATTGCACTGTTTTGAATAAGGATTTTAATTCTGACTTCCTTAACAAGGCACAGTTGCACAGTTGGCACGTATTACAATATATGCTGTAAACATTAAATAAGCAATTTAACTTGTAGTCCCACTTTATTTCAGTTACATTAGTATTACATAACACAAAAAAGTGATACTATTACATAATTTTTTTTAATGGAGATTAAACATATTAAATAGAAGTAATATTTTCCAACTACTTTCACTAGGGACTTCATGCAAGCTACTCCATCTTATATCTATACAGACATTAAAGATTATCATTTCCTCTGTACCATATTCACAAATTCAGTTATAATTATTGTTTCCTCTGTCTTTGAGGGTACTTTACGATCTTGTCTTCAATTCCTCTTTGCCATTAAAGAAATAATTTTTCCAGCCACGGGTGTAGCTAGGTATACTCAGTGTATTCAGTAGAGTACATCTTTTCTGAGCATCTCTTGGAAACTTCAACACTCAAAAAGTAAAGAATGTTTAGAACTGTGAACACAAATATTTAGATATATGCAGAGAATGCTTGTATGAAAAGAATACACCTCTAAATAGCTTTTTATGGAAATAAATGGCACCAGTTGAAAATAATGTGTTACATTCCTGTATGTATTGTGAGTAGCATTTTGAGGTTTAAGTGCCTCTCTAAAATAATAGGTGTACGGTGGGGGCAACAACATTAGGTTTAAGAACAAAATGTAAATTTCTAGCTACACTCTTGTTTTCAGCTTCATTCCTAGCTCACTGTCTACATGTCCACTTCACTCTATGCCCTTTTATAGGTTGATAGGCAAATATTAGGCTTCCAGTCTTCTCAGTATACAGAATAGCTAATAACCAAAGGTCAGAATGAAGCCCTTTACCTTGTATCTGTGTGGTTAAAACCTTAACTATTATGACAGCCCCTTCCCCACTATTTACAGTGTACCAAATCATCATCCATCTTCTTCTGAGGTGAACAAAAATACTCTCGCTCTTCCAACTGTTAGCCAGAAATGGTACATGAAACCAAAACTCTTTTCATTGACTTCACATTATTAACAACTGCTTCTTTTTGCATGTGATGTAGGGGACAAACTCTCTATGTCCCCATGCAGAAAATTTACCCTCATTGCACTTTCATTACTATAGCCTATTCCATGGTTGCACAAACTCAGAGTAGACAATGCGATACTAACAAAATGGTAGAAAGATAAAATTCATACCCCTATATAAAATGGTTACCGTATTAGCTGCTTTCTGTCTTTCTTTCTTTCTCGTTTGCAACTTTTTGGAATTTTAATGGCCCAAGAGTGATCATGTCCCCAAGCTTCCATTTGCTGGTGCACAGTGTTACAGAAACTTTAAAAAATAAAGTGTTATTATACACCCTGACAACATTAAAAGATAAAATATCTCATCATTATCATTATCTCTTCACTGGTTCCCTCCCAGTGATGACCATCTACGTCACAATCAAGCATTCCTCAAGAAACATCAAGAATTCCTCAAGAAACATCAAGAATTCCACAAGAAACATCAAGAATTCCTCAAGAAACATCAAGCATTCCTCAGGAAACATCAAGAATTCCTCAAGAAACATCAAGAATTCCACAAGAAACATCAAGCATTCCTCAAGAAACATCAAGAATTCCTCAAGAAACATCAAGAATTCCACAAGAAACATCAAGAATTCCTCAAGAAACATCACAATTAACACAGGACAGGAGTACCCCAGGGATGTGTGTTGAGTCCACTGTTGTTTACCATACTAACTCATGACTGTATAGCCAGATTTAATACCAATCACATAATCAAGTTTGCAGATGACACCACGGTCGTGGGCCTCATCAGTAATGAAGATGAAGGAGCATACAGGGAAGAAATGAGTCTGCTGACTGACTGGTGAGCTAGGTTCAACCTTGATCTCAATGTCACCAAAACCAAGGAGAACATAACAGACTTCAGGAGAACCCATCCAGTTCACTCTCCACTCATGATTAATGGAGAGAGGCTGGAAATGGTAAGTAGCACAAAATTCCTGGAGTCCACATTACAGAGGATGTATCCTGGTCACTAAACACCAGTCAAATAGTCAAGAAAGCCCACCAATACCTGCATATTCTGTGGAGGTTAAGGAAAGCTAATCTACCACCCTCCATCCTTATCACCTTCTACAGGGGTGCTATAGAAAGTATCCTAACGAGCAACTTCATGGTGTGGTATGGGGGCTGTTCAGTTGCAGATCAAAAATCCCTACAGAGGGTGGTGAAGGTCACTGAGAGAATAACAGGCTCCAACTTCCCAACGATACGTGGTCTATATATGATATGTTGGTACAACAGGGCCACAAAAATAGCCAGTGATCCTACATACCCTGCCTATGGTCTGTTCACAAGCTTGCCATCTGGCAGATGATACCACAGCATGCATTGCAAAACAACCAAGTTCAGAGACAGCTTCTTCCCACATGTGATTAGGTTCTTGAACTCTGGCAGCAATCTCAGGAATGTTAGTCACTGACAAGGTCTTGTGTCAGTCAAACCATTATGGTGAAATAGAAATTATGAGATGTTCGCTTATAGTTATCTGTTTACAATGTCAATCAAGTGCAATATTTATCTGCTAGCAATTCTACCATATCGGAAAATAAGTATGCAATAAATAAATGTGCAACAATCACTCAGCCATTAAAAATTAGACATAGTAATTTATAATATTATGGAGTAAAATAACAGTCTAACTTAATGTTATGTATGTTGCATGTGCTACATGTAATTTGTATGTGTGTAAGTGTCATCTCAGTATTGAGCCTGATGTGCACAATTTCATTGAGGTTACCCTTGTAGAGTCTAAATTACAATACAGTTCACTTTCACTTTCACTTTGACAATCTCTACCACCAACAACATTTACTTTCTGAAATCTCATTACTGCTAATTTCTTTAGACTGCCAGTAGTTCTGTAATTTCCTGAGTTTGATTAATAGCTAAGGCAACTTAGACAAAATATTGAGCATATATGTTTTTTAATTTTCAAAATTATTTATGTATTTACCCTTTGTTGTCCAGGTTAGTCCCACTAGGCTAACAGCCTCTGTTCCTGAGAGATGCATGGTGGTATTTATAATGACTGGAGAAAATGTGGTCTTGACTCCAGGGATCTTTCATTAGTCTTTTTGATAAGTGTCATGAGATTATTTTACATCTGCCCTAGCTGCCACCAATTCATTCAGGTGTGACCTCTCTCACCATCAACCTTCCCTCAGGAAATACCATCAAATATAACTCCCCCTGCTATCACTAGGGAAAAGGTCCTTAACGCTCTCTCTAAGGCCAAGAACACTGCATCAATGGGCCCAGACAATATCCCAGGATACCTTCTAAATAGCAAGAAACATGATCTATCAGGCCCTCTGAAATTGTTATTTAACTGTAGCCGCCAAACAAGCTTTGTGCCTCATGAATGGAGAACAGCAACAGTCATCTCTTTGCACAAAGCTGGGCCATCTACAGACCCTGGAAACTATAGATCTATAACTCTCACTAGTCTCATATGCAATGCCATGGAAAAAATTATCAGGAAATGATCAATAATGACATAGAAAACCTCCAGACACTGGACACAACCCAATTTAGTTTCATCAAGAAACATGTGCCCCCCCCCCATACGCAAATCTTAGTATGGGCTTGTTCAAAAATGAGTACATATATAGGAGTGAATTTTTTCAGATATGTTAAGCTCTATTATAGATTTATAGACAATTTGATTTTTTTGTGTGAAGATGGTGAAAAAGAAGTAGAAAGGTTTGTTGGCATGCTAGGAAATAACAGGTTTGGACTAGAATTTGATGGGTTAAAAGTTGGAAAAATGTGTCATTTTTGAATGTAACCATTGATGGTAGTAATAACAAGGTTATTCAAACTAGGGGCCACAGAAAATTTGAAAATGGGTCACAATTTGTGTGGGCAGAAAGTTGTCACCCCCCTCACACTATTCATTCTATCCCTTTTGGGGAATTCATATGTATCTTTAGATTATGCAATAATGAATTTGATTATAAGAGGGACATGTGCAATACTATTAACATGTTTAGGATGAGAGGTTTTGGCCAAGAAATATTAGAAGGATGTTGGAAGAAATTTTTAAAAGAATATATTGTCCAGCCTATTGTGAATAGTCAAATGCGAAGACTTAGGGCGGACAACAGACCTCAACAACAAGAGGATATATATTTTACCACAACATTTAGTAGTTTTAGTGCTACAATAAAAAACTACCAGTATATTATTGGGAGTATATTTTATGTTTAAATGATTCATTTCTGGAGAAACTGAAGGCCCCTATTATATATTTTAGGAGAGGGAGGAACCTCAAAAATTTATTAGGAAGTCCAAAATAGTAGCCCCTATAATAAGGTTACAACCCAGTTTGAAAGAATTGGGGGCCATTGATTGTAGAAAGTGTAAGGCTTGTAACTATATTGTTCAACACTTTAAAAATATTAGTGGTTTATTATTTGAGACTAAGGATATTTTTGTTATGGCACAGAGGGCATTATTTATGCCGTAAAGTGCCCTTGTAATAAATTTTGCATAGGTGAAACAAAGAGATCATTTAAAATCAGGTTATTAGAACATGTTAGGGATACAGTTAAAAATAGAAAGGAAACTGTAATAGTAGTACACTTTAATAAATTTCATAATGGTTTGAGGGGCACTATTCTGAAACAAATTGATGTATATTGTGATGAAAGTGATTTAAAAAATAAACTGCTTTTTAAAGAGTCTATATATATTTTAAAGTTTGGTACTTTGTCCCCTAAGGGGTTAAATAATGAAATTAATTGGAGATTTTTTGTTTAAAATTTTAAATGAAATTGATTAATTGCATTTAATTGTTTAATTAATTGGTATATAGGCAGGTTATTCTTTGTGAATGTTATACTCCTTAAAGGCTTGTCGAGCCGAGACGTCAAAGTGTGTTTTTACAATAAATTTCCTGTGGATTACTAGCTGGTGGTTCAACTTTTGTTCACCCTTTGTGCTTCAACTATTGTGGTATTACTGGATACCAACAATTTAGTTTCATCAAGGGCAGGTCATGCCTACTTAACCTGCGGGACTTCTTTGAAAATGTCATCAAAGCAATGGATGAGGGCAAAATCATTCACACTGCCTACCTTGGCCTGGCCAAGGCATTTGACACAATTCCCCACTCGGGCATTGTTGACAAACTTAAGAGGTTAGGAACAAACTATTATGTAACCTGGTGGATAGCCATCTGGCTCACTGACAGGACCCAGGAAGTTAGAATTGGGGAGTCCACCTCTACAAAGAATCCAGTCATAAGTGGCATCCCACAGGGATTGGTTCTGGGACCGCTCCTTTTTGGCATTTATTTCTTTGAAGTCAAGGCTAATGTCAATGGCCTCTGGCTGACTAAATTTGCAGATGATTGCAAATTATGAGCTGTCATTGAATCGCCCAGCAACACAAACATTCTCCAGGACAAGCTGACACAGATGGAGCTCCTGCATATCCTCAAAACAAACAGCACCAGAATTACCCATTGTAAAGGCTTAAACCTTGCCTGTGATATAAATAGGACCTGTTGGAGAGATAGATATGTATCTCAGAGATTGCCTCTTCTCTGGAACGGGCTCCTCATTCGTGTGAAGCAAAGCTCCTCCCTAACCCAATTCATGTGTTACTTGGACAATTGGATGTGGATCAGGGTATTTATCCCTGGTTTGGCACTTATGTCTCTAATGGACACAGACAGCCTGTAAATGGTTCATCTCCCTGGCACCTGCTTGTAAATGTTTCAACTCCTAAGCCCTTGCTTGCACTCATCAAGGGTAACAGAACTTGTCAGAGATTTGGGATACATGGCTAGGCTTAAAAAGTCCCTTGTGGTCGTTAACCCAGTAAACACCTATGAACCTATAAGATCTCATCCAAATAATGACACATCGAGAAGTATTTGTTATGTATAAATAAACAAATAAAGCATTCAGACAAAATAACATAAAACATTTCTACAAAATACAAAGCCTTTTCCCTTCTCATGAAAGAGATTAACTTGTTATAATGTGTCTAGTTTACTAATATTAGCTCTAAATAAATGCATTGCTTACAATCACACTTTTGAACTTCCTTAAATGAGCCTGAATTGTGAATCATTTCAAAAAGAATGACATGCAGCATGTGTTTATACTACCCTACAACCTTTAAAGCTTGTGACAGGGCTATGACCACACAACTCACAATTGTTTTGCCCCATTAGTTTCTTTTTACTTACACTCACAAGCACTGTCACAAGTCCTCTTATTTTTCTTACATCAGAAGTAGCTGTTATACCATCCCATAAGTTATGTGTACTTCATTATTTGCATATATTGCCAGAGGAAGCATATAAGACTTCTTCTAGAATCATCTATGCCTTAGAAACTCTTACTAGCTCGATAGTACCATAGCCGGCCTTAGGCATAGGCCAACTAGGCAGCTGCTAGGGTGCCAATCTAGCAAGGGTGATTTTCCAGTATTTATTTGTTTATTTTTTTGTAGTAAAGAAATGGTTTCTTTAAAATATGTTGAATGAAAACAGCAAAAACTGAAGAGTAAGACACTGTGAGAAAAATTAAGATAAAAGTAATCTGGATGGTGTAGGTAGACCAGGAAAGGGACACCGTGTGGTGTGTGTGTGTGTGTGTGGGGGGGTGCTGTGGAGCCCTTTGGAGCCCTTTTTGCCTAGGGCATCAGTTGATCAAAGGCCGGCCCTGGATAGTGCCTTACTACAAACATAAATTGTTTTGGAATCTGGATGTTTGAATTATTCCTTTTCATATCCAGCAGATACACATTTTGCTGTCCATATAATATGTAGGATGGTTCCTGTTTTTCAGATGAAGGTCAAAGTGTGTCTTGGTACACTAATTAAGGGGAGGAGAGATGAATAAATTAATCATGAAGTTTCCATATCCTAGTTGCCTAGTAAATTTTGTGACTTTGGAAGCTGATCCTGGATCCACTACAGGAGTTCAATGTGATTCATAAGCTTGGATCAATGAAGATTTATTACAAAAATAATACAAATTTTATTTAGAAATGAGTGTGTGTGTGTGTGTGTGTGTGTGTGTGTGTGTGTGTGTGTGTGTGTGTGTGTGTGTGTGTGTGTGTGTGTGTGTACACATGCTTGCAAACTCACATGCATGTGTATGTGTGCATTTTGTGGAATTATGGCACTTACTAGTTCAAGTAACATACATTTTAGGTATTCACTATTCTTTAATACACAATAAGTTGCTTTATCATGGAAAAATAAACAGTGGTCTCATGGCCGTTGAGAAATAATAGATTCTTCCAGAAATACTCATAAAGCATAATTTCTTAAAAGAAAATATCCATCTGATTTACATTCACGGCCCATTTTCTAGCAATCTGAACTGTCTGCTTTCTTGTGATAATTTACATTTCCAAGGTATGCTTCTACCCACCTTTAGTAATAACAGCTTTGAATCTTGTAAACTTCAAATGACTCACCAGTTATTAAAAAGTCTAACTTCAAGGTTTTCCTCTCTCATCCATCATCTCTGTTTCCATCTCTGACACTGTTTTTTGAGCTGATGTCAGACCTCTACCTTTCTCACTGTCCTGACACTCTTTCTTGAGCTGATGTCAGACCTCTACGTCTCTCACTGTCCTGACACTCTTTCTTGAGCTGATGTCAGACCTCTACCTCTCTCACTGTCCTGACACTCTTTCTTGAGCTGATGTCAGACCTCTACCTCTCTCACTGTCCTGACACTCTTTCTTGAGCTGATGTCAGACCTCACGCCTCTCACTGTCCTGACACTCTTTCTTGAGCTGATGTCAGACCTCTACCTCTCTCACTGTCCTGACACTCTTTCTTGAGCTGATGTCAGACCTCTACCTCTCTCACTGTCCTGACACTCTTTCTTGAGCTGATGTCAGACCTCTATGTCTCTCACTGTCCTGGCACTCTTTCTTGAGCTGATGTCAGACCTCTGCCTCTCTCACTGTCCTGACACTCTTTCTTGAGCTGATGTCAGACCTCTACCTCTCTCACTGTCCTGACACTCTTTCTTGAGCTGATGTCAGACCTCTACCTCTCTCACTGTCCTGACACTCTTTCTTGAGCTGATGTCAGACCTCTACCTCTCTCACTATCCTGACACTCTTTCTTGAGCTGATGTCAGACCTCTACCTCTCTCACTGTCTGTGTGTGTGTGTGTGTGTGTGTGTGTGTGTGTGTGTGTGTGTGTGTGTGTGTCTATCTCTCTCTCTCTCTCTCTCCCTCTCTCTGTGAGGCTACTTTTGCTCTCTCTTTTTCTCTCTTTCTCTCTCATACCTTTTAACCCTGCAGACATTGAAAACAGGAACAAAGGCTCTTGAGAAGTAGGCAAATCTAGCTAAAAATCTGAACATCTAATTAGCATGAAATATGAATATCAGTTAGCAATTCTTGCCACTTCCAGCATGAATGTGGGATACTACTCAGAGAGTACATAGAGTGACAAAAATGATGGAAAATATAAGCACATTGCCAAAGAGATATTGTCAAATATGTAGACTTTAACTGTATTGCAAAATTCTACCACACAAGGTCATTTATTTTCCATTTCAGAAAAAGGGAGATGCAAAATGTGTGTCTCCTTTCTTTAACTTATTGTTGCCACTAGTATGTTGCTCATGTAGTGTGTTTTTTTTGTGTACTAAACAGCTTAAAGATTACAGTAATGAAGGGGATTCAGAAAATTATGTGAAGGGGTAAAGCAATTCTGAAAAAAGAAGCATATAACTAAAAATCAGGACAATCTGTGCAGGGGGAAATCAGGTCTAAAAATAGGAACATTCCTCCAAAATAGCGATAGTTGAGAGGTCAGCTCTCTCTGAGAGTCTGGTCTCCCTCTCTCTCTCTCTCTCTCTCTCTCTCTCTCTCTCTACTTTTAAACATCACTTTTACCAGAAGCAGTAGTTGCTAATGCACCATACACACACACACACACACACACATGTATATATATATATATATATATATATATATATATATATATATATATATATATATATATATATATATACATATATATATATATATATATATATATATATATATATATAGGGTTCCCACTCATCATTTTGTTTCATACTAGAAGTAGTGAAGATTACACTGGGTCATAGTTAAAACAAATGTAAACAGAGTGGAATTACAGGGATGCATAGGATTGGCAAGCCTCCTCTGAAAAAAAGATTGTGTCTGTATTATTTTGCATTTTTGATGGGTCAGGACTCAATTAGTTGTGACTGTCTCACTGCAAGCTAATTGAATGATGAATATTTATATGTATTTGTATATGTATGTATAACTGTATATGTACGTATGAGACAATGCATCTTTTATAAACAAGTATAATTCTAATAAATTCCAAATATAAAATACAGATGTTATAAATGTTCCTCTATAGCATAAATAAGTAAAAAAAATAGCCTTTTTCACAAAGGCAAGACAAACCTTCCTTTCTTATAATGATTTCAAAATACCACAGCTAAATGACTTTGCAGTTAAACATATGAGCATTTCCTAATGACAAATGTTTGATTATTGTTATTACTTCTTTGACTGAAGAAGTTGCCTCACAAACAACTGGCAGGAAACCTGCCGGTGCCACAATGACCTCCTTCTTAGTAGTGGCCTGGGCTTGGCTGAGGAAGTCTGAAGGCCATGTGTAGGTGACAGAAGGCACCTTTCCTCTGTGAAAACAGTTCATGCAGATTCACCTTCCAGTGAAGGCTAGAGCCTAATGCTAGACACTGAAGGTTCTTCATGTGTTGCAGGCATTATCTGCAGTGATATCACTGCACCTTAGTGCAGAAAGGCAAATGATTAATCAAGAAGCCCCAAACTAGGCCACGTACAGTATGATTATGCCCTTGTTTATTTACCAGCATTCACTTCTTATGTCAACTATTTTGACAGTCTGTTGAAAGACAAATCCCCAACAGAAAGCTGTCCCCCACCATCCATATGGTGAGGTAGAGATGGAGAAAATAGGCCATTTGACATTGCAGTATAGCATGGGGTCAGATGTCAGCAGGATTTCTAGGTGAAAAAAGTTTTTGTCATTCCTTGTGTATGATCTCTGAGGTACTATTTTCCCATGACCTATACTTTGGAATTCATTGCAATAAATTCAAGTTATTATTCTTTCATATGTTCCTTTGAAATGTTTATCACTTCTTCATAGCAATCATTGTATGTCATCCTCATTGAAGATTTGAATGTGAGAAGAACTGATTTTTCTTCTAGGTCCTATGCTTGTCACTTTTGGAGATAATACATTGCTATATGACTGGAAGTTGTAATATAATCTGATGCTGAATATGAAGCAGGATAGCAGTGATGGACACAGACTGTGTAATACTTAGTGAGTGATCAGTGACCATCCTGTGCATGATTTTAATAAGTTCTGTCAGTTTTTTGTTCGTCCTTTTGGCTTTTCCCAGTTAGAGGTCACCACAGCAGAACTCCAGTCCGCTAATGATTGGCAGTTGATTTTTATGGTGCCGAGTTGCCAGCCCGACGCCCAACCTTCAGCGAAGGCACGCCCATTCATGCATGTCTTTTGGAGGCCACTCGACCAAGGGGAGGACATGCAGACTCCACACAGAAGGCATTCCAGCTGAGAATCGAACAGGAGATCCTCTTGCTATGAGGCAGCAATGCTACCGCTGTACCACTGCGGCTACCTAATAAGTTCTGTCAGTATCACGAACATCTGTACTGTAGGAATGGTATCGGGTGACTAAGTGAAAAAGCAGGTACTGGACACTAGTGGTAGAAGTACATCACCCACGTGCCTACTTGAGATCTCCTGTCACCACAGCTCTAACTATTGTATTTAAACGTGAATAAGCATTTGTGTGAGGAAGGAAGGAGAAGACTGAGTCAGCCATTATATACGTTAGTGGGGACCAGTAGCAAATGATTAGAAGTACAGACTTGCTCGGATAAGTAAACATCCATCTGTCATTCCATTACTCTGTCGACATCTGAATTTGAAAACGTGTATCTTGACATTTCTGCTTACTTTCATCTAGGGGCTGTTGACATGCAGTCACATTCTGATTACCAGAGGTGGGTAAAGATGTGAAAACATTAAGGTGCTTTGTGTGTGTGTGTGTGTGTGTGTGTGTGTGTGTGTGTGTGTGTGTGTGTGTGTGTGTGTGTGTGTGTGTGTGTGTTAAGCAAAGGAATTTAAGTGAATTTTATTAATGAGAGAAGAAAGTGTTTGGGCTGGTATTGACTATTATAATGGGGAAAATCATGAAGGCATTAACATCTTATTTACTCTACAGCAATCACTGATTACTTGTTTTATGTTCTTGGGAATAATATGAAAACAAATTCTAACGAGAAGAGGAAAAACTAATAAACCCTATTCAGTATCCCTATCCATAAATGTGTATTTGTTCTATTTGTGTATCCACCCCAAGAAAACCTGCATTGGCAATTAGCTTGACTTCATATCATCTATTTTCTTATCCTTAAAGCAGAACCTACACATTCTTTAAGTCAAATGCTGTCAGAGTAGAAATATGAAGTGACCAAAATGCCTATTTCATGCCTTCAACTAAGAAAACGCAGTAGCTATCATTTGCATTGCAAGCTCAAGACCATACTCTAGCCTTTTCTCATGACACATAAACAGATTGTTTCTCACATTCTGTGAGAAAACTGACACTATAAAATAGAGGAAATGACAGAACTATAACTGTATTTTGGTTAGAACCACTTCACTTATAGCATGAAATTAAACTAAGATAAAGGGATAAAAGTCAACAGTAAGTAGATTTGTGGTCAGCTTGTGTGATAGTGTTTGCAAATAGATAGCCATAGTCTTGGCGCAATATCACAGTGAAACAGGCTATTCTGTCTACCGGTCAAAATGTCATCCGCCAGAAAGAACCTTTTGGTGCAATATAGAACTGGGTTGCATCAACCAGCTGCTTCTTCTTTTGGTCAATGTAGCCATCTGCACCACTTAAGTCAGTTTAGTGATAAAAGCTGAAAGTAAACAGCTGTGCACAGAGATGTAGCCTCAGCTCCTTAGCCTGTTGTGTTACTTTATTGACATGCCCGTCCACAGATTACAAGTCTCCACAGTATACTCAGTAGTGTGATATCTGCTTACATAATGATTCGAAATGTACTGAGAGATGAAAGCATGTAGTAACGAAGTGGGGCAAGAAAAAAATATGCAGTCCTGTTAAACCCTTGTTGTGAGAACATCCTGCTTAGGTTCATAGGCATATACTAGACTAATGACCCCAAGGGCCTTTTTAAACCTATCCGTGCATCCCAATGTACCCAGCAAGTTTGGTGCACTGGAGGTTACTTTAGGATATGCATAAACTAGGACATGCGTGGTCAAACATTTACAGGTTGCCTCCATCCATAGGAGATATAGCTGACAGGCTGGGGTGACTTTCTGATTTCCCATCCACTGGTCCAGGTTATGCATGAATAGGGTCAGGGAAGAACTCTGCTTCACAAGGATGTTTCTCAGAAGGAGTATTCCCTGAGACACATGCTTGTCCCTCCAACATGTCCTACTTATGCACAAGGAAGGTTTAAGTCCTTGGATCGGGTAGTTCTGATAGTATTCGTTTTGCAGATATGCAAGAGGTCCATCAGAGCAGGATCTTGGGGTGCCTTGTGTACCAGATATAGATCACCCCTCAGCAGTCTGTAAGATACAGAGTATAGGGATAGAGCCTTGAGATGATATGCATAACACATGTTGTTAATGCCCTGTATTCTTTTTGTGAGAAATTTCTGTGGACATTCCAGATGATGCATGTGCCTGCTCAGGTATATATTGAAGGAGGCACTGTACTCAGTGATGGGTCTGATGACGTCTGAGTACAGTGGAACAATGACTTCTATGGACCTAGATGCCACACCCTTGATTATAAGTTGAGCAACATAGATTGGTTTCCTTACTATCTTAGATATGTTGTTTGAAAGCAATTAAATACTGGCCATTACATGCCCAGCTAACAACCAGACAGTGGTCAAAGGAAATAATCAAACCCTCTACCTTGAGTCTGTGAGGTTAACCCCTTAACCATTATGCCAACTCCAACTCTATCTACTTTCTGTAGATAGTGCAAGCAGCTGTGCATCAGAAACATATGTATTCCTACTCTATAGATGTTCGATTATGCTGAACACTACTTTTAGTCAGATGGAAAATTACTCAATTTTTGATGGACTATATTTTGACTGCATTTGTTCCCTTGCTGCAGAAATTTAGATATACATTTATCTTAAAAGCCCTATCAGAGTAATAAGAACCAAGGCATAGCAACCACAAGAAGGTCCACTCCGTCAGCTGCCTGGTGGTCTGTAATGCACAGGATATAATATAAAACATGTCTGCAGGCCACTTGGATGGATGCCATTACTAAATCATATGGCACCCACGTGATATGTACCAGCAGTTTGTGTGGGGCAGTTTCTACAGTGACATCTTATTGGTAATATTCAACATGCACTGAAGCTATAGCTAAGGATATCAATTAGCAACACATAGACATAGTTAAAATTGGCTACAACACTGCCCTTTCACAATGCCAGGTCACTGCTAGGGTGGGTTTGACCTTTTTAAGGCAGGCTTCCACTATCTGGATATATCTTGTGGTGCACTGTAGCATGACTCTACAGATACTGTTTGTCATTCACTCACACACACACACACACACACACACACACACACACACACACACACACACACACACACACACACACACACACACACACACACACGCACACACACGCACACACATACATTACACACACACACATACACACACACACGCACACACACACACACACACACACACACACACACACACACACACACACACACACACACACACACACACACACAAACAAAACAATATGCATCCTACCTGTCCATGAATTGACAGAATGTTTCTAATATCTCTTCATATTTTTCCCTACCCTCATAAATCATGAATCCTTACAGTGAGTTAATAATGGCAGGTATTACAATTTCATTCCCCTTTGTATTCATAATGTACATCATGATGCCAGACCTGGTGCTCTAGTAATTTATTTTTCAGTTAGTCCAAGTAATAGTTTAAAACAGTTCCTGATTTTATATAAAGCTCCTGATGGCACATCTTTTACATGCCCTGTCCCTCATAACTCTTGGACCACTGCAGTCAGTGAATGCCACATATTAGAGATTCATACTTCTTATAGTTAAAGATACAGTCCAAAACAAGCCCCTTTTAGTTAGAGGGTCAAGGCTCTGGTTTGTCAAGATGCATACTGTGTCAGGGGTGTGGGATTCAAAACACCCCCCTTTTACTTAACTTGTTTTTTATGACTTAAGGTAATGTGATACGAGTATCCTTGGTATCTAGTGGTGGTGAAGAGGTCTAACACTATACTAAGTTGGGTGTATGCTGAAGGTAGAGGAAATTGAAACTTCCCCTCCTACACAGGCACTTTTTCACTTTAACTTTTTTTTTTCCCCAAGACATAAGGTAATATGTAAGAAGATCCCTGGTGTCTAGTTGTAGTGCAGAAGGCTAAAGAGCTGTTAAAGAGCTGTTTGGGAATGCTACTGGGATGCACTTGAATTTTTTTATGTGCCTTTAGGGCATGATATAAGGAGTATCCCTGGTGACTAGTGTTCACCACTCACTAATACTGCAAGATTTCCTCACTAGTTTAAGGGAGTGTAGTGGTATGACACCCCCTACAGACATATGCACACTCATGCACACACACAGCCCCCAATCAGCTGATCACACTCACCCATTCACCCATACACACACCCCTACCCTCCTCTACCTATCCCCTAACACCCTACTATAACTACCCAGACAGACACACAGTCCTATATACTCACTCTCAACACACATGCACACACATGGGTGCATGCACACACACACACACACACACAAACACACACACACACACACACCTGAGCGCACACAAGCACACATGCACAAACACATGTTCCCGGGGTCACTTTTCCCTTTGCATACAGTCACACACTTAGACACATGCAAATACACCCCTAAGTAGCATAGGCTGCTCCTCCAGAATACCTCATTAGCATTTATAGTAGGCAACAGAGATTGCCTATCACATTGTTCTGCCTCTTCATGGTTCAAACCTGCAGTAAGGCTATATGTGCATTGGAAATGATTATCAATGGTTACCTTCCTTGAGGTGTACACTAGGCTTACATTTTGCATTATCTTTTCTGAAGTGGTCTCAATCTCTCACTAGCAAGATGCATTCTCCATGAGTGGGTTTCTCAAGCCCTGAAATTCCACCTAAGTAATTGATAATTACCTTCAAACCATGTCATGTATAGGTTCATAGGTGAATAGTAGTGTCCAGAAGGGCCATTTTAAGCCTATCCCATAACTCAAGGTCAGAATCAAACCCTGTACCTTGTGTCTGTGAGGTGAAGACCTTAACCATTATGCCAAACTCATCCCCTGTTATGCAAATTCACATATCAGCAGTTTTCTTTGTGGGATTGGGGTAGGCGTCTTTCTGAATCCCAGAGATAACATATAAAGTATATCTAAAATGAGAAAAACAAATTAAGAAAAATATTAGTTATAAATCTTGTCATTTGCTCATCCATGCTGAAGAATACTTGGTGCAGGCTGACACGTCCTGAAGGGATTTTAAATGTTCTGTTTCTTGGATGTTAGAGTAACAGGCAGTTTGATTACAAACACAGTGAGCTCGTCTTGCCACATCATCACTTGCATTTCTGTTATGTATCATCAGGCCTTCAGGCAATGAGAATTACTGAGAAAGGGGACACACAGTCGATGATGTTAGCTTACTTTAACACCGCATATACAAGTAATAATCACATACTTTTAACCTGAATCTATTACGGTCATGATTACTTTTTGGAAGAGATGGAAAAGTAATCCAGCATACATGAGACATATTTCCATATTGCTCATCTTACTGATTTAGTGTTGTCACACTTTACAAACTTTCATACTTTACTTCATGCAAGTCAAATTATGCTTTATTTTCCAAAAACAAAACATTTGTTACACCATTTCACAAATACTATAGGTAACATATTTAGCATTTATCACACAGTCTTAGACTGTTCAATTCATATAAAATGTGTCAATACTTAATCTGACCCCATAAGTAAAAGTATATCAGTAGTCTAGATGTGAACCCAATATTACATGCGTTGTTAGTCACATCTTAATGTGTTTACAGCTTATGTCACAAAGATAGGAAGCTCACAGGTACATTTTCTTCATTCAGTACTATCCAGAATGTTGATGGTAGTGCACCTGCACCAGTCTAATTTGCACTACTGTTGCCATTTCATATATCCTGGGATTTAGAAACAGCCATCATTTGCATTAGCTAACTAAGCTTGAAAAGCATCTATGTACTAGGAGGAAGAGATTCAAAGGCAAAGTGAGCATGACTGTGGAAAACCATGGTATATCATAGCCTGCATAATATTCTAATAGCAATATAATGAAACTGAAATAAGAAAGAATATTAAAATGAGAGCAAAAAGTTTTTGGTGGGGTTGGATTTTATAATTGTGTATTACATGTGTAGTCCTAGAGGGCCCTACAGGCTAATTTCTGTTATTGATGCCTGCATGCATTCATATGTGCTTTGTCGACAGTCACTTTGCTTAATTTTCTGACACATACATTTGCTGGTGTTCTTTTTCATCACATACAGGGATATGACTCCTGTGATGCCCCTGCACTGGCCCGGTAACCAAGGAGCCTCAATCCTCACCACTAGCAACAGTGAGGGGCATCCACATTAGGAAGGATAACAAAAACACACACAACAAAGTACAATTTCCCCTTGGAGCACAAAGAGATCACAGTCAGTCTGGGGCTGGTTTCTTCCGTTCTCTCCAGATCCTCAATAAGACTCCCCACTGGCACAGCTATAGGATACAGATCTCATCCGAGCAGTCAAGCCAAAACCTCCAGTGCCCTCTTTATCCAACCAGTGCTTCAGGTCCCTATCCAAGTAGCTGACACACACACACACACACACACACACACACACACACACACACACACACACACACACACACACACACACACACACACACACACACACACACACACACACTTTGATGGTTTATATACAAACACAGAGACACTCCTGGAGAAGGCTGGCACAGGTTCTCCAGCTATGCCCCCTCCTGCCAGGCTGTAAGGTAGTAATCACTGACACCAACTACTCTTATTAGCTACTAAAAAGGCCCTTACCAAAGGGTGTGCAATTATCACTGTGCAGTATTATTATCCAATTAGTAAGTGTGACAAACAGCAAGGCTTATTTGGAGTGTTTTTTTACAGTATCACCAAATACATGCAAGCACTCCAGAGCTTAAATTATCTCTACACAAAACAGCCACAGTTGAAAGGTTTACACATATTTAATAATAAATAATAAAAACACAAGACAAATCTTCTCAATTCAACAAAGTGCTAGTCAAGAGTTCAGAAATCACAAGGAAATGCTTAAAATAATACTGTAGAATAGTCTGACATAAATATAGAAAACAGCTAGACTAAATCTAACTAAATTCCTATCTAACTAAGAGAAATCATAGTTCTAAATAAGCTTACATATAGAGCAAAGGCAGAGTACTGGTGAGTAGATGTTCTTTAGACAAAATCCAAAATGCTCTCTAATTCTCTCTCCCTGAGAAAGTCTTAAAAATAATACATCACTGCTGACTCATTTTAGATTGCATCATTCTTCTCTGGTTCCCAGGCTAACAGAAACTCAGAGTTTTAACATTTCTTTGACCTTGCACCTGACCAGGAAACTACATCAATAAAAGACATTATATATGTAAAATCTAGCAATTATCACTGGTCTGAAAACAACAGAAGTAATTCCTTAGTCCAGACATTATGTCTCCGAGCCTTGAGTTCAAACAGTCGTACAATTCTTGACTTATCAGCTTTCTTCCAACAGAGTGCATTGTGGTTACATTTTTGAAGTTCAACATTTACCACAGTTTTCTTGCATTTTAAGAGGACATACCTGTGGATTATATTCAAATTTGCAATGACATAGAATTATCTACAAAATTCTATCTAGTTAGGCTGGCAGCCTTCACATATCTTCGCATATCTTCCCCCTCGGAGAACTCAAGCTCATTTTCAAGTGACCCTTGAGAAACATTGCTTGAAAGGGTTAGGTATATCTGTGTATACCATACTCCATTCCCTGTCTTGAGAGCCCATCTGCATTGGCATTCCTAACCCCACTGTGGTGCTGCACTGACATATCATATGCATGCAACCCTAGGCTCCATCTTAGCAATTTGGCATTTTGCTGGCTGGCTCGGTGTAACTGTGTTAGGGGGTTGTGATCTGTAGCTACACTGAATTTTCTTTCATACAGATAAGGCTGAGGTTTTTGCAGTGCCCACACTATGGCTAGACATTCCTTTTCTACAGCTGCATAGCATTCTTCCCTGGGTTGAAGCCTGCAACTGAGATAAACCACTGGGTGGTCTTCTTCCTCTGCAGAAATCTGGCTAAATACAGCCCCCACCCCATGGTTCGAAGCCTCCACCTGCACAATACATTCTTTGTTGTAATCTGGACTGGCTAACACAGCGGGTCCTTCCAAAGCTTCTTTAATCTTCTGGAATGCCTGCTCACATGCTGGGGTCCACACTACCTTATCTGGCCTGTTTTTCCTTGCCTGGTCTGTGAGGGGAGCAGCTATGGTACTATAACTGGGGACAATCTTTTTGTAGTACCCTGCTGTCCTTAAGAATGCCCTCACCTGCTTTTTGATAACAGGTGCAGGCCATACCTGAATAGCTTCCATTTGACAGGTTCTGGCCTGATCGTCCCACTCCCCACACTATGTCCAAGGTAGGAGACTTCTGCCATAACTACCTGCCATTTATTGGCATTAATGGTCAACCCTGCCCTCTATAGTCTGCCCAGCACCTCCCTGACATGTTGAAGGTGCTCTAGCCAGGAATGGCTGTTGATGGCAATATCATCTAGGTAAGTAAGGGTAAACTCTCCTGCTCCAGCTAGGATATGATCTACCAGCCTCTGGAAAGTTGCTGGGGCATTTTTCATCCCAAAGGGCATGTTGATGAACTGATACAAGCCAAAAGGAGTCACAGAGGCTGACTTCTCTCTAGCACTGGGAGTCAAGGGCACCTGCCAGTAACCCTTGGTAAGACCAATGATGGTAAGATACTTAGCCCCACCGAGCTGCTCTAGGGCCTCATCTGTCCTAGCCATGGGGTAAGCATCTGACTCTGTGTGACTATTTAATTTCCTGTAGTCCACACAGAACCTGGTGCAGCCATCCTTCTTTGGCACCAGCACTACAGGGGAGACCCAAGGGCTGTTGGACTCTTGAATCACCCCGAGTTCCAACATCTTCTGTATCTCCTCCCTCAGAGTTTGTTTGACTCTCAAAGGCACCCTATAAGGGGCCTGCCTAATAGGCCTTTGAGATCCTGTATCCACCTGGTGCTGCACCAGGTGGGTGCACCCTGGTTTCCAAGTGAACACGTCCCCAGACCCCTGTAACACTGCTCGGATTTCTCGAACCTGGGTAGGAGATAGCTGCTGGGACATTGCTACTCCTTCCACTGAGGTGTCAGTCCGAGCCTCACTGAGGAGATCAGTCACCAGATTTCTCACAGATGCCTCCAGCAATCCACTTCAGATACTCAGCACAAGGTCCTCCTTATCATGGAAACGTTTCTTCATGTTAACATGGTACAATATGTGCTCCGGTCTCCTGCCTAGCAGTTCCACCATGTAGTTAACATCACTTACCTTTCTTACCACCTTACAGGGTCCCTCCCACACTGCTTGCAGCTTGTGGTGTCTGACAGGAATGAGAACCATTACCTGCTGCCCTACAGCATACTCTGTAGCTTGAGGATTCCTGTCATACCAGAACTTTTTCTGTTGTTGGGCTTCTGCCAGGTTCTCCTGGGCCAAGCCCATGAGTTCCCTGAGCCTTGTCCTGAGGTTTAGGATGTATGTCACAACAGACTACTTGTGAGATTCACACTCACCTTCCCACTCATCTCAAATTAAATCTAAAGGTCTCCTCACCCTATGCCTATACAGCAACTCAAAGGGTGAAAACCCCATGGATTCCTGGGGAAGCTCTCTGTAAGCAAACAACAGATGGGGCAAATATTCTTCCCACTTCCTCTTAAACTGGTCTGCAAATTCCTGTAGCATGGACTTGATTGTAGAGTTTAACCTCTGAACACGACCATTAGTCTGGGGATGGTAGGGGCTGGTCTTTAGGTGCTTCACCCCACAGTACTTCCACAGACAAGCCAGCAGGTCTGACATGAAATTGCCACGTCTGTCAGTCAGGATTTCTTGTGGGAAACCTACCCTGCTGAAAATCTCTAACAAAGCATTTGCCACATTTTCTACCTCATTGGAGGACAAAGCCACTGCCTCAGGGTATCTTGTGGAATATTCTACAACCACAAGGATATATTTTTTCCCTGTGGAATTTGGGGTACTCAGAGGCCCCACAATATCCATAGCTACCCTCTTAAATGGCTCTTCAATCACAGGCAAAGGCATCAAAGGAGCTCTCAGCTTGTCTCCTGCCTTGCCTACCTTTTGGCACTGCTCACAGGTCCTGCATTACCCTGTTACATCTCTGGAAATTCCAGGCCAATAGACGTTCTGCATAATACATCTCTTTGTATGTTTTATGCCCATATGACCTGCAAAGGGAATATCATGGGCTATGGCTAGAAGTGCCAGAAGGCAGGCTCTAGTCATTACCAACTGCTGTATCTTCTCACCTTCTAGCCCTCCCTCAGGGGTCACCCTTTGTCCCAGTATACAGATTCCCCCTTCCCTTGAGAATCAGGTGCCTCACTAGCTACCTGCCTCAGGCCTTGCAATGTAGGGTCTGAGAGTTGAGCCTGTCTCAACTCTCTCTTTGTAACCCTTCCCAGCTCCCCTTCCATAGGAAGTCTGGCATCCTCTGACAGCACTGCCTCACTGTCAGCCTGGGTACTACTACTCATCTCTACCTTTGCAGTTAGTCTGTCCAAGGGAACATCAATACCCACAAGTAGCTGTGGCTCACCTTCAGTCACACTGTTACAGAGTAGCTCCCTCCCTAAAGTAACCACCTCACCAATCCTGGCTGCAAGTATGCTGTCTGTCTGGGTCTCTTCCATGCTACCAGGCCCAAATGCTTGTCTCAAAGCTTGACTGCATGTAACTACATAAACACACGGTACTGCCTCATCAAAATCCTTTCCTATCAGGACGTCTGCAGGATGGTAGTTTGGTACCCCTGTTGGCTCAAGACAACCTGCTATTGGCATTTTGTCTTTCCCACTTACTGGCTCCCTCACCTTTTGTTCCTCACCTTATCTCCATGGACATCTATATGCCACATGGCCCCACTGGTTGCATTCAAAACATTTAACCCTAGGACCTGGATGTGTACATGGACTAGTGGCTTTCCCTGCTACTGGGAGATTCTGTTGGGTCAGTTTGGGCTGCCCACCATGGGTTCTTTTAGACCCATGAGCAGTACTGGAGGTTCCTTTCCTGTGCAGGGATGCCCTGATTGCTAGATATAGGTCTCCTTTCTTCCCCAATTCATCTGAAGTAGCACATTGTCTATCAGCTAACCAGATCCTCATGTCCTCAGGCAAAGTGCTAAGGGCTTGTTCCTTCACCAAAAATTCTGCCAGCCATTCAAAAGTGGTGACCTGACATCCACTCACCCACCTATGAAAATAAGTGCTCAGTTCAACAGCATATTCACACACACTTTCTTCTGCTGTGTGTCTATGCTCAGGAAACTTTTTCCTATAAGTTTCAGGTGTTAGCTTAAAAAATTCTAACAGACAATTCTTAACATTAGCGGTATAATTTAAGAAATCATCTGACAGATTGGAAAGTACATTTACAGCTTTACCATAGAGTAAGGAGATCAGGAACCATACCCAGAGCCTTTGGTCAATATCATATTGTTTACATACCCTTTAAAACATATGAATGAAACTATCAAAATGATTCCCCTCTGTAAACTGCAGAAGAAATTTACTGACCTTTTGTGCTTCTGGGGTCCGATTACTCCCTTCCCCATTACCTCCATGACTCTGGCGAAGAGTCAGCATCTCCTTTTCATGCTGCCGCTGCCTTTCCTTTTCCTCAGCATCCAGGCATATCAGTTTCTCATTCTCTGCAGCCTGTAGATGTCTCAGTCTCTCTGCTACTTCTGTTTCCAAACGCCTGGCCTCCAACTCAAGTCTCTGTGCTCCAGATGGATTTTAAGTCCTCTGCAGAAAGGTTGAGGTGTCCATTCTTTGAGTGTTGTAAATCTGCACGGCCAGTGTGAGCACCCTCCTGATTGCTGTTTTCTGATGCAGCTGTGAACAAAGCTACAATCATGTCTGCCTTAGTCTGGTTTCAATGCACCAGTCCCTTAGCCTGGCACATCTCAGCCAACTGGTTTCTTGTCAAAATGCCATACTCCTCTGCTGACATGCTTGCCTGCTCTCCCTCACTAACTAAGCTAACAAAAGAAATAAAGCAGTTGGGATCTGAACTTTGAACATTCACTGCATGGCTGATTTAGAGTATAAAAACACCTTCAGTGATCACTGTACAAAACCTACAGGAATTCAGTATCTACACCACTACAAGACAATTGCCAACCAATTAATATGTGGTGTGGCTATTCCACCACTGCCAACCAATTAATATGTGGTGGGGATATCCCACCACTGCCAACCTATTAATATGTGACACCTGTGCACTGGCCCAGTAACCAAGAAGCCTCGATCCTCACCACTAGCACCAGTGAGGGGCATCCACACTGGGAAGGATAACAAATACATACACAGCAAAGTACAATTTCCCTTAAGAACAGACAGAGATCACAGTCAGTCTGGGCATGTTTTCTCCCTTTCTCTCCAGATCCCCAATAAGACTCCCCCCTGGCACAGCTATAGGATACAGATCTCATCCGAGTAGTCAAGCCAAGACCTCCAGTACCCTCTCTGTCCAACCAGTGCTTCATGTCCCTGCCCAAGTAGCTGACACACACACACACACACACACACACACACACACACACACACACACACACACACACACACACACACACACACACACACAATTTGAGGTTTGGTTTATATACAAACACACAGACACTCCTGGAGATGGCTGGCACAGGTTCTCCAGCTATGCCACCTCCTGCCAAGCTATATGGTAGTAATCACTGCCACCAACTACTCTTACCAGCTATTAAAAAGGCCCTTAACAAAGGGTGCCCAATTATTACTGTGCAATATTATTATCCAATTAGTAAGTGTGATGAACAGCAATGCTTATTTGGAGTGGCTTTGTACAGTATCACCAAATACATGCAAGTATTCCTGAGCTTAAATTATCTCTACACATATTTAATGATAAATAATAAAAACGCAAGACAAATCTTCTCAATTCAACACAGTGCTAGTCAAGAGTTCAGAAATCACAGGACAATGCTTAAAATAATACTGTAGAATAGTCTGTCATAAATATAGAAAACAGCTAGACTTAATCTGACTACATTCCTATCTAACTAAGAGCAATCACAGTTTTAAATAAACTTACATATAGATCAAAGGCAGATGTTCTTTAGACAAAATCCAAAATGCTCTCTGATTCTCTCTTTCTGAGAAAGTCTTACGAATAATACATCACTGCTGACTCATTTTAGATTACATAATTCTTTTGTGGTTCACAGGCTAACAGAAACTTAGTTTTAACATTTCTTTGATCTTGCACCTGGCCAGAAAACTACAGCAATAAACAACATTATATATGTATAATCTAGCAATTAACTCTGGTCTCAAAACAATAGAAGGAATTCCTCAGTCCAGACATTATGTGTCCAAGCCTTGAGATCAAACAGTCATACAATGCTTGACTTATCAGCTTTCTTCCAGCAGTGTGCACTGTGGTTACATTTTTGAAGATCAACCTTTACCACAGTTTTCTTACATTTTAAGAGGACAAGCCTGTGGATTATATTCATATTTACAATGAAATAGAATTATCTACAAAATTCTACCTAGCTAGGCTGGCAGCCTTCACATATCTTCACAGCTCCCAAGAAATCTGGCCAACTTAAACCATCATTTTTAGATGCCGAGAATGAGGGGATGGTCAGGCACTCTGTCAACATGGCTCACACATATTAAAGGAAGTCAGAGATAACGAGGCCTTCTGTGCCAATATTTAGTAGCAGGTGGTCAATTATATCAATGTTGTGGGTAGCCATGGCAGTGATTATGGCCAAATCAAATATTGGGCCAGTGACATGATCAGCAAAACCAAAAAATGATCCACTGCTATAGCACATGAACAGAGAACTACAGGTGGGGGTCCTGCTACTGAACCACCACTGACTGAAATGGAAGAGTTCCTGTCCACTGTAAGGGATCTAGACAACTCATCAGGGCATACCAGGGCTGACATAGGTGCTGAGGTGGAGGATGACCAAAGTTTATTGCTCCAGGTATGCCATATTAATATTCCTTTATACATGTAGTAGAAGAGAGACAGATGGAGGAAAGAGAGAGAGAGTAAGAGAGACAGAGATAGGGGGGAGAGAAGGAAAGTTTAGAGAGAGGAAGGATACAGATAAAAGTGTATAAGATCTTTCTTAATATGTAGATGCAGTTTACATTGATGTTCATTGTGTCATTTGCATTTTAATGTTTATCATCCCTTTTTCATCTGCATTTTGTCTGTCTAAGAACATCTGGTACTGATTTTCCATGACCACCGGCAAATGGTATGTGCATAGCTTTTTATTACTATTTCTGTATATACATTTTATTTAAGCCTACCTTAATTCCTTTCTTAATTTCACTTGCATGCATTGTTGCTTAATTTCAGGTTTAATCAGAATAAGTTTCATCAGTTGTTTTTCTGTTTCTGTACTGGTTGTGTTTTATTGCTTGTTATCAAATGTGAGCCTGCCACCAGTGCTGAGGAACACCTACTGGCTAATACTGGAGTATAAGTAGATCTGACGATGATGACAGTGATGAAGAGGCACAGTGTGAGGATGCAGGACAGCCAGTCTGATATTAAGACTGTGACACTCGATCTCTTGCCCAGAATTTGGAGACAGTCAGTATGCTTATGCATACCCATGACACAGAGCCATTGGACAGGTGAAGGGTGACACGGTTGATCACGGCAGTATGGTCACTCTATTTGCAGAACTGACTGAGTCTCCTCATATCCAACCTAAAGATGAAGTACCAAACAGGGGTGTTGGTAGAGGTCCTCAGAGGAGGACTACTGTCCACCCTCCTTATGATGTCCCTGTGTCTGTAGGTGACAATCAGCATATGTGTAGGTCTATCATGGAGGCACAAACATGTTTCATCAGGACCTCAGAAGAAATAGTCTGAGTCCACATGTTCTGCAGTCTGATCTGCGAGGATGCCTAAACCATGTGGGTGACTCCTTAGGCAGGATGAATGACACAATAGATCATGCAATGTCTGTAATGAAACATCTGCTGGGGGACGGTCAGCATTCATATGGCTGGAGAGCCACTACAACATCAGGTTTTGTCAATGTTTCCATGCCAGATCCTGCTGCCATAGTGCCACTACTTCCACTGCTCAGTCAGTGACTGAGATGTCCACACCTAGACATGGTAAGCCATATGTTTGTGGTCGTGGACATAGTCATGTTGATAGTTCATCCAGCAGACATCGTTCACATTCAGGTAGCACTCTGACTTCTAACCAGGGCCATGGAATTAGCAATGCAGCCCCTGGCAGAGGAAATTCTCATGGTCAGGAGGCAGTGACAGTGAACTGACTAATCTACATTGCATGGCTCACACCTGTCTGAAATGCCAGGATGTAGTGATAGCACAAGTGCTTTGATTGTGCTTATGCAGAACCACATGCATTAAAAGTCATCTTAGCCATACCACCTCACAGGCACGTGCACACACACACACACACACACACACACACACACACACACACACACACACACACACACACACACACACACACACACACACACGTATGTAAACATTATTAATGAATAATATAAATCTGTTGTTACTGGCCCTGACAATGGATGCTTGCTGATCAACTGGTTTCACATTTACATGCACTCACTTCTTTGTTGTCAGGCTTGTTTACCTGTAACCCCTCCACCTCCATCATGTCCAAATGATGATGACTATGCCCTGCCCTTTGTACATTTCTTTGTGACTTAGAGTTGCCTGTGTGTTATGCACAGAGTAGATAGCTAATGCTTGTTAAATCAAATGCTTGCTTTAATTGAATGTATTGTAAAAATGTATTTATAGATCTTTTTCCTGATCAGTTGTATATGACTTGTTATGTACTTCTTGATCCTCATTATATTTGTTCTGTTATTCATACTAATGCAGTCCTACAATGTAGTGATTAGTACTTGGTCAGCACCTTGTACAAATGATGGTAAGACTGACCTGGTCACTTCTGGGGCTATCTATACTATGCAACTCTAATGTATGATGCTCAGTATTGGGCAGAATGATATACTTATATTCCATATATCACTCATGAATTAATGCTGACATTCCACTACAGATAAACCATGTTTCATTTTAGTGATGTACAATACTCATACCGTAGGCTAAGTATTTCTATATCGTCTTTTTACAGGTTAATCCCTTACCTTGGTTAATACTGCTGCTACAAGATGAATTTTCTGTGGTTGACTCTATCTGATGCTCACAGAGCACAACCATTACATGGGTAAAGAATGAGGAATTTTACAGGAATTAATTTTAATGTTTGTATGTGCTTAGCATCTTGGTTTTCACTTAGTTAATGAGTGTGTTTGTGCTTTTCTTTGCCTCTTAGTCAGTGCCATGGCATATTGTGCACTCTTACGTCAGCCAGAATCACACATTGCTATTGGTTCTACCTCAGACTCCTAATCTGCGGTCCTTGGCCTTGTTGTCCTTCTTGCAGCTGTTTCCTGACAATTACATTGTGCAGCATGGCACAGACTATGAGTATTTTGGCTAAGGTGCCTGAGTCATAATGCAGGACACCACCAGATGTGTTTAGACATCAGAACCTTGATTTCAGCAAGCTGAATACATGCTCTATATTTCTAGTTCGACCATGTGCATCATTGTATCCTTGCTCAGTGGGATTGTGTGGGTTTCACATGGGTGTCATAAGCCAAGGCTTCAAGGGAGAGGTTGACCTAAAGGTTAAGGTCTTTACCTCAAGGATACAAGGTACAGGGTTTGATTCCGATCTTGTGTTACTGACTAGGCTTGCAAAAAAACAGCAAACACAGGTAATCCTGGTGAATAAAGGTTGAGAAAGTACAAAGACACAAGATAAACAGCAAACAACAAACTCAACTACCCCAGCTAGAATGTACAAACTTTTATTATAAATGATAAAAGCCAATAACAGAAGGTAAGCATTTTATTAACTGATAGCTGCTTCTTTAGACCATAACATCAATAAAAGTGCTTCAATACTTAAAATACAAACTGACCAATCAAAAAACAAAATAAATCACATCTTCTTACTACAAATCAGGTAACCTGAATTCATTCATAAAACCCCAATCAAAAAAATTAATTCAAAGCTCTTTCCATTGATATATTATGGTCCGAAGAAGTGGCTATCAGCTGCGTAAGTGCTTATATTCTTTTATTGGCTTTTATCATTTTTATTAAAAGTTTGTACATTCCAACTATGGTGGTGGAGTTTGTTGTTTGCTGCTTGCCTTGTGTGTTTGTACTTTCTCGACCTTTACTCACCAGTATTACCTTTGTTTGTTGTTCACTTTGATATTTTGCTTTACCTGTGAGACATGGCAGAAGGGCATGATTTGTTGCTTGGATATAATCCTGGGAAAACTTTCATTTCTGGTATGGATCATTTACAGTGTTTGTTGTTGCTGGAAGCTACTCCATTGCTTTATATGTCTACCAGTGTTCCATCTACTGGCTCAAGACTTGATTGCAATATGCATGAAGCATTTTTGGTTGCTTCAAAGGACTTAGAGAATAAGTTCTTTTATTGGCTTTTATCATTTATATTAAAAGTTTGTACATTCCAGCCATGGTGGTTGTGTTTGTTGTTTGCTACTAGGCTTTTAAAAAAGCCTGTAGACTGATAGCCTAGTATTTACCTATGAACACATGAATAGCAAGTATATAGTACAGTATGCAGATTACAATTACCATAGCCAAGATGGATTAGATAGGCAGGTAGGTACCAGGGTTGGAGTGCAAACTTATAAAAGAGTTGTAGGTTAAAAATTGTGTTCCTCCAGCTTTTATACATTATTGCTCGTGTGTGAAGTATTGACAGTGACACAGCAATGATTAAATGTGTAAAATGTGACTTGTAGGGCATGTCAAGGCTATGAAACATGTGATGCTCAGTATTCCTCACTGTTAATTTAATCCTATTCAAACACAATTTGAACCAATGGATGGGAAATCACAAATTTACCCCTGGCTTGTCAACTGTGGCCCAGTGGGACAGAGGCAGTCTGTAGATTCCCCAAGGCACAGGCATACACCAAAGCCATTCTAGCCCATGGGTATTGATATCTGGAAAAACTGAGACATGAATGGTTAGGCTTAAAAAGGTTCCAGGGCCATTAGACTGGTAACCTGCTATGATCCTATGATCCTATTCCAGTGCATAATCTGCAACCCTTGCTAGATGCCCTTGTGGAAAGTCACCCTAGCAAACCTTACATACAGGTCACAGGTGTGTTATATGTGTAAATCATGAAAACTGACAGGGTTGCCTGCACACACATTGCAGATAATACCTTGAGCATTACAGACCACATGACAGTTGATAGAATGATATCCTTTCCTATCCACTGGATGGGGCTTTTATTTCTATGTGTGTACAGTCTCTGGCCCCCAGAACCTCAGTAAGTGTGCTATAGCATAGGATTCTTGAATTATTTAATTAGCATGCATTTCAACTACTTATGCCTTCATCTGCATATTCTGCCACTTACTCTTGTTTTGAATGCAGGCGCAGTATGTAGATATGCTCAACTATGCAAGATAGACAATGGTGGATATGAACAAATGCCCATTTAAGTCAAATAGGTTGCAGACCTGTAAAGTTACTGCTGATACCATAGAAGAAGCCATAACTCATTTGTAAGATGAACACAGTTGATGGGATAACCTGAGCAGTGTGTCTGAATGTGTATGAACTGCATTAAAAGGAGTATATCACTTGCTATCAAAACACAGCATCTGTGACAGTCTTACCATTACATAGCACTTTACACCTCAACATCTGATGAATAAGCCATTGTTGCTTGTTAACACTTGATTCTGAACACAGTAATGCAAGTTACACACTAATGGATATGAGCATCTGCCACTGATGTCAATATCGTGCATTAACTGATGACATCACACAAGAAACCATATCACAGTTGTCAGAAAGCACACAGTTGAAGTGTCAGCTTGAGTATTGTGTTGAAGTACATATGGCTTCCCTCAAAAGACAGGACAATTGGATGATGATAACCCTTTTCAACATGCAAACATTATCATTAACTGACTAGGACACATAACATCTGCAGATTAAGGCAGCCCTGCCTGCTATCATTGGTAATATATGTCATGCTACTTACACTGTAGGATGTGAACACATGCCTAACCAAGTCTACTGGGTCTAAACTGTGCAGGAACTGCTGATCCCACAGAAGACTTCCTATCGCAGTGGTTAGAAAGAAAACTTTACAAGGGATATTTGTTTATTTATTCATTTTGTTTTTGTTTACCAGGTTTTTCCATCTGGGTTTGTTAAAGAATCCTTTATGGTGGAGGCCCAGGGAGAAAAGCTCCAACACACAGAGACATTAAGTATTATACGTTAACAATTATACATACATTTGCTAGCTATATTAAATTCTATTAAATAAATATGATCATTATAGTATAAAATATTTATGCATTAGTAAATGTTGAATATTTAAGCAATAACTCACACCTGGGTGTGAGTAATGCTGGATTTACCCATGGTTAGTGTGGTTTGGTCACAAGAGCGAAGCCCGAGTGGCCAAACAAAGACAACTGTGGGTAAATCCAGCATTACCCACACCCAAGAAGTGGATTATTGCTATTAGACAATGACGTTATTTAAGAAAAAAATACTTACTTTTCTTAAATAATGGCATTGTATAATGCCTCCTTGCTGCCCTTCCGCAGCTGTCCAGTATTCTGCGGCAGTTCTGATGTACTGCGCATGCGTATGGTTATGCAGTACATCAGAACTGTGTGTGTGTAAGCAACAGGGAAAGGAAGATCTCCGTTGCTTTTAAAAACTTGTCTCGCTATGTTAAAAGAGTTTAACATAGCGAGATAGCTTTAAAAAAAAGCAACAGAGATTTTCCTTTCTCCGTTGCTTTTTTTAAAGCTGTTTCGCTATGTTAAACTCATTTAACATAGCCAGATAACAGCACAGCAACGGAGCTCTTCCTTTCTCCGTTGCTGTCCAAAAAAAAAAAAAAAAAGACTTATACTAATGGAAAAAGTCCGGGAGACCGGACCTTTTTCCATTAGTATAAGTCTTTGATTTACAATGTGCACGCTGACCAATCACCGGGCACGTTTTGGAATATTAATGGGGGGTTGTTGTATAATGAGTATTTGAAGAGGTGTAGTAGTGGATTTGTCAACTTGATAATAGATCATGTTTTTAGTGCATAGAAATTCAAAGAAACAGAGGTGAGGGATGGAATGAGGTAGGGCAGAAAATGTTAATATTGTAGCTAGGAGGTGGGGTATAAAGCATTTTTATTGTTAATTACCTATATGACTATCATACAGTTTATATTATAGAGGTGGGGGTGAGCAGTGTCACAAAACTATGTATATTGCTGGGATATGCTAGTAAAACTATTCATGTATTGGTGAAGACTAGCTGTAGGATTCTGAATAAAGAGAAATGGTTTAATAGGTTCATAGGTTCATAGGTTCATACTAGGCTATCTGCCCTAGGGCATTTATAAGCCTAGCCAGAATGTGTTTGGCTTTCACCACCCATTTTAAATTTATTTTGCTATGCCCTTTTTCGAGGTTAATATACTGTGCCTCTATCTAACAGTGACACAGAAGTGATACCCGGGGTAAACCTACGATCTCCCATCCACTCATCAAGATTCCTCTTGAAGAGAGTCAATGAGGGACTCTGCCTAACCTGGACTGGGATTTTATTCCAGAGTGAAGGGAGCCTCTGGGTTATGAATCTGTCCCTCCAGAATGTCCTATTTATTTCAGTGCTGAGGTTCAAGTCTCGAGCGTAGCTCGATGGGATTTGGATTTTCTGAGGTGCAGCATGTCCATTAATTCGGGTTGGACATGGCTTTATACATCAGGCACAGATCGCCTCTGAACAGGCGGTATGCCACTGAGTAGAGCTGGAGTTTCTTTAACCGGGCAGCATATGGCATCTGTTTGAGCCCTTTGATCCTCTTGGTGAGGTACTTTTGGGGTCTTTCCAGTTGCTGCAGGTGTCTGGTAAGGTACATCCCAAAAGGGGCATTGTACTCAATTATGGGCCTGATGAGGGATGAGTAAAGAGGCACGATGACCTCCCTGATCTAGATGTGAATCCCTTCATGATTAGGTGGGCTATATAAAATGTTTTTCTAACCACTTTGGCCACGTGGTTGTCAAATGAGAGATTGCTGTCAACTTGGGTCCCCAGGTCCCTAATTACTTCTTCTGTACTTAATGGATTTCCACCTATGTGGTAATTTGTGGGTACTTTGTTTTTGCCAAAGGGGATGACTATACACTTTTTGGCATTTAGCTTGAGGCCATGGCTCTGGCACCAGTTGTCTGTTTCTATGAGGCCCTTTTGGAGGATGCTTGTGTCAGCTGGAGAGTCGATTATGGCGCCCAGTTTGCAGTCATCTGCAAACTTGGTCAGCCACAGTCCTTCCGTGCTGGCCTGTACCTCCGAGAAATATATACCGAACAAGAGAGGTCCCAGGACTGAGCCTTGTGGGACACCACTTGTAACTGGTTTGGAGTCTGACATGGCTCCAGCAATTCTAACCATGTGGGTTCTGTCCTTGAGCCAGTTTGCAATCCATCTAGTGACATAGGGTTTATATTTAAGCTGGTGAGCTTATCTATAATGCCCGAGTGGGGTATTGTATCGAAGGCTTTTGCGAGGTCCAGGTAGGCTGTGTGGACCACCTTCCCCTCATCAATGGCCTTGGTGACTGTTTCAAATAAATCAACCAGGTTTAAGAGGTAGGATCTGCCCTTAACAAAGCCGAACTGGGTAGGATCCAGTGTTTGTAGGTCCCCAATATCTTTATTTATGAGGTCCATGATGATCCTTTCCATAGCTTTGCAGACCAAGCTAGTCAGGCTTATGGGGCGATAGTTTCCAGGATCCGTTGAGGCACCACCTTTATGGAGAGGGACCACTGTTGCTGTACGCCACTCTTTGGGCACATATCCTGTAGTAAGGCTGAGATTGAACAATAGTTTTATGTTTGGGTTTAGCTCTTCTTTGAGTTCATGTAGGACACAGCCCGGGACACCATCTGGTCCCATTGATGCTGTGTTTTAGGCTATGGAGAGGGCGGCACTTACCTGAGCATCTGAGATGTCAGGGGCAGCACTCTGCTGGGATAGATATTTGCCCTTTTGGTGGGGAGGGGAGAAGTTTGCGCTGAACCTGTCAGCTAGGATGTTGGCAATGTCTGTGGGTTCGTGTATTTTTGTCATTTTGGACTAATTCTGAGCATATCTGGGAATTACCACCCAGGTTCCTAACATAACTAAAGAAAGCCTTGTGATTATCCTTAGTGTCCTGTGCAATTTTTCTCTCGAAGCTGGCCTTAGACAATTTTATGTGTGCCCATAGTTTTTGCTAATACTGATCAGTGATGCCTTCCCTTTTGGGATTTTGCTTTATCATTTAGTAGCTTCCTCCTTCTATTGTATAGTTTGTTTATGGCTGGGGTCCACCAGACAGGACGTCTGCATTTGGAGGATGGGGTCTTGGTTTTATTTGGGATCGATGATCCATGCATTCCTGAAGGTGTTCATAGAATGCATTTATAAAGGATTCTGCAGTCTGGGCCGTATTTTCCACAGGCCGGGGCTTTGAAGGATTCCACCTCAGTTTTGAGGAGTGTAAAATTTGCTTTAGAGAAGTTTTTCACTGTGGTTTTCTGGGCAGGGGTGGGGTCGGGATGTGAATATCCAGTGAGATTAGTTTATGGTCTGATCTTACCAGTGAGGGATACACTTCTGGTCTGGAGCATAGAGTCCCCATGTTGGTGATGATCAGGTCAAGTATGTTTTCCCTCTTGTGGGAGTGGTAACAAGTTGTTCCATAGCATTTGAGTTTATAAATTCTAGGAACCTTTGGGCTAGGGTGTTGGAACTAGAGTAATGCTCCCAGTCTATGTTTGGGTAGTTGAAGTCGCCCAATATAATGGTGTTTGGAGAGACCTTCATATTTTCCAGTGTTCTCAGGAAGGCCGAGTGGGGTTCCTGGGTTTGGGAGGGTGGTCTGTAGCAGGCTATAAGCTGGAAGGCAGTTTTACCCACTGTTAGTTGCACATGGATAGTCTCTGATGCTTCGTGTTTGCCACCTACCTGGAGGTGTGGGTATCTTTGATGAATATCGATACTCCCCCTCCTTTTGTGGTTCGGTCCAAGTTTTGGGGCCGAAAAGCATGGTATGAGGTATAACCTGGTAGTGCTGGGGTGCTCTCGAGCCCTGAACCAGGTTTCTGTTACTGCACAGATATCGATGTTCTCCATGCTAAGGAGAGTTTCGAAAAGTGCATCTTGAGGTTTAGACTTCTGGCGTTGAGTAGCATTACTCTTAGTTTCTTATCCCTTGTGATACCTATGGAGGTGGGTTTGTCTTTTGAGCCTTGCCTAAAAAGGCACTATGGGGTAGCAAGAGCCTTTGCCAATATCCGAAAGCCCAGGGGTGACAGGTGCAAGCCGTCCCTAGCGAAGCATCGTGGCTTGTCGAGCATATCATCCCAAGCTGACAGGCATTGGATCCCCTTTGAATGACACCAGTACTTAAGCCAATTGTTGAAATTGATCATCTTGTCTTCATATTGTGGCATCATTCTTGGTGAGGGTAAGATGCTACTCAAGGTCAGGGTCATACCGGCCTGGGCTACATGCTTAGAGAGCTCCTTTATGTCTCTTTTCATGTAGTCCAGGGAGGTACGTCTCAGGTCATTCACACCAGCATGGACAATGACTGAGTCATATTTGTACTTGCCTTGGAGTGACCTGAGTGCTTGTGTTATGTGGCGGATCCTAGCACCCGACAGGCTGCTCACCGTGACCCTCTCCTTGTTCAGCCTGGTGAGCGGGACGTCAGTGTGCCTGACGATAGAGTCACCTATTACAAGTGTATCAGTTATGTTGTTTAGTCTTAAGGGCTGTGACTGTTTGGCACACTGGCTTTGTGAGATATGTGTTGCACATGTTTTGTTTTGGGGTAGCAGCTGCTTGGGTGTCTGCTTTGGAGGTCTCTGCTGCTTCGGCAGATCTTTATTTAGAGCCTCCGAGTATGTTTTTGTGTGATTATGTGTTTGGTTTGCTGTCGTGGTAGGTCTATGTGAGACTGGAATTGTAGTGAGTGTGGTTTCCTTCTCCTCCTGACTGGTTATGCCAGTACTGAGTTGAGAGAGCTTAGCCTCCAGTTTGGCTATATGGTTGCATCTCTCACATGTGTTGGAATTTGTTGGGAGGAGGAGAGGGTTGTCTGTGTACATGAGGCAGTTGTAACATTGCCTCAAGATTCCCAGATTCACCAGCTGGACCGAGAGGAGATTGACAACTGACCTTTGGACATGCTAGAATAATATTGGGAATTCCTTAATAATTGAAAACCAGGGCCAGTGGGGAGTGAGGGTGTAGTGCTTTTAATTTTTAGTGCTGACTTATATAATTGCTTTAGTGAGCAAGTGCCAGGTAACTTAAGTGCAATGTGTTACAGGTAACTTAAATGCAAAAACGACAAACAGTAACTTTCTTTCAAGTGAAACAAGGAAATAAGTACAGTAAGCAATGCAGATATCACTAGTGATCCACAGAAGCTGAGAAGCCGTATTAGGTGGAATTAGCGTTCCAGGGAAATAACAAGCAAACAAACAACAAGCATATAAACAAAGCTATAGTCAGCAGGCCTGGATCTAGTCTATGCTACAGCAAACAAGGTGTACCAATTTCAGTAAGATACAGTTCAAATATTCAGGCACTATAAACCTTTAACCAGAAATTCCCAGCTCAGAAGGGCAGAGTCCAGCCTCTTCTCCCACAAGAGTGCAGACCACAAACCTTCTTAATGTAAAATAACTGGCCTGAAGCCCAAGTGCTTAAACCAGAACTAATACACTTTAAGAATAACAGACACTGGACTCTCAATCAGCAATTCCCAACTTAGAAGGATGAAAGCTACCTGTCCTGCCACCACAGTGCATGCCACAAACCTTCCTAATGTAAAACAACTGGTCTGAAGCCCAAGTGCTTAATCCAAAAGACTTAGAATGACAGCTAAACTTTAATCAAGTTACTACCAAGCAGTAATAAATACAATTGAATACTTTAGAGAATGCCTGGATTAGTGCTCAAGTTACACAAACAAAGCTAGATCCAGCAGGCCCGAATCCAGTCTATGCCACAGCAAACAAGGCGCACCAACTTCAGTAAGAAGCAGTTCAGATATGCATGCACTATAAGCTTTCAATCAGAAATTCCCAGCTCAGAAGGGCAGAGTCCAGCCTCTCCTCCCACAAGAGTGCAGACCACGAACCCTCTTAATGTAAAATAACTGGCCTGAAAGCCCAAGTGCTTAAACCAGAATTAATACACTTTTAGAATAACAGACACTGAGCCCTCAATCAGCAGTTCCCAACCTAGAAGGATGTAAGCTACCTGTTCTGCCACTACAGTGCAGACCACAAACCCTCTCAGTGCAAAACAACTGGTCCGAAGCCCAAGTGTTTAAACCAGAAGGCTTAGAATGAGTTACACCAAGCAGTAATAAATACAATTGAGTACTTTTAAGATGATGCAAAAGTAAAAAAAAGTAGGTAGAAACACAAGTACAATAAAAGCTGATGAAAATTTTTTTTTTTTTTTCTGAACAAGTGCTGAGATCAAAGAAACAGATTTGAGTTCTGAAACTAGAAAACTGGCTAGTTATATAAAAAAAAACTAAGCTAGAAGGCTTCCCTCCAACACAGAAGGGCTTGGGGGCTCAGAAGCCTACAAATAGTCTATACCACTTAACAGGAAAGGCAGGAAACAAGCTTAAATTTTTTTTTTTTTTTTTTTTTCTGTTTCCCAGATGCTCTCTTTGTACACAGTAGGAGTGCCTGAAATCAGAATATGATCTCACTGCACTCAGTTGAGTGAGCAAATGAGATGGGCCCAGAAGGAGTATGATATGACAAGCTGATGAAAACAGTGGCATTCATTCTGGAGTTATACAGGAGCAGACCTATTGATTTGATAAGTGAAGTTTTAGTTGTGTTTTAAATGAATTTTCATTCTGAATGAGTTTCAGTGGTAATGGGATATGGTTACATAGTTTAACTACACTATTTGACTATCAAGAGTCACCTGTATCATTTGATAATTTGGTTATGGTGATTGGTGATATTTCTCTAGAGCATAAAATTGTACTACGAAGTAGTAAGCTGTTAAGGGCTGAACAATTTTCTGGCTTGTAGAGAAGTCTGTGCACTGCAGTTAGCTAAGAAAGAGCAAGGTGATGTGGTAGTTCTGACCAATTAATTTTTCTGATGGCTAGACAGTGGTGTGTTCTGTTGTTATAATTTACTGCAAATTTGGCTATTTTATTATAATATTGCTGAAGTTTGGAAAGTTTTGAGACCTTAAGGTTAGTGAAGATTGGAGAGCATAGAGGACACATGGCAATAAGAAAGGAGAGTTTGTACATTTTCCAGCTATGTCAGTTAGGATATTTTCAGAATGGTGTTGAATATATATGGGATCATGTCAAAGAAAAAAAATAATTAGAGGATTAAAACCTGTGCCCTGTGGTAATGTTATCCCTTAGTTAAATGCTACTTATCTTCAGGAACACATTCATGGCTCTTAGTATTTATTTAAACATTCCAGGATTTGGAACACTGGTTATCTAAGGCCACACTCTGCAGAATTGTGTATTAACTGCTGATGCCGTAGAACAAGTCATAGCATAGTTGTCAGAAAACACACACTAGAAAGGATTACTTGAGCAATGTATGTGCATGTTTTTGTTTTCCCCAAGAGAGGCTTGAATGATCAAAATCCTGTAGCCATGTAACTGAAACCACAAAGTTGAAATCTACATCACCTCTGAGGATTTAGTCATCCTGCCTGTCACTTGTTACACACTCACACTAGGTACACATTGCTGATTTATACATCTGCCTAACCAATTCCACATTCACTAGAAATATGTATAAACTCCTGATGGCACAGGAGAAGTCACATCACAGTTTTCAGAAAACACACCCTTGAAAGATAACTTCAGCACTGCATTGGAATGCAAATGGCTTCCATAAAAGGGAGTGTAAAACTCAGGCTTTCTCTCTCTCTATCTCTCGTTGTTGAATTTTACATGCAAGGATCTCTTGGATAAGCCCTTCTAATTGTGAATATTTTATACACCCACAGTAGTTACACTTTTCCAGTAACAGAACACCTGCCTAATTCTTTCCATGGCTTTGCATATAAGACTTGTGAGACTTATAGGTCTGTAGTTTACAGGGTCTGTAGATGGCCCACCTCTCTGCAGAGGGGTGACTGTTGCTGTTCTCCATTCATGAGGCACAGATGGTCTGATAGGTCATGTTTCATGCTATTTAGAAAGCATCCTGGGATACTGTCTGGGTCCACTGATGCAGTGTTCTTAGCCTTAGACAGAGCATTAAGGACATGTTCCCTAGTGATAGCAAGGGGGGGTTATATATGATGGAGTTTCCTGAGGAAAGTTTGAGGGGAGAGATGGGTAAAGTTGGAGCTGAATTTGTTGGCCAGTAGGTTTGGTATACCTTCTGGCTGAGTATAGGTGGCTCTATTTATAATGAGCTCTGCACATAATTGTGTATTGCCTACAAAGTTTCAACATAGCTAAAGAATGCCTTGTGGTTGTTCTTGGCCTGGGAGGCCAAATTTACGTCAATTTGGCTTTGGCAGACTTTATTTGTCCTCTCAGTTATTTAGTTTAATGCGAGTGCTTTTATCCTGCTGGGTTATTTTTTTTCTTGTTTTTTAACATAGGATGAGAATGAGCAGTAGGCTCAGCTGCTCGATGACAAGCATCATGCGCATTATGTGTACAGACATAGAGATTTTTGTTTATAAGCCATTTCTGGTCATATGTGGTGTGTGGATCATCTATTCTTTAATCACATTAAAGGTGTGAATGGGTTTGATTGAACAGTGTGAAAAATATACAGCAAGTAGAGGGCAGGATCCTTGTAGACTAAGAAATGTGGAGGATGGTGATGGGACAGTAACATATCTATGCACTTCTTCACAAGGTAATATTGTATAATTAAAATAAAAAATACAAATTGTAGACAATGCTGGATTCAAACACCTGCCAATCTCAGTCAACATTCAAAAGATGTGTACAGTAGCTGAGTACACCACAGTATAAGTCACATTCAAGCTAGCAGAAATCATACAGCTGATGGGAGTATGACAAATATATGAAAGAAAGGACAACATGGTTTGTAAATCAGACAATGGCAAAGTGTGGAGCATGCTTCACAACTTACTCTACTGATAACTGAAACATCCCATCAGGAATACATTAAACCCTGGAGCCTGTTACATCATATAATGATGACTGTCTCCTCATAGTGATGTCACTATTGCTTTGTGTTGTGCAGCAAGGCTAATCATGATAGTGTGAGGAATACTCTATTAATGTTACTAAAGGTAAAATCTGATGATTCTTGCCAATGGACTTGAAGGGGCAGTTACTGTTATGTGAGTTCAGTTAGCATAGCAGCTGCTAGATGACAAGTGTCATGCAAATGCGGAATGCAGAAATTGAGATTTTCTTTATGGGCCATTTCTGGCCTTGTGGGTGTTATGTAAATCTATTTTTGACCAGATTAAACAGACAAAATTGGGTTGATAGAACAGTTTTGAAAAGGGGAGCAAGCAGAGGGTAGGACACTGGAGGAATAATTAAAGAATGTGCAAGATGGTGGTGGGAAAGTGCCATAACTATCCACTTCTTCACAAGCTTAGACTGTATTTTTACAGGGGGGGTTGGGAAATATAAATAGTCAAATTATAAAGGATGTGTCTTAATAATGTACTACTGTTGTATGACCAATTGGACCAAATGAAGTGTGCCATACTCACAAATATGCAAAGTGGAGAGTGATGTATGGATCATACTTTTTTTGTGGGACAGGTAACCCTTTTCTTTTTTAAGAGAGAAATGCTGGGGCAGGTATAAGAAACAAGAGGAGTCGATATGTAGGGTAGGTTACGTTGCAGCTGCAGACATACAGAACATACAAGACAGACAGGGATGGTGACAGACACAAGATGGTGGAGGACACCATGACTGGAGTTAGGTATGTGACTTCCTCATCCATTATGAATACAGTGGGAATCTAGCCCACACCCTCAGATCTGTCACTGCATTATCATATCCCAGATGCCTGGGGCACTGCTGAATATGACAATGATTTGGCTATTCACTCCAGGAACCTTTCCATACTGCCAATGCAGGCCCCAATACCCACCTCTATAATATCCTCCACAAGCCCTGCCAGCTCCTGTTGGGTGACATTTATCACCTCCACTGGGACTACTTCCAGTGAGTACCACTACACCAGCCCCAAGGGAAGAGCTGCCTGACAGTGCTAGTGCAGGTAGTGCAGTGGTTGTGGAGGCAGCACTGGCAGGTTGTTACCCAGACATGCTGGGCAACTATGCTGCTGGTCGAGGTGCCCATGCAGCCAACTGTGGAGGGATGATGGCCTAAGCCACTGTGGCTGGTCCAGTTCTTCAGGCTGGTGGTTATGATGGAGCAGGAATGATATAAAAAATAACAATAAGATAGCGGTAGAGACAACAAAGAAAAACATCATAAATATAAAAGTAATATATCCCAGTCGCTACATATTTCACATGCATTTTAAGAAGTTTTACATCCAGATATGACTGTAAGTCCAATTATTTCTGTTACACTAAAGATAAATCTCCCTGGCTGTCACTTTTATAAACATTGTACAAAAAATGCGACTATAGGAAAGCTGGTTTAAGCAGAACATTTCATTAAATGTATATATGAACTGACTACATGGTAGTCTAACTTACTGATTACAATAGTTAATATTAAATCATACACATTCTGTCATTTGAATTAGAACACACAGACATCTATGTTTATGTAAGTGTTGACAACTGCAGTCCTACATGAGCCAATTATATAGTCATGTGCAATTTGCAAATATAGAGTATGCATAGTCATGTATTTGTCTGAAAAACAGTTATGAACTGATTCTAGATAATTGATAACCTATTTGTCATACCTATGCTTTTATAAAATCAGTCATACCTGAAACAATTCTTACCACATGCCTCTCTGAGGCATTCAAATCTCTGATGATGCACCTCCTGGTATCCCTCAATATCTGAGGAAGCTACCAATAACAGAAAAAGAAAACAGTAATGAATACTTGTTTGTGCTGTGTTGTTTGTGTTAAGTCATCACAGTGTGTTGCATGGTTATGAGCCAATATATTTACACAACTGAAGTAGCTCATGAGTCCTATAATATTCCTCCAATTGGCTAAGGAGGTCCTTTTTTCACTTTTATAAGTCACTATAATAGTGGCTGCGTTGTTCACCTCTTCATGGGATGCCAGTTGAACAAGTGATAGCCTTTGCTAAGCTATTCCAAGCCTCAGCTTTGTACTGAGATCCAGCATAGTCACCCTGATAAAGCATTCATTTGTAATGTTTTATAAGTACTCATAAAAATATTTGATTTCTCCTGACCCCACTTCTGTGCTCTAAATGATGCACTACCCATACCATTGCCTGCCATGTTTTCTATGTAAAGATCTCATGAAAAATGGCAGGAAATTGGTGCCCAAAACAGATTTTGCATGCACCAGCCTATGATCAGTGATGTACAACCTATAGAACCACATTTGTGTGACAGAAAGCACAGAAACAAGTTAGAATTGAATCTATGTAGTATTCCTTTAATGCCCATTTTAGGTGAGAAACATGGCAGTAAGATGTGACTGTGTGTGCTGGTCACTATATATACATGTTCCACAGTGACTCCAGCTCATGCTGATTAATGTTGGTATCTCAGTCATATTTCAAATGATTTAGTCCCACCTTTGGGCATGCACTCATGGACGGTTAATAACATTTATAACATTAACAGGGTAACACACAAGTATGAAATTGTCTGCGTGATTTTTTTTTTTTTGTGTTGTCCTTGCATATATTTTATTTCAGTACTACAGGATGCTTTGGTGTCTCATAAAAAAGCAACACATTGTGAGTGATATCAACTTGAGATCAAACCCTGTTGAAGCAGGCACATGAACGTCTGAGCTCTGCGTATTAACTTGTATTAGCTGTATATGTATACCTACTTCTGACCCTGTAAATGTTGCAGTATACAGTGTTCCTTTATTTTCACAATGAATTGAGACCAATATGCTTTTCTTTGGAAAAAATGTCTCATTGCATTAATTTTTGTAATATCTTCAATGTTAACTGCTGGATGCCAAAGCCAAGCTGATTTGTGTGGCCCATGAAAAAGTCTTAGCACATGCATAATTCATTTTTGAGTTTTTGCCATAGTATTTGAAGTGCTACTTGCCTACAGTCATTCCTGAACAGTGACAGTTCTGCATGGCAACTGTTGTGCAAAGAATAAGAAGCAATACAGTTGCTGTCCATATGCATGTGATGTGCTGTTATTTTAACTGACAGTATTTTTTTTATGGCAGAACAAATATTGAGGAAAGGGCCATACAAAGTCTACAGGAAAGGATGTTTTCCACAGCATATTCCAGGGTGATGTACATATGATCAATATAATGATATGCCACCAAAGGAGAGCTGAATTATTACCTTGCTAGTTTTATTTCCTCATGGTATTGTACATGTAGTATTTATTTCACAGTATATATACAGAAATGTGTTATTATTATAATTAGTGATATGAGCAAACCAGTTTACACTAGTAACATTATCAGCCATATTACATGATTATATTGGAACATTAACATTATACATTGAATGTGTATTCTAGAATAAAATAAAAAATAGCACGTTTTATGCCCCATAAAAGAAATATATCCCTAATGTGGATTCAAACCCTGCACCTAATGTGCTGTTATTCAGGAAATGCTGTATTAACACAAGGAGCCATTTAAGAAGTTACAACACAATTATAATTTTCTCCATTTATGAATGCCCAAAGTGGTAAGTAAGGTGCACTCTCACCAGTTTATGTTGCGCAACTGATAGCTAAGTGTTTACATATGTGAAATTAAATTTCAGGTATTAGCCATAGGATGGGAACTATCATCAATAATTGGCATTGCACATGGGAAACAATGCACAATGCCAACCATTGCACAAAGGATGAAGCTAAAATAAAAAAAAGTGCTATTCATTAATCAGTGTAATGATTTAACAACTATGTAGATTTATACAAGTAAAATGTGTAGAGAAATGATCCCTACTTTCACATAGATAACACCTTCAAAGATTTGAACACCGCACGTATGGCATTTCAATGAGACATTGACATCATACACATGTTGTGCCACCTGAATATTTAAATAAAAAAGGAGAATGTCAAACACATTTGCTTAGCATTGTACTTCTGACATTTACTTTTATTCTGTGCTATACCCATGCTATCGGACTGCTGTAATTTTTTCTTTCACAGTACAGCTGTCTGACTGTGAACACTTATAAGCGAGGATAATAAATTAAGTGATGTTACAAACTACTGTCTGAAAGGTGAGAGTCTCTGATAGCAGTTGTGCATTACTTCATTGTATTACTTTTGTACAAGGAACGCCTTAAAGGTTGCCATGAGTATAAGCTTTTCTGTTTACATTTTATATATGCTTTAGGTTTCAGCCAATTTGTTAGTAATCTTCAGTCCATGAGTAAACAGGCACCTTATCTTTTAAGAAAAGGTTGACAAAAATGTGTATCAAGGTTCACTCCCAACTTAGTAAATATAACTTAAATCTTCTTTGTAAGCCTTTTTTTCTCTCTGACACACCCTAAGTGTACTTCTTATTAGCAACAATGTTGAACAAATCATTGACCCACCAGTGCTGCTAATGAGGTACACTTGCAAGGTATTGTCTAGCCAAAACTCGTAATACCCATTATTGTACAGTTCAGACACATGCACACCATCATGTACGAACCCACAACATTCATGGCTTATGTTCTTTAGTACTATCGTAACATCCTTAAAAATACAAAAATGTGTCTGACTTGTATAATCTATGTAGGCTTTTGCTGTTTTAGCCTCTGTTTCTCTGCTTATGCATATTTTTTCTGCTTACTAGTTGTATAAATTCTTGTATGTACTATAGTTTGTTGACTTTTGTAGTTTATAACTTTTAGCCTTTGTTGGGGGGATAATGCATATAGGATAATACAGGCCTGTTTTCTATGGTGATAATTACTGACTGTAATATTATATGTCGATCCATAAGTATGCCTGTTCTACCCCCTCAGTGTAAGGGATCCAGGAAGCTCAGAAAAGTTGTACAGTGTAGTGCTGCATTCAAGGCCAGAGGCAGAGAATAACCAGAGGATTTCCACTATTGATGCCCTAAGAATGCCATTCAAATACATATTGCATATATTTTACAATTTCTGTTAAGTTGTATGCTTATACCTCTAGCAACTACAATGTATGTTTATGTATAACTGATAGTGAGGTACAACGATCACCTGCACATGGTGTGGCATTGTTTATTAGTCATATGTTTTATTCTCAGAGATTATAGCATTTGCATGTGTGGTCAATTTCTTTTGGCCTGGATATTACATTTTATGTTTCTATTTGTTTTAATTTTGTGTTTTTCTTGCTGTATTCACAGATGAAGCATTGTCTAGCACTGACACTGTGGACCTCCCTCCACCTGATTTTGGAGGAACGTTAGTCTTTAATGATCATGGTAATGATGAACAGGAACAGTCTGGGTTGCAGAGGGTAGATCTGACATGAGGATTGTGGCTCCACTATACCCTCCCCACAGAATGGACACATCTGAGACTGGGCAGGTTGATGGGGACACAGTGGTCAAGGTAGTGCTGTTACCCCAATTGCAGAGATGGTAGAATCTCCCTATAGCCTTCATGAGGGTGAAGTGCTACAAAATGGTTGTTGATAGAGGTGCTTACAGAAGGTATGCATACCACCCTTCCCCTGCAGTTGGTGTGTCAGTATCTGTTGCACAACATATATGCAGGGACTTCGTGGAGGCACAGACAAGTTCCAGCAGGGCCCCATAAAACATAGTTAGACTACTGCATGTCATGCATTCTGATATATGAGACTGCATGAACCATGTTTTTGACTCCTTCAACAGGAAGAATGACACAGTGGACCCATGCAGTGTCTCTTCTGGATCATTTGTTCTGGAAGAACCAGCATTCACAAGGCCAATCTGCTGGTATAGTGCCAGATGTCACCTGACATGGCCACTGACATGTAAGATCCTGCTCCCATAGTGGTACTACTTCCATTGCTATACCAGTGGAGGATATGTCCACACCCAAACATGGTTCTCCACGTGGTCATATTGTAGATGGGCATGGTTGTGGACATAGTTGGGATGACAGCTCATCAGCAGATGTTCACATTCAGGTATAACTCTGACTTCTAGCCAGGGTATTGGATCAAGGAGTGCACTCCTGCTAAAGGTACTTGATCCTCTACCATGCTTGGCTCTAGCCTGTCCAGGATGCCAGGAGGTAGTGCTGGTATAAATTCTGTGGCTGTGTCCTTGCACACTAATATGCTGTACACCTAATGCTGACCAAGACACCTCACACACATTTCACAATGGACTTGAATACATCTAGAGATACTGGCCCTGAAAGTACATAATTGCTCTCACCTTATCTCTCACACTCACACACAGTTCCTCTCTGTCAGGCTTGCCTTCCTGTGAGCCCCCCCATACTGTGCAAATGATAATGACTGTGCCCTGCCTTTTGCACAATCTCTGATTTAAGGTTGCCTATGTCTGATGTACAGTGTGACCAGCTAATGCTTCCACAAAACCTGACTGTAGGGTCCAGCTGAAAAGTGATTCAAGTGGACCAAACAGTTCATGTTTCATGCTATTTATTAAGCATCCCAGGATGTTATCAGGGACTATTGATGCAGTGCTTTTGGCCTTGGAAAATGCATTGATGACCTGTTCCCTAATAATGGTTGGGATTGTGGTATGTGGTATTCCCATTGGACTATCAGCAGGAGAGTGGAGGGGGAATTGAGCTGAACCTGTTAGCCAAAAGATTGGCAATGGCCTCTGGTTCAGTGTGGGTGATACCATTTACAATAAGTTCTGCTCATAGTTGTGCATTTCTCCAGAGGCTACTGACATAGCTGTAGAAAGCTTTGTGGTTTTCCTTTGCCTGAAAAGCTATTTTTTCTTCAAATTTAGCCTCTGAAGTATTAAATAACCCATTTAGCTGCCTGCTTAGATTGGTCAGTAAACTTTTAGTATGTAGGGCTTTGTTCCTCTTACAGTTAGCCAGGATTTTTATTCTTTTGCTGTATAACTGATTGATATTGTGATTCCACCAGATTGGCTTGTCTTTTGAGTTTGTCTTATTCTTAATACGGGTGTGAACAGCTCTCTCTATACAGCTATCAATAGGGCTGTAGAGAGATATTGTAAGCAGCTGAGTGTATGCTCTGGTGTTTACTGGGTTTGGGGGTGCTTTGAATTTAGGCATGGTGTTGCTTAGTAGAGACAGGTTAACACTGTAATAGTTCCAAAAGGATTTTAGTTTCACTGGGTCCCCAGATTTAATTTTTATTTCAAGCAACACTGCCATATGGTCAGATCTGACAAGCAAAGACATTACATTGAGAGAGTCCACTCCCCCCCATTTGTTAGTACAAGGTTAAAGAAGGTTAAATTCCAGATAGGAGAATAGACCTACTGCTCCAAGATGTTGGCATTAATAAAGTTTAGGAATTGCTGGGCTTGTGCATTAGAAGTGGTGTAGGATTCCAAGTCTATAGAGGTGTAGCTGAGATCCCCCATGAATATCATATTATGTTGAATGGTGAGGGACTCTAGTACATTGAGATAGGTAGTGTGGGTTTCTTGGGGCATGAAGATGGACCTATAGGTTGCAAGGATATTGTACGAGACCCTGATTTTGGTGAGTTGCACATGTATGAGTTTCAGTGGGTCATACACTTTAACTGGTCTGGATGTGAGATTGTTTTTGTTTTAAATCTAGACTGAGACTCCTCCACCTTTAGTCCCCTCCTGTGCAGTGGCTGGTCTAAAGGTGTAAAAGGCATTACCATGAGTTTAAACCATGTCTTCATTACAACACAGATGTCTACACTCTCCAGGAAAATGAAAGATTGCAGAGAGTGGAGTTGCTTGTTAAAACTTCTAGCATTGAACATTACCACCTCAGATATTCCTTTGTATGTTCAGTTAAGCCAGGAGGTTTATCAATTTGGCACTGCCTAAAAAAGGCACTATGGAGTGGAAAAGGTCTTTGCCAATATCTGAAAGCCTACAGGGGATATGCGCAGACCATTCCTGGCAAAGCTTTGTGGTCTTTCAACTATGTCCTCCCAGGCAGTCAAATATTGTACCCCTTAGACTGACACCAGAAGCTAAGCCAGTTGTTAAAATCAATCATTTTCTGTTGATAATATGGCATCATCCTTGAAGAAGGTAGTATGCTGCTCAGTGAATGGCTCATACCTGCCCGAGACACATAATCAGCAAGCTCGATCATGTCTCACTTCATATAGTTATAAGCCTGTGAAATGAAGGATTTGGTGTAGAAGGTGTAACACAGGTTACATCACAGCATGATGGAATGAGTCCCCAAAGTAAGGAGAAACAGGAAGATCAGAAGAAATCTGAAGAAGAAATATAAATAGCTCATCAGATGCGGAACTGAAAGCACAACTGCAAGTAGTCAAAACTTTTTCACATGATATAAGAATGTCATTTGGTCTTGTTAAATGTGCAAAAGCAGGAAAGCTGCAGCAACAAGAAAACATCAGCTTGGGACAAGAATGTGAAATAAAAGCACTTGAGCAAGAGAAAGTGTATAAATATTTTGGAAATGATGAAGGATCAACAATAAAACATGAACAAATACGAATAAAAGTTAGCAAGGAATATTTTAGAAGACAAATTAATCCTGAAAGCAGCGCTGACATCTAGGAACATAATCCAAGCTATAAACCAGTTTGCTCTTCCTGTCCTAACCTACAGTTTTGGAGTGACTGACTGGCCCCAAATGGTGTTGGATAGATTAGACAGGAAAACAATAAGGGTGTTTCATGCTCATCAAAAGAAATCAGTGCATACCAAGATTATATATTCCCCATTCCTAAGGAGGTGTGGGCCTCCTTGAAATTGATTAAATGTGTAGATCTGCAATCATGGGACTGCATACATGTCTGCTGAACTCACAAGACCAAACATAATGAAAATATTGAAACATGAGGAGAATAAATCTAAGATGACTTCCTTCTTAGTCAAGCAGAAGCATAACGGTATCAAGTGGGAATGGAAATCAAACCAGAAGTAGATATAAATCAGGCAGCAACTGAATGTGCAAAAAAACAAAAACAAAAGAAGCAATACAAGGCAAAGGATCAGAGAAGGCAAGGAATGTGAAAAATGCATAAATATAGCTGCAAGTACAGAAAACTCCTGGAAGAACCTCATGTTGAATAGGAAGCAAGAATGGTTAAGGAGAGGCAAATTCAAACCAATAGATGGAAATTTAATATTTACGGCCTAAGATAGTGGGCTACATGCACATCAGTTTATAAAGTCCTTGGACATGTGGGAGAAACAGACAACTGTAGGTTTTGTAAAACAGAACTGGAAACAGTCACACACCTTGTTGCTGGTTGTGACATACTAATGGCGGGACTGTATACTGAAAGGCATAATAATGTGACAAGACTAATGGGTATTGTGCAAACATTATAATATTGAAGTAGCTGAAAAACACTGAAACCATGAGCCACAAGGCATCATAGAAATTGATGACGTCCACATCACATGGGATCACCCATTACCAACAGTTCAAAAGATGGATGCAAGAAAACTAGATATAGTAGTCCATGAAAAGAAGACAAAAGTAGCACTGATCACTGAAATCACTACACCCAGTGACTACAGTGTCTTCCATACAGAGAGACACAGTCATAAAATATCAAGATTTGCATGCAGACATAAGAGCAATGTGGAAGAAAGATAACCACACAGTTCAATTGTAGTAGGAGCAATGGATCTTATGAAGAAGAATTTACAATCGTACTTAGATATGTTATCGATACATGTAATTCTGTACAAATTGCAGGAGTCATTACTGGACACATTGTAGGTGCTGCAAAGAGTGGATACTGCAAAAGTACTTCTGGTTGACATCAAAGATTGAAACAATACTAATTTCTTGAACTTTAGTCATACATTGACTTAGGAATGGGGTCCATTCCCTTCATGGTATTAGAAACCCAAATGATTTGGAGAAATTTCAAGAGAGGTATGTCTGGGCACATTAACACCTACATTGAATATGACAGATTCATACTAATACCTGTGGTTCAATGACCTGAGTGCCTGTGTGACTTGACAGTTCCTTGCCATGGAAAGGCAGCTAAGCATGACTTTCTCCTTACCCAGTCTGGTGATGGGGACATCAGTGGACCTCACTATAGAACCAACAATGACCAGGAAATTTAGCTGTGTGCTGATTTGCCTTAAGGGCTTAATAGTAGAGGTATTGCATACAATGTTATTATGTCTAGCTGTGGGTGGTGTTTGCATGATAGCTGAGGACCCTTTTTTGATTGTGCTGTGCATGAGGTCTTAGTGTTTTAGGAAGGTTTCCTGAAAGTGCCCCAGCATAAGAAGTTTTATGTGTAGGGTCTTTAACGTGTGCAGCAGCCATGCTGCAAGTGTCTCTGACAACCTCTGTATGGTTAGCTTTGGTTGTTTAACAGAGTTTTACCTTCATCATTAAAGTGTATTTACATTTCTTGCATACTTATCTGTTTTATTAAGAATAAGATGGCTGTCAGTGTACATGAGTCAATTGCTGTAATACCTCAGAATACCCATCTCAACCAGACTGGCCACAGAGAGACTCAGGAAGTGCATATCCATGGCTACTGATCTACTAGGGAGGAACGCCAATAAGTGCTGGGTCTGGCTCCCTTATCTCCACATCATGCGTCTGGTTTGCAATATCTGCGTAGGTCCATTGACTCCATGGTGCAAGTGGTATACTCATTACAGGCGTGTCTCTGATGGAAATATCAGAAAGTACGGGTGTATTTGCTTGATTGTGTGTAAAATTAGGAGCGTTCGCATCTAGTGATATTCGTTGTTCACTAGGATGTATAGGTTGCACTGATGGTATCATTGACAATACAGTTGTGTTGTTAAAATTGTTAACAGTAGACACATTAGGTTCAATATGAGCTGCTAAAGACTTGTCCGTTTCTCTTTTATCAAGTGAATCTAAGCGAAATGACATTAGGTCAATACGTTGAGAGAGCGAACGTAGCAATGATGGGACATCCATCTGATCTGTTAGCTCAACTTGGTTGTTCGTCCCAAATAAATTAGGACTCCTTGGACTAGAAAGGGTACCTGTAGCCATAACACAAACGACAAACCAGTAAATTGAGAAGCAAGTAGAATTGAGCAAAAATGCCAGGTAAATCCACAACTAGCCAAGGAAATACGAAGTGAAATAGTAGCAGTGGTCTAAACGCAAGTTTATTACTTTTTCAACCAACAACATACGTTTTCGCTACTGTCCGACAGTAGCTTCATCAGAGAAACTGACAGGCAAAAAGCACCAAACATTTAAAACTAAAATGTGAATTAGAATGGCAACTAACATTAGATGCATTTAGTACACCAGAGTTAAATGAAAACTGCAACATTACTTGCATATTAAAACTAAGGAGTACTTTGAGGTAAAATTTTCTAATTAATGAATACACAGGTTGTAAAATTAATTTAAGAACATAATTTTTTAAATGTTAATCATGTTTATAATTATAGTAGATATAAGAATTTTAAATATTTATACTTAATTAGACATAATATCTATTTTTTGATATAATACGGTTGTATTACCTTTTATCATCATTTATTTATCTTTTATATAAAATACTTTTTAATATAGAATGTATAATTTTTGGTAAGATGACTGATAATTCGTATGAACTCGTATATCAACTCTCCAAACCCTGCTTGAAATTGCGAAGCAGTAGAGCTAGCGAATTACAACACATCATATTATACTCGTAATTAATGTTATTTCAAATGTATAGATTTGTGGAATGAATTGCTTTTATTTTTAAACATAATACTGTTGACACAATTTAGATTTCACATGCAATTTACTGTTGTATACATACAACAAAGCTATTGTATGAGAATGGTTCTGTGTGACTTTCAGTGACGTGTTGTAACGTACCTACGTCACTTTTAGTTTTAAATGTTTGGCGCTTTTTGCCTGTAAGTTTCTCTGATGAAGCTACTGTCGGACAGTAGCGAAAACGTATGTTGTTGGTTGAAAAAGTAATAAACTTGCATTTAGAACACTGCTACTATTTCACTTCGTATTTCCTTGGCTAGTTGTGGATTTACCTGGCATTTTTGCTCAATTCTACTTGCTTCTCAATTTACTGGTTTGTGATATAGATAGGTAGTTTGTTCCAGAGTATGGGAAGTCTCTGGGACAGGAATCTATCCCTCCAGCATGTTCTATTTATTGTGGTGACAAGGTTTAGGTCCCTAGAGCATATATCTCAGAGGGATTGGGATTTCTTTAAGTGGACCATGTCCAACAGCTCTGGGTTTGACATAGCTTTGTATGTTAGGCAGAGATCGCCTCTAAGTAGACGATATGCGATGGAGTAAAGCTGGAGTTTTTGCGTAGAACATCTGTTAGATGCCAGTAATCCTCTTTGTGAGGTATTTCTGCAGCTTTTCCAGTTGTTGTAGATGTCTTGTGAGGTACATACCAAAATGGGCATTGTACTCTATATAATTTGTCTATTGAGTGATGAGTAGAGTGGAAAAATGACCTCTTTTTTCCTGAATGAGGAACCTTTTGTGATGAGGTATGCCATGTAGAAGGATTTCCTGACTACTGTGGCGATGTGATTATCAAAGGAGAGACTACTGGCCACCTGTGTCCCAAGGTCTCTTATCACACTTTCGGTGTTAAGTAGACTACCACCTATGTGGTATCTCATGGGTACAGAGTTTTTACCAAAGGGGATGACAATGCACTTTTTGGCATTGAGCTTGAGGCCATGGCTTGGACACCAGGCATCTGTCTCAGTGAGGCCCTTTTGTAGGATGTCCACATCATTAAGAGTTTCAATTATGGCTCTTAGTTTGCAGTCATCTGCGAAATTCATTAGTCAAAGACCTACTGTGTTAGCATGTACTTCAGAAAAGTAGATACCAAACAGGAGAGGACCCAGGACTGAACCCTGTGGTACTCCACTTGTCACTGGTCTGAAGTTGGATTTGGAGTCTGCTACTTTCACAGCATGGGTTCTGTCAGTGAGCCAGTTGTCAACCCATCTTGTGACATAGGGGATTTATACCTAGTTTAGCAAGTTTATCTATAATTCCAGAGTGGGGGATGGTGTCAAAAGCCTTGGTGAGATCTAGATAAGCTGTGTGAACCACCTTACCCTCGTCTTCGGCTTTGGTGACTGCATCAAAGAAGTCAATCAGGTTTAGGAGACATGATCTGCCTTTTACAAACCCGAACTGGGAGGGGTCCAGAGTTTGGAGATTACCAATGTCTTTGTTTATAAGTTACATGGCCTTGCAGACCAGGCTCATTAGGCTAATGGGGCGGCAATTTCCGGGGTCCATGGTGGCTCCCCCTTTGTGGAGTGAGATAACCGTCACTGTGTGTCATTCAGTGGGCACAAAGCCTGAAGTGAGGTTATGGTGCTTAGGTGGGGTGCCAGTTCATTCTGTAGTTCATGTAGAATGCAGCCTGGGATGTTATCAGGTCCCATGGATGCTGTGCTCTTTGCTTTGGAGAGTGTGTTTTTTACCTGTGCAGCTATGATTACAGAAACTTTGCATTCTTCCGGTATAGAGATGGGCCCTTAGGGAGTGAGGGTGGGTAAAGTTAGCACTGAACCTATCTGCCAGGATGTTGGCAATATCAGTTGGTTCTGTATATTTAGTGCCATTGTGCTGTAACTTAGAGCAGATATGAGTGTTGCCATTGAGATTCTTGACATAGTTATAGAATGCTTTGTGGTTGTCTTTAGAATCAGTTGCAATTTTGTTTTCATAACTAGCTTTGGAGGATTTTATGAGGGATCTCAGCTTCCTACTGAGGCTGACCAGGGAGTTCCTCCAATCATGAGATTTTACTCTTTTTTGCAACAGTTTCTTTCTTCTGTTGTAGAGTTTGTTTATGGCAGGGGACCACCAGATTGGCTTCTTTTTTGGAGGATAGCATCTTGGTTCTGTTAGGGGTAGCACGATCCATGCACTCATGTAAGTGCTTATGAAGTGCATTTGTGTAGGATTCAGCAGTCGTACCTCTATTGTCCATCTGCATGGGTGTTGTGAAGTTTGCCACCTCTGTCTTAAGTAGTGTGAAGTTGGCTTTGGAGAAATTTTTTTCGGTGGTTTCCCTAATGAGGGTGGGGTCAGGATGTGGATGTCTAGGCTGATTAGCTTGGATCTGACCAACAAGGAATTGACCTCTGGTGTGAACACCAGTCACCCATGTTGGTAATGACCAGGTCGAGGATATTGCTGCCCCTGGTAGGGGTGTGGATAAGTTGACCCAAGGCATTGAAATTTATGAATTCCAGAAAACATTGAGCAAAAGAGTTGGTACATGAGTAGTTCTCCCAGTTAATGGTGGGGTAGTTGAAATCACCCATTATTAGGGTATTGGGGTGTACCCTAATATTTTCCAGTGTATCAAGAAATGAGGATTGGGAATCCTGGGGCATGGTGGGGGATCTGTAGCAAGTTACAATTTGGATTGTGGTCTTGCCCAGAGTTAGTTGCACTTGGATAATCTTGGATGCATTATGCTAAGCAACTAACCTGGAGGTGTGGATATACTTAATGAATGTGGACATGGTTCCACCTTTAGTGTTTTGGTCCAGGTTAGGTGGCCGAAAGGTGTGGTATGAATTATAGCCTGGTAATGCAGGGGTGCTCTCTGGAGCCTTGAACCAGGTCTCTGTCACTACACAGATGTCGATGTTCTCCATTTTAAGGAGTGCCTCGAGTGAATGCATTTTGAGGTTTAGACTTCTAGCATTGAGTAGCATTACCCTCAGATTTTGCTTGCTTGTACCTGTTACAATGGTGAATTTGTCATTTGAACCTTGCCTAAAAAAGGCACTGTAGGGGTGGCAAGAGCCTTAGCCAGTGTCTGGAATCCCAAGGTCGACAGGTGCAGGCCATCTCTGGCAAAGCACCGTGGTCTGCTGATCATGTCATCCCAGGCAGACAGATACTGGATCCCCTTAGAATGACAACAGAAGCTTAGCCAATTGTTGAAGTCAATCATTTTGTCCTTGTACTGTGCTATCATTCTGAGTTATGGCAAGATGCTACTCAGGGCTAGGGTCATACCTGTTTGGGCTACAAGATTGGAGAGCTCCTCCATGTCTCTTTTCATGTAGTCCAGGGAGGTACATCTCAGGTCATTCACACCAACATGGACAATGACAGAGTTATATTTGTACTGGTTGTGGAGTGACCTGAGTGCATACATTATGTGGCGGATCCTGGCACCTGACAGGCAGCTGACAGTAACTTTCTCCTTGTTTAGCCTGGTGAGTGGAACATCAGTGTGCCTGACTATAGAGTCACCTATGACTAGAGTGTTGGGTACGTTGTTATGCCTTATGGGCTGTGGTTGAGTGGCACACTGAGTTTGTGGGCTATGTGTCATTTGGGTTTTGTTGGGGGATGGAAGTTGCATGCGTTTCTGTTTTGGAGGTCTCTGTTGCTTGAGCAGATTTTTTATTGAGAGTCTCCACGAATGTAGATGTGTATTTTGCATTGCTATGTGTGTGCTTTGGCGGTGTAGGTTTAGAGGGATTATGTGATGAGTGTAGTGTGGTGCAAGTGTTTACCTTCTCCTCTTGACGATCTAGTCCAGTCTTGAGTGAAGAGAGCTTTGCTTCCAGTTTGGCTATACAAGTGCATCTCTCACAGGTTGTAGTGTTGGGTGGTAGGAGGAGAGGGTTATCTGTGTACATGAGACAATTGCTGCATTGCCCCAAGATGTCCAGATTCATCAGGTAGACAGGAGAAAACACTGGGAGCTGACCCTTAGACATGCCTGGGTAGGTGCTTATTTATTAAGTACTAAAAACTGTTTTCCTCTAGACAAGTGAGGAAAGTTGAGTGCTGTAGTAATTTGTAGCTTATTTACTGCTTACAATGAATTCTGAACAAGTACTGAGCTCAAAGAAACAAATCTGAGTGCTAAAACTAAAAAACTGGCTAGTTCTAAGGGAACATTTGAAGAGCAGACTTTATGGTGCCAGGAATAGTTTAACTCTAGCTAAGCAGCGATGCATAAAGTGTATTTTTTTTAATATAACAATAGCAATTGAGCCAACTGATTTAAACAAATTAATCAACAACAACATCATACAAACTGAATACCACACAAAAATCTTAGGTGCCATCATTGATGATGAACTTAAATTTAACTTACATATACTCCAATGTATAAAAAAAACTCACCAGAAACTAGGCTTTCTTTACCGCAACAGAAAATTTCTAACTTACAATACTAGATGCTCCCTGGCACAGGCACTTCTCATCCCCTCCCTTCTATATGCTACCCCTGTCCTACCTAACATTCAGTCCACAACCTTGTCCAAACTTCAGCAAACATACCACAAAATAGCTAGATTTATCACTAACTCTCCTTACAACTCACACCATTGCCTCGCACTTAACTCTCTGCAATGGCTTGGACTCCCCCCATCAACTCCTTCTATCACAATTTTTAATGATACACTTCATACTGCACAAACCTTCTTCATGCTCAGCTCTGTCCTCCATGGTTTCCACCTACTCTCCCTCTAGGACTCTCCAAACCTCAAACCAGCAACTCCTTAATATTGATCACCCAAAAAAAATGTGGGCAAGCTACTTTACAAATGCTCCATGGCCCAAGCCTGGAATAAACTTCATATACACTTACACTCCATTACCCACCCATTACACTTCAAAAAGGAACTTAAATTTTATCTACTTAGCACCAAGAGCTGCCTCTGCCAGGACCCTACCTAACTCCTCCACACCCTTGTATCTCATTCCCATCATATTTGTGTTTTTATAGAAGGCTTTGCCTATTTCGCTTATTAACCCAATGAATATTTAACTAGTAAATTCAACCTCACAATATTTGAAAGCCCAAATTCTGCTATCGAATTTTGTATATTTTTGTATAATGCTACTTCTATTTTATTATGTGTTTGTTTTCTTATGCCTTGTTTCTTGTCCTACTGTATTTTTAATTGTAATATCTTGGAGTGTGACTTTTTATTATATTGTAATCTACTTTTGTAATTGGAGCTTTTCTCCTCGGATCTCCACTGAAAATGGGTTACTCACCAGCTGGACTAACCTGGTTAACAAATGTCAATAAATACATAAATAAATGACGTTAGCCAAGACCTCTTAAAACTCTAAAAATAACAACAAACCTAAAATAAAACAATATGCAATATAAGAGTAAGGATTAACAAAATGAAAGCAACCAAACCTTAAATGAATAACTGCAGACCAAGATGTAATGCTGGCAGAGAGCAGCAACAGTCAGGTACAGAACAGCAAGTCACACATCACTACAGCTAAATAAAGATACCAATAAAAATTTGTAGTTAAAAGAAGAAGAATATTTCCCAACTCATCTCACTAATTAGTGAATTCTTTTCTAAATGACCTGATCCAAGACCACTTAAAACTCCAAAAAGAACATAAAACTTAAAACAAAACAAGATGCAATGTAAGAGTAACGATAAAAAGTGGAAGCAACCAAGCCTTAAAAGAATAATTCCAATCCAAAATCAAATGCAAAAATCAACAATCAGCACTAGTCAGGCAGAGAACAGCAAGTCACACAGCACTAGAATTTGAAGGCTTTTACCTTTTATTGCTATAAAGTTTACAAGTCTGCATTGTTCATCACTTAATTGTAATGTTCAGATTATTTTCAAAAAGTTAATGATATAAATTACTTGAATAGTCCTATATTTTTCTTCAAATTTTGAGAATCCAGTAGTAATAATTTAACATATGAAGGGCATTTAAAAAATAATTCTTGTTTTTTAGTAAAGAAGTAGAACTTGAGATGTCAGCATTATATAATCAGAAATTAAATGTCCTGATAAAATAAGATGTGTGACCAACCAGTTTAAGAAAAAGTAAAATAAAAAAAAATGAAATATATTTTTATTACTCCACAGAAAGTAGAAATTTACATATTAGATTTAAGAAATTAATTTGGAATATGGAAAATGGAGAATACCCAATGTATGACAGTTTTTTGTATATGCTCTTGCAAGAAGATAAGATTTAAATTTATTTCAGTTTAAGCCCCCTTGATTTTCTAAAATAGCCAATTTTAGATTTGCCCAAATAAATAAACTAGTACCTGAATTGTATTTAATTCCAAGATATCTCAGATTAAATGAAATACTGATACTTATCTCCAAAGATGCTTCTTTCTTGTTTGCAGCACTTAAAGGTAAAGGAAGTGTTATAGTTACAAGCTATATTATATTCCTAAATTTGCTATCAAAGGTGCAATGAACAAAGCAAAAAACTTGCAATACAGTGAAAAACATCACCAAACACAGAACACTGAACACGTCAGTATTTCGAATCACATGCCGATTATTTGATTCAGCATGATATGACATACCATTATACGCTTATCAGAACAGTAACTGAAGTTCTGGTTGTGTGCAGTACAAATGTACTGCACAACACTAAACTTCATGTTTTTGCAGGGGGACAAGCCCCCCCTTGCACCCCCTGCAAATTATATATTCCAACTCCGAGATCGCACTACAGTAGGAAAAGGAGTAAATTTCCCTAGCCACTCTGTACAGCAATCTCTACTGACAATACTGACCACATATGTGTGAATGCACAGTGCATTTACTGACCAGAACCTTGCACACCTGAAGGTTCAACGACATGGGATTCTGCCAACTGGAATTTGGCATCCTGTGGACACTGACCCTTCACCAGTAATTTTGATAGTAAACTGTATTCCTCTACTGCATGCAATAAATGGGGGTTAGATTTCAATAGATTTTAGAATTGTAAATGGATGTCATCATAGAATGAAATAATACTGATGTCCAAATTATTAAAGGATCTTGCATAATTCTGAAAGAAAATAAAAGATAAACTTAGAAAACATTACAATATCATAATTAAGAGGAAAATAAATGCTAAACACAAAATAAAAACACTCCATTGAAAAATGGACAATGTTTTATTACAAGCTAAGTATTTTTATTCACCTTATTAAATCACCATAAGTAAAGCCATTCACACACTAAACACACTTTAAAAATCATACATCATTAGTCGAATTATGTAGGTTTTCAATCATTAAGAGACGCTGACTGAATATTCTATTACTTTTCATTTTCCTAAATTGCTGTCAAAGAAACTACAGCTCTTAGAAAGCCTGAACTCCTCATTTGCCAAGTACATTGGGATTCATCTCATGATCCTTAGAATGCAGCTGAAAAAATAAGCCCATATGCATATTTTAAATGTGTTCATCATAGCCAGAATACTGCAACCTGCCATCAAACACCCTATCACTATTCCACACTCAAAAGTGCCCTCTCCCAATGAATTCAAAGACTTCAGACCTATTTCCAGTCTGTACCCTATCACATAAAATCTTTGAAAAACTGCTGTGCAAGCAGTTATTTGAGTACATAAATAAACATGGACAGCTCATATACATTCTCCTATTGCTCAGACAACTATAGTATAAAGTAAAATATGGCATCCCATTTTTAGATTTTTCACTCTTCAATCAATAATCAAAGGATACAAGAAGTTGTATGCAAAATAAACAGATTTGTGTTATTGGCTGTTGCATGCACATACCATTGTTCTGAAGAACCTCAAATGACTACCCTTATCCCTTAGGGGCATTACAGTTCAGAATAATAAAGCTACATTACTCCCGGGCTCTCAGAAACATGAGAAACGTATGCTAGCTTGGCCTATTTTCAAAATAGGTATGAAAGAAAAAAACTTTTCTAGGATAGGGTCTGCCATGCAGAGGCACATCTCAAATTAAGTAAACAAAATAACAAACCCCAGAAACCTTTAAAAAACATGGAGAGACCACAAACACATAAAAGCCATTTGCACATGCTTTCATGATAATGGTCATAAGCCAATATTTTAGTAAATTTAATTCTGATATCTGTTTACTAATGGAACTTCGCCCATTTGTTGTATGCATTGTACATACTTGCATATTTATTAAATCTTCTACTGTAACTGTCTTCAGCATATTTCACCTGTGTTACATTATTGTTCTGTCTTATGCATGCCATATAGTCTACCTATACATAGAAGTTATAGTTTGTGTCATTGCTTTTGACTATACTTGCTCTTTGAGATTGAGTCTTCGCTGAAACATTTCAACAGACCAGATCAACCACCTGGAAAAAATTTCTAAGAAAGAAAGATTAGCTTTAATCCACTGTGCTAACTCACAAACGTAATCCTCTGTGCTAGCAGATAAACTAACAACTTTGATTGCCATGCTCATACCTTACACACACACACACACACACACACACACACACACACACACACACACACACACACACACACACACACTATGCAAATAAAAGATCTTCATGGCATCCAAATATTCTCTGTAACCAATAGTTATTTACTATTAGTTTCAAACTGAAAAGGGACCCTAAATTGCAAAGATTGACTATGTGGTCTAAAAACTAAAAATAGACAAGAGAAATCTCTTGTTTACAAAAATGATGAAACAAATATAGGAACCTTGTTCAAGCTTTCACCTTGCAAGCATTATCTAGTATGCATTTTGACAACATAAAATTATATATTTGTCAATATACGCAAATTTGTGGATATGTACAAATTTGTTAACAAGCTATGTTCATGAAGAGGATCAATGCAAATTTACTCAGAAGATAATGCATACATCTATTTAAACCCTAGTTTGTGAACGTACATTATAGCACATCAACATTTATACATAATTATAGCAGCTTTTATGTGTTGCCTCCAGACCTTTATCTCAGTTATATTTCTTCTCAACAACTCTGCATAAAAGTTTAATGTGTTAATCTGTAAGAACTGAATATTTTGTGGTTTTGCTTTTAAGGTTTAAGAAGCTATTTTAGCCAATATACTTTAACTCCTATATGCCATGTTTCTGAAGTGAGTAATAAAATATTACAATAAAATGTTATCATGGTTTGAAACATATAATTGTAAATTGGTTAACAGCCTCTTTACATAGTGTTTGACCTTGTCTAAACTCCCATGCTGATCTGGCTAAGGCATTTTCCATGTACTTGAGGGATTACTTCACTGACTAAGGTGGATCCGAGTGTTGAAATGTAACTAATATGCAGACCCCAACCAAAGAATGGATGAAAGATACTGAGCTGTCATTTCAGACTAAAGCACTTCAAGGAGGTGACAGATATCCTGGTATCCCATACGGTACATATCCTTAAAACTGCATACATTTATGCAACCAGTCTTGTGCATTCACTGTCAGATGCATTATTGCATTTTTGCCTGTGGTTACATACTGTTGTGATAATTACTATTGGCTGTACTTTTACATTCTGCTAGATATCACAGCTGCTGTACAGCCATTGAACGGAGGCTAAATTTGCAAAGGGCATGGTATTTATGCTCATATTAACACTTAAAATGGCATGTCTGCACAACTTCTGCAGGGACATCACTGGTGCTTATTATTATAATTTTTTCATCAGAATTATGTGGCTTAATATGAAAAATATTGTTATTTTTGCTTTTGTCACTATGTGGCTTCCTATATCACCAGAAGCTGTGCATTTCACATGTTCATCATCTCTTAAGTATATAACAGACTAATGACCACTGGGGCTTTACAATCCTGCAACGCAGTTGTATCCCACAGCCTACTTTGCCTTACAGATTGTTTTAAGGGGTGTATGTTAATTAGGGCATGATTTAACTGCTGCCTATGTCCATCAGAAGCATAGGGATCAGACCTGGGGTACATTTCTGATTTCCCAGCCACTGTTCGAGGTTACGCTTAAACAGGGTTTAGGGAAAGGCTGTGCTTCACAGGGGTGAGAAGCATATTTCAGAGAATGGGAATCATTGAGAAACATACCTGTTCCTCCAACATGTCCTATTTAAATTGTAACCAAAGGTTAAATCCGAGAATAGAGTACTTCTGATGATGTTCATTTTGCAGACATGCAAAAGGTCCAGCACGGCGGGATACAAGCATGTGAGGCATAAATCAGCTCTTAGTACTCTGCAGGAAACAAAGTATAGGGACAGGGCTATGAGCTGATCTGCACAGGGCATTGTGTTTGCTCTCTGTATTCTTTTTGTGAGGGTCCTCTGTGGACATTCCAGTTATTACATGTGCCTTGACAGGTACATACCAAAGGGAGCATTATACTCAGTGATGAGTCTGATGAGGGCTGAATATGGTGGCACAATGACTTCTCTGGACTTAGGTGCCATGCCCTTACTTATAACTTGAGTGACATAGAATTATTTTCTTACCACCTTAGACACATGTTGATCAAAAGTCAGGTTACTATCTACATGAGACTGTAAATCTCTGACAACTATATCAACATTTAGAGGTGTTTTATTGATGAGGTAGTTTCCTGGAGTGGCCAATCTCCCAAAAGATACTATTATGCATTTCTTGGCATTAAGTTTTAAGCCATAGCTTTGGCATGTCATTTGTCTGTGTTAGAACTTCCTGTAAAATGTTTTTATCTTGAGTAGTTTCTATGATTTTCCTAGTTTGCAATCATCTGCAATCTTGGTAAGCCAGGGGGCCTTAGCATTGGCCTTCACTTCTGAGAAATAGATGCCAAATAGTAGCAGACCCAGCACAGAGCCCTGGGGGATTCCACTGGTATTTGTCCCCTTTATGGAGGTGGTCTCTACAATTCTAACTTCCTCAGTCCTATCTGTAAGCCAACTAGGTATCAAGCAGATTACATAGGGGTTTATGCCTAATTCCATGAGTTTGTTTACAATGCCAGAGTGGGGTATTGTACCAAATGCCTTAGCCAGGTCAAGATAGGCAGTATGCACTGTTTTTCATTGCCTTGGTGATATTCTCAGAGATGTCCACCAGGTTCAATAGACATGAACTGCCTTTGATGAAACCAAACTAGGTTGGGTCCAGTGTTTGAAGGCTTCCTATGTCATTGTTAATAATTTTCATGATAATTCCTTCCACAGCTTTTCATATGAGACTAGTCAGACTAATGGGTCTGTCATTCATGGGATCTATTGATGGCCCACCCTTGTGTAGAGGGATGACTGCTGTGGTCCAGCATTCATGTGGCATGAAGCCTGTTCAGAGGCTATGGTTAAACAGTGACTCCAGTGTCCCTGATAAGTCATATTTTAGGCTATTTAGGAGGTATCCTGGGATAATATCATGGCCCTCTGAAGGTGTATTCTTAGCCCTAGAGATTACGTTTAAGATCTGCTTCCTACTGATAGTTAGAGGGGTAATGTTAGATGACATTTCCTGGGGAGTGGCTGGGGGCTGTTGTTGAATTTGTGAATCAGCCAGAAAATTAAAATTTACTATATTCAATTCATTTACCAGCAGTTTGGCACACAGTTGCCTTTACTGTGTTGGTATAGTCCTCTTGGTTGTGTATTTAGTTTGATAGCAGAGTTTTTATCATTTCGGGTTTTACCCATCTTAATTTTAGCAATGAATTTTTTCTTTTGTTGTACAACCTGTTTAACTTTGGATTCCACCGTGTTTGTTTGTGTGTGTGTGTGTGTGTGTGTGTGTGTGTGTGTGTGTGTGTGTGTGTGTGTGTGTGTGTGTGTGCGTGTGTGTGTGTGTGTATGAAGGGGTTATAGATCATAATTGTGATGGTCTGGTGTAGTGCTTCATATGAGTCAGAATTACAGCTCACCTTTTTTGATACAAAATAAAAAGACAGACATGCTCATATCCTGCAATATTGTTTTTATTCAAACATTTGGTGGTAGCAATTGAAGACAAACCAATGTTGTGAGAAGACAAGTATGCATGATGAGCCTGAACAAGACTTGAGAGTAGTTATAGTAACAAACAATATGGCATACCATATGGCACTCACACTGCTGCCTCCCATGTGTAATATTTTTGGGAAAGTAAAGCAGTGTGTGAGGTGGCAAGTGGCGCAGCGAATGGCATTGCCACCGCCTTGCAAGTAATTCCTCAGTTCGGTACTCAGCCTGGGTGCCATCTTTATGAAGGCTACATGTCCTAGCTGTGTTCATGGGGGTTTCTCTGGGTACCCCAGTATGAAGAAAAAGTTTAGAGCAGCAGACAGCAAACAAGTTCCATGTAGGAACAGTCTGTGGTGAGTTTAATTACCTTTTCTTAAACACCAGTTCTCTTGCCTAGTTTGCGCATCCTCACAAACCTATGGCTCATATGTGTAACTGAGGATACCTGACCTATCATGCTGCTGCTGATGCCTATAGTGTGGAGTGGCTGCAATCTTATACTTGGTTGACATATTTTTCCACATGCTGAATGTCAGGAAATGCATGGTCTTCCTATATCTGTGTTTACCAAGATAAGTGTACTACTTGCCATCCAAGTGACAAGGAACTTTAAGTGACCATCTGGGGGATGCAGTGGATATTTCCCAGAGTTCTGCGTCAAAGATACTTAACACATTCTTTGATGTTATGCTGTTAGATGTTAATGAAGACATATGGTTCTCCAGAACTGAAGAGTAGAGAGCCAGGATTAAATGTGACTTTTATATTTTCCACTTCTCAGAAATCATGTGCACTTTATATTACTGTCATGTGGCTATAAATGCACCCATTGGCCCATATTTCTAGAGGTACATCAGTTCAAAAGGTTACCATTCTCTCAACTGTCAATTAATTTGTGACACACACAGGAGATCACTACCATTGTGACTGTGTCTTTCAACATGCGTGTGTGTGTGTGTGTGTGTGTGTGTGTGTGTGTGTGTGTGTGTGTGTGTGTGTGTGTGTGTGTGTGTGTTTGTGTGTGTGTGTGTGTGTGTGTGTGTGTGTGTGTGTGTGTGTGTGTGTGTGTGTGTGTGTGTACAGAGCTGGATCATGGCCACACAGGGCCTTAAGCGGGATAAAGGATCCCCCCTGCAGCCATTTTAGTGTCCCGTTACTTGGCTATTTCTCCCCGCTTACCATAAACACTATTGAAACCTGTCAGTCTGCGTACTATTTTTTCTTCATTTGTACAGTGATCATGGATATTTGAATTTAATATAAACATTTATTTTAAATTTTGTAGCACAAATACTTGGAGTCATTTGCTAAACAAAACAGTACAGTCTAACAAAGAAAACAGTCTTGGCATGAACAACAGTAAACATTTTTGCCCTTGTGCCTTTGAAACTCTCATTTATTGAAATGGCATTGAAACCCACATTCAAAAAATTGCATCTGGCCAGTGGAGGATTAAGTTTACCTTTGGGCTGTTTTCAAACCATGGGACTCTTGCACATATTTTTAGGACCATGTGTTTCTTTGGTTCACCTTGCTTATTGTATTAAATTATATCCCTTGTACAATACAGCACCACTTGCTAGAGTATATTTTAAATTTGTAGTTTTTAACATTTTTTCTAGTAAGCAATGAAACAAAATGCATAAACCAATAATGACAAAACTACCCATTCAGAACACTTCAGACAAAAGTTCACTCAAACTTATGTCATTGCAGTCCACAAATATCAGTCAATATGCACAATATCTGCAGAAGTAAAATTCATCTGAGTAATTCCACATTATAAGAGAACTGCAACTAAAGAAGATGTTGCTGCTGGTAAACAACTTTGCATTTCAGTGTTGTATTTACAAATTCAGGGCCTGATACCCTTGAAGAGTAAATTGTCTGTTACATTAAATAAAAAATGGTGTGCTGGTAATATTGCAATAGAGAATGGCTGGCAAACTGACAACAGATTCATAGTTATTGGTCATCTCATCCAAAGCAGGACACACTCAGGAGTGCAGCATCCCCATACTCCCTTATGATGCACAGTAATGTCAGCAAACAATCTATCTGTTGTGGGAAGAGAACCCACAACCTTCTGCACCAAAAGAAAATGTGCTACCTGTTGTATCACTGACACTGAACAACACAGTTTTAAAACTTTGTGACTGACATTGACAGACTGTAATCCTCAGTGATTAACCAAAAAAATATATAAGATAATTAAAGCAGACCTGGCAGTTGCTGTGGATGTTAAAGGCATTTGCTTGCCATTAATTAGTAATGTTCAGGATTTGACTCTGAGCAGAGTGTCACTTAAATAGACAGTGCCCCTAACTGGGACACTACACACACAGTGGCCATCTTGCTACACAGTATTAAAGTTTCAACTCAGGTGCCTGGTGTATACAATAGATATCCATCTTATCCCAGCCCTGCCTCATAGGTACATAGGTAGGTACTAGGCTATCTGCCCGAGGGCATTTATAAGCCTAGCCAGAGTGTGTCAGCTTTCGCCTATCCATTGATTAATTAACTGATCCTCTGTCAAGCGGAGCCAAAGAAGTGATCCCAGGGGTGTATTTTCTGTTACCCATCCACTCATTAAAGTTTCTATTGAAGAGTGTTAGTAAGCGGCTCTGCCTGATGTAATTTGGAATTTTGTTCAAGGGCATGGGGAGTCTCTGTGACAGGAATCTATCCCTCCAGCGTGTTCTATTTATTGTTGTGGTGAGATTTAGCTCACTAGAATGCGTGGCTTGTAGTGACTTGGATTTCTTTAGGTGGAGCATGTCCAACAATTCTGAGTTGGACATGGCTTTATAAGTCAGGCAGAGATCACCTCTGAGTAAGCGATATGCCACTGAGTACAGCCGGAGTTTTTTCAGTCAGGCTGCATAGGACATATGTTTGAAGCCAGTAATCCTCTTGGTGAGGTACTTTTGTGGTCTTTCCAGCTGTTGGAAGTGTCTTGTGAGGTACATCCCAAATAGGGCATTGTACTCTATGATGGGTCTAATGAGTGATGAGTAGAGGGGCACTATAACCTCTTTATTTCTAGATGCAAACCCTTTAGTAATTAGATGGGCCACATAGAAGGATTTCCTAACTACTTTGGCAATATGATTGTCAAAGGAGAGATTACTATCTACCTGGGTCCCCAGATCTCTTACTACCTCTTCTGTATTAAGGGAGCTGCCACCTATGTAGTAATTTGTGGGTGTTTTGTTTTTCCCAAATGGGATGACTATGCATTTTTTGGCATTTAGCTTGAGGCCATGACTTTGACACCAGGTGTCCATCTCAGTACGACCCTTTTGGAGGATGTGCGTGTCAGCCGAAGAGTCAATTATGGCTCCCAGTTTGTAGTCATCGGTGAACTTGGTTAGTCATTGTCCTCCTGTCTTTGCCTGTACTTCTGAGAAGTATATGCTGAACGGTAGGGGTCCCAGGATTGAGCCTTGCGGGACACCACTTGTGACTTGTTTAGAGTCAGACCTGGAGCCCGCTATTCTTACCGTGTGAATTCTGTCTGTAAGCCAGTTGGCAACCCATCTGGTGATGTAGGGGTTTATGTTCAGGCTGGTGAGTTTTTCTGTAATACCCGAGTGGGGAATGGTGTTGAAAGCCTTGGCGAGGTCAAGGTAGGCTGTGTGAACCACCTTTCCCTCATCTATGGCCTTGGTGGCTGTCTCGAAGAAGTCAACCAGGTTTAGTAGGCATGATCTGCCCTTAACAAAGCTGAACTGGGTTGGGTCAAGTGTTTGGAGGTTCCCAATGTCTTTGTTAATAAGTTCCATGATGATGCACTCCATAGCCTTGCAGACCAGGCTAGTCAGGCTTATGGGGTGATAGTTACCAGGGTCAGTTGTGGCCCCTCCTTTGTGGAGAGGAATAACCGTTGCTGTGCGCCATTCTATGGGCATGTAACCTGTGGAGAGGCTGAGGCTGAACAGCGTGTTTAGGTGGGGGGTTAGTTTGCTCTGTAGTTCATGCAAGACGCAGCCTGGGACACCATCTGGTCCCACTGACACTGTGTTTTTGGCTTTTGAAAGGGCTGTTTTCACCTGTGCATCTGTGATTTTTGGGACACTACACTTTTCCGGTATTGTTGTGGGTCATTTTGGAGGTGAGAGGGGGGTGAAGTTTGCACTGAATCTATCTGCCAGGATGTTGGCAATATCAGTAGGTTCAGTATATTTTGTGCTATTTTGCACTAGTTCAGTGCATATCTGTGAGTTGCCACTTAGATTCGTAACATAGCTAAAGAAGGCTTTGTGGTTATGTTTTGAATCCTTGGCTTATTTTTCTTTCGAAGTTAGCCTTGGATGATTTCATGAGGGACCTTAGTTTCTTACTGATACTGATCAGGGATGTCTTTCCTTCTTGGGATTTGTTTTTTATTCTAAACTAGTTTCCTCCTTCTATTGTATAGCCTGTTTATTGCAGGGGTCCACCAAACTGGTTTCCTTCTCTTAGAGGAGTGAGTCTTGGTTTTGCTAGGGATGGCATGATCCATGCATCCTTGTAGGTGCTCATAGAGTGCATTTGTAAAGGTTTCTGGATCTTGGGCAGCATTATCCTTTAGTGTGGGGGCTGTGAAACTTACCACCTCTGTCTTAAGTAAGGCGAAGTTTACTTTAGAACAGTTTTTTACTGTGGTTTCCTTAGTTGGGGGTGGTGGTGGGGTGTGGACATCCAGAGTGATTAGTTTATGGTCTGATCTAACCAGTGACGGGTTGACCTTCTGTGTGGAACACCTGTCGTCCATGTTGGTGATGACCAGGTCCAATATGTTTTCACCTCTGGTAGGGGAGTTTACCAGCTGATCCAGGACATTTGAGTTGATGAATTCCAGGAAGCGCTGGGCCTAGGAATTTGTACTTGAGTAGTTTTCCCAGTGAATGGTAGGGTAATTGAAATCACCCAACATCAGGGTGTTTGGTAGGACCTTCATGTTTTCTAGTGTCTCTAGAAAGGTGGAGTGGTGGTCCTGGGTCATGGAGGGTGATCTGTAGCAGGCCACAATTTGCATTGCAATTTTGCCTGATGTTAGTTGCACATGGATGATCTCAGATGTATCATGCTGCACCAGTAACCTAGAGGTGTAGGTATCCTTGATGAATATGGATACACCCCCTCCTTTTGTGTTTCGGTCCGTGTTCTGTGGCCAAAATGTGTGGTATGAGTTGTAGCTCAGTAGTGCTGGTGTACTCTCTGGAGCCTTGAACCAGGTTTCAGTTACTGCACAGATGTTGATGTTCTCCATACTGAGGAGTGCTTTGAGCTCGTGCATTTTGAGTTTTAAACACCTGGCATTGAGTAGCATAACCCTCAGTTTTTTGTTAATTGTGCTGTTTATGGAGGTGGGTTTGACTTTTGAGCCTTGTGCACTATGGGGGCAGCAAGAGCCTTGGCCAGTATTCGAAAGCCTAGGGGTAATAGGTGTAAGTCATCTCTTGTGAAGCAATGCGACTTGTCGAGCATGTCGTCCCAGGCTGACAGACACTGGATCCCCTTTGAATGACACCAGAAGCTTAGCCAATTGTTGAAATTGATAATTTTTCTTTATACTGAGGTATTATTCTTGGTGTGGGCAGGATGCTACTCAGGGTCAGGGTCATACCAGCCTGGGCTGCATGATCAGAGAGCTCTTCCATGTCTCTTTTCATGTAGTCCAGGGAGGTACGTCTCAGGTCATTCACACCAACATGAACAATGACACAGTCATATTTATACTTGTATACTTGTTCTGGAGTGACCTGAGTGCTTGTGTTATGTGGCAGATTCTGGCTCCCGACAGGCAGCTAACAGTAACCTTCTGCTTGTCCAGCCTAGTGAGTGGGACGTCAGTGTGCCTGACTATAGAGTCACCTATTACTAGTGTGTTAGGTATGTTATTTCACCTTAAGAGCTGTGATTGTACGGCACATGGATTTTGTGTTTTATGTGTTGTCTGGTTTGTGATGGGAAGTGCAGGTTGTTTGGGTGTCTGCTTTGGAAGTCTCTGATGCTTTTGCAGGTTTTTATTTAGAGCCTCCGAGTATGATTTTGTGTATTTGTGTGTATTTCTTGCCAGTGCTGTTTTAGTAGGTCTGTGTGCAGCTGGAGGTGTGGTGCAAGTGTTAACCTTCTCCTCTTGACTGTCTGTTCCAGTCTTGGGTGGAGACTGCTTAGCTTCCAGTTTGGCTGTATAATTGCATCTCTCGCATATGTTAGTGTTTTGTGGTAGGAGGAGAGGGTTGTCTGCATACAAGAGGCAGTTGTAACATTGCCTCAGGATACCCAGATTCACCAGCTGGACTGGAGAGTGCACCTGAAGTTGCCCTTTGGTCATGCCTGAATAGTAGAGTGAGATGCTTAGTCACTTGGTTGGTGAGGGGTGAATAAAGATCCTTGCCCTACTTGGCAATCAGTGTCAGGGTATATTAGTACTTGCTATTAGGTCTGAGCAAGTGCTGGGCTGTAAGATGCTTTTTGAGTGCTTAGGTTGAGAGTTAGACTAGTTTCAAAGGAAAATCTGAAAAGGAGACTTAGTGGAGCCAGGAATAATTTAACTATAGCTAACCTGCACTGCCCAGTGCACAAAACCGTGCAAATGTGGTTTTTATAGCAGGGAAATTAAAGAGATAAAAAATAGCCCAAAATGGCCAATAAACTACTAACTTCTGGGCTGGAACCACTCCTCCAGGGACAGATAGGTTGCTCAAAGCTCCCCTCTCTCACAGGTGAACAGAGAAACTTCCTTCTATCCGAGTAAGGTATGGGCAACTCAGACACTAGTATCACAGCCCTGAATTCAGCACTAGCCTGAAAACTGGACTATACTAGCTTAGAAAAGAGGGAAACAAGGAATGTTTTTTTTTTTTTGTTTTGTTTTGTTTTTGAAAAGATAAGGCAAAAACAGTAAAAAATACACTTAAAACAGCTTTAAATGGCTACAAACGATCAGAAAAGGCTATCACACTTTAGTGTGTAGCCTACAGCAATTAAACAAATTTTTTAAACAAAAAACAACTTTTTAAAAGTGCAGGCAGTCAAATAAGTACAATATGTGAAAAAACAAGCTTTTAAATCACAATAAACACTGGAATATTTCAGAATCCTGCTAGCTGCTAAGAAATCGAAAGGAATGAAAACCACAAACGAGTGCAAAAACAAATAGGTACCAAAGAGACCGTAAGCAGCCGATAAGTGAGTTCCTGAACATATATGATTTATTTAAAAAAACAAAACGTTTTCGTTACATCCAATACAGCAACTTCTTCAGAGGAGAATGACAAGTTAACAAACTGCGCCAAATTTAAACCTGAACGTAATTACGTCAGTGGTACCTTGATCTAAAAAATTAGTTAAGCAGATAAATATCTATAATTCTAAATAGGAAATAAACTACCACAAAAAGTTGTTATAAACTTTAAAATCAATCATAATCATAAGAAACATCAAAGTACCAACACTCATTAAAAATGCATCGAATAACTTAATAATCTAAATTAACAATAACAACAAATAAGTGAACCCTATTTATAAGAGTTATAAAACCAGTGTGTTGACAAGTAAAACAAGTAAAAATTGTGTTTTTTTAAATAAATCATATACATTCAGGAACTCACTTATCGGCTGCTTTGGGTCTCTTTGGTACCCATTTGTTTTTGCAGCTGCTAAGAAATCATTAAGCCCCTGCCATACTGTACTCTGCAAACTGTTTACAGTCCTTTTTACCATGCAGCACACCTATCAGCTGCCACACATTATGAGGCAGTTTACTCATTTTAGCTTTCAAAAGTGTGCACTAAGGAATAAAGGTGATTTTAAATACATTAGTGACATTTATATCAAAAGTTCAGAATAAGTTATGAGAGACATAATTTTACACTACCTCACTCCAACAGGAGTATTGCCTAAAATGACTATTAAAAGGAAGTGTGCATGACCTGGAACTAATATCCAGATTCTACCACAGGTATAGAGCGCATTTCTTATCAATACAGTTTGTAAGTAGGACTACTGTCCCCTTAAACACCTTCTTGCCTTGTTCTAAATAAATAAAATAGATAAAAAGGGATAACTCCAGTGGCTCTACTTGACAGAGGCACAGGGAACTAAGGTCGGGTGGCACAATGCCAGGGTAATCCTATGGCTAGGCTTGTAAAGGCCCCAGGGCCATTAGCCTAATACACACCTATGAACCTATAATTTAAGTTAGAATGCTTCTGTGCTCCTTGCTTGATGTTTGCATTTTTTTAAACCATGAAATGCATTAACCTCTCCAAGTATAATAGTGTCCTGGTACATTTACAAGTATTAGCCTGTTTACCGATATGAAACTTTGGAAGACGGACCTTGTAACTGTCCCTGTTTTGGAGGGGCATCATTCCAATTTACAGGCCTAATTTACCCATTGTCACTCTGTTTTGAAACTTGTATCTAAGTAATATTCCACATTCCTACTGGAAGCAGGAAGACTTATAGACTATTTGGTATTTTTAGTTTTATGTTAATTAGATGTCCAGATTTTTTGGCTGTATGACTTACTTTTCAAGGGTCATTGTTCCTATTTCAATATCTGCAGGTTGAGATGTATAATGCAGAACATATGCTCACACCTACCAAGTCTGCTCTTGGGCGGTGGTTGAAAATGATCCAGTCTACTACCCCAACTATTCTGCATTAACAAATCCATCAAAAATAAATAAATTAAAAAATAAGTAAGTAAATGCTACTGTTACTGAACAGCAACATTGCATAGGTTGTAACAATAAATAAGATTACAAAATAATCTAGACGATGAATCTGGGCAACTAGCATAAACAAGAAAGAAAAAGAATGCAAATTTTGCAGGATATGATGTGACAGCGTGTTTAAAAATATTGGAAAACTGTTACCTATTCCTCAACAAAAGGTAGGACATGATAAGGGCTTTAGAAGAATTTAATACCACCTATGCAAATACACAAAGTGTCATGTGAGTAACAAAAAAAATACTACTCAGTAAACAGCACTTGAGTGGATATACCAGAGGGAATGCAAATGTGTTAACTTTCTGGATTCTGGAGCCACCCTACCACCCCTCACCAAGTTGTAAACTTGGGATACCAGTTCAGGAGGGGCTTGGAAACTGGCTGATAGGATAGAGATGTGCCAGTGCTGTCATGCTCAAGTAAGATAACTAAGGACTGTGGACTCTTTTTTGGATGGATGTTTGGTTTTCCTGGAAACAAATATTAACTTACGTGTACTCATAGTGTTGTTTGTATAACACAGTGATCAGTGACAGGTAGTTTATGTTGTCCGACCCTTTTAGACTGTTAATGTTGCTGATTTTAATGCTTCCGTACATGGGGGCTTATCACAGCACTTGCTTGTGGGTGGTGGCTCATGTTTATGTTTTTCTTACAGAGCTGAGTATTTGTGAGATACAGTTGCTAACCCTCATACTAGCACATCCAGAAACATAATCAGAATCTGAGTGTACTGGGTGACAATTGGTGCAGTTTTTCTACAGATTGCTTGGAAGGTTGTGTTTCTACTTAGTCAGTTGTTGACAGTTCCGGGATGTCAGCACAACATGATGATGATGATGACGATGATGATGAAGACGTATATTGGAAAATAAGAAAATCACACCAACATACTCTGATTAACAGTTAGTTGCCTGGAGCAAAAACCTAGGTGATCCTTGAAAGCACTTTGATTTGGATGTTGGTATCACACTGTACAGTGCATTAAATACAGCACTGTGCCATATTAACTGCACTGTACAGTATACAAAAGGTAAACTGTTGCTAATATACATAATTAAAGAAAAGCACACAACTAGCTTTTTTTATGTGTATTTTTTAAGTAAATTCTCTGGAGAAGAGGTGTGTACTGACATCTGGTGCCTGGTGGTCGTCTCGGGAGTTGAATTTAATGTGGACACAGTAGACAGTCTGAGACACACTTTAATTTTTCACAACACCACGCAGCTTGCCTTCCCACCCAATACAACTCCACATTCAATTTGTTGCATTTGCTCTCATCATTGCAGTCCAGAAAATGGTGGTTAGACCAAGTTGTAGTGCTGTTTTTATATGCATCACACTCACGTGATGTGCAGAATTCTTGGCTTCGGTCTCTGGCACTGCTGATTGGTTGTCATCAGCTTGCAGTGCCAAGCTGCTGTTAACCAATCAGCTTCAAGTAAAGCAGGAGCAAGACAGAATTCATGAAATTCCAGATTCACAAAGTAAAATCTGGACAACTGGAAAAAGTCCTTTATTTCCAGACAATCCAGAAAAAAATGGACAGGCAGCAACCTTAGTGAGGGGTTGGATTAGGAACATAGAGAAAAAATATCAAAGCAATTTAAAGCTGATGGCCTTCTAGTGCCAACTTTCACCTCCACTGCCTGGAAAAGAGTATGGGTTTTCATGCAAGGCAGTATTAGGTAATAAATGGGGCTATTTGATGTGGCAATCAGTAATGGGAGAATGAACAACAAATGTAAAAAAAATCTAAAATAGGCAGGCTTAGTCATAAAATGAATGCCTGTAAGTACGAAGGTTATAATTACAGTCCTCAAAACAATAAGAATCTAAGTGTGAATGGGAGACTACATACCAATACTGAACCTGAAAGTGATCCAGAGTTATGAGTGCTCTAACTCAGTTAACAAATCCAAATAAATTCTGAGAACATGACATCTCAGAGAACTCTCCTCACTTCAAGGTCTAGTGATCCTGAAGTTAATATCTATAAGTGAGGGGCACACTCCCCCATGTGAGCTAGAATTTTGGGGCTTGCTCCCTACAAGATACTTCAAATGTATAGATGAAAGTTTGGCAATTCACTGTTTTGTTTTCTTTTTTGTCAGATTTGCACTTAAATCTTTGAAATAGTGGGAATCACAGAACTGAGTCCAGCACTGATGATATTGCTTCCCATAAATTATATTAATTTGCAAATGAGTCATCACTTAAAGAAAAACAGCAATTTTAAGAAAAAATTATATTACATTACATCTGCAGTTGCAATCCCTCATGGGGGGGGGGGTGAGAAAACAAAGTCCTACCCTGCAAAAATTATTTAATGGCAGCTCTGCAGGTTTTAAGATTTGCTGTATTTTTTGGCAATTGGGCTTTATATTTTATAGTTAGGAGTCCTGTGGTCAAAGGTTTTGTATTTCTATTAGAGGCCAAAGGGTAGACATTTGACATAAATATACTAAAACTGTAAGGTGTAGAAGGAATATATACAACTGTATAAGCAAGCAGGGCAAAATGTCTAATGTGAAACTCGTCAAAATGCCATCCTGATTATCAGCACAGTACTTGAGCAATATTGTCAGTGGTTTATTAATTCAAAGACAAGCAAGCAATATTTATTTATTTATTTACTTATTTGTCTTTGTTCACCAGGAAAGTCAGACTTGGCAGAACCCATTTTCAGTGGAGGCCCGGGAAGAAAAATTCATCACAGTACAAGTGAATTTCAAATAGTTCTCAAAAAAAAAAAACATAGATAAATGTCTTAGGAAAAAAAAAATAGCTACAAGACAGGTATGTACAGTAAAGTATTTACATTAATGTGTCGGAGTTTATACCTTTCTTCTAGATCTAAAATATTGCAGGAAGTAAATAGATTGATACTGCAGAAGCGAAAACATTGTTAGAAGTTTAGAGTCTTTGCATTTTAGTAAAGAAATGTTTGCAAGGAGTTCAGGATACATAATTAAGTAAGCTATAAAATTATGTATGAAGGGAGATTTTTAGTATTGTACAGATTTGTAAAGAGTTCAAGAGATATAATTAAGTAAGTTATAAAATGATGTAGGAGAGGATGGAAGATATATGTATTGTATAGCAAGATAATGGTAATAGCATATGACTGAGAGAGCAGGATACAGGATTAATTCTGTTTAGGCTGCCTGCTCCTAATTGGTGTATCTAGAAGGTTTATAACTTAGGTATACAGGGATGCAAGAGAGGGGTAGAGTGGTGGAAGGGGGCAGTTAGAAAAAGAGAAAGATGAGAATTGTTTAAGGGGGGGTGAAAAGGGATATTTACAGCATAATAAATAAATACAATATAACACACTAGTCCAAAACAGAATCTAGGATATGTATGTCCAGTGTTTTGTAGTCGGTGTAGATTTAACAAGATCTGTCCAAAACTAAGGCAATACTTAAGATGCAAACAGTCATCTTAAGAGTGACAGAGTTTATAATATTTTGGGGAATTATTATTCCAAATCTGACCATAAACAGTTAATAGCAAACTGCATGTTTGACTCCAGAAATGAAGCTTTGCACATAATGCAGTCAGCATAGAGAATAGACAGTCTACATTAAGAAAGTATACTGTTCAAACCACTCATCAAGTGTTAACCTCAGAGATCAAAGTTATGATACATGTAGAAGTTACTATTATTTATATTTACTTTTTCATGCATGTTGTTACTGCAGTGTTACTCCCTTACTTTATTGATAAAGCATCACTGTCTACAAGTTCAGTGGTCAATAAATGCTGCTTGCCTGCAGTTATAGGCAGCTGTCTTTGAAAGCAACAACCGTTGGTTGTATAAAGGGTTGTAAGAGACGGTTGTATTTAGAAATGTCTTTGATATATTTTACTTTATATTTGCTCAGCATTTTAAAGATATGTCAAATAGTGTAGCCATGTTTGTTTTTAGTCCATATTCCTGTAGTTGTTGGGAGGTGATGTAAAAATACCACATCCTGAAGTGATATCAAAGTACGTCTACACAAATTTATCCAAATGGCAGATAAAGGGATGCAGTGCTTCATTTTATCCAAGCATAATGATAGATGTGTATATATATATATATATATATATATATATATATATATATATATATATATATATATATATATATATATATATATATATATATATATACAGAGAGAGAGATATTAGATGTGTACACACACACAGACAGACAGATAGATAGATAGATAGATAGATAGATAGATAGATAGATAGATAGATAGATAGATGAAAGATATAGATAGATAGATACAGTATTGCAATGGTCTCTGTGTACAATACTAGTCAAATAAAAAGAAAAAGAAAGCAAGTAAGCCAGTTTTAGGAGAAATGTAATTATTCCTAGTTCTGAAGACCTGCAATTTTAAAATCTATTTGGGTAAACAAGAAGCTTAAAAATGGTACTTCCCCTAAATATACATATTGGTTTTGCTGCAACAACAAAAAAAAAATAAATAAAGAGAACATAATATAAGATATTATATTGAAGGATGTACATACAACTGGGAGAAAATTATGTTCCAGTCACATAGTTTGCAGTTCTTCTTAAGTATTTCAGTGAGTTGGACTATGATACCCTCTCTTCTCTATGGCTCACCTATTTTGACTAACATCTCTCTTAAATCACAGCTGGAGCAGTGTTATAATCAGATAGCTAAATTTATAACCTGCCACATAAAGGGATCATTGATCTGCATTACGAGCTCTCGTCTGGTTAGAAGTCTCACATCAACTAGCCCCACACGCAACTTCTTGTAACCAATAAAATACTACATAGTTCCTCTCCCTGCCCTTCTATCTTCCTACTATTTCAGCACTATCTAGCCTCCATGTATTTAAGTCCCCTTTCAAAGAATTTCTCACTAACTCACGGCTGCGTCCCTGCATCTCACCTGTATATTGATACATTCTTACTAATCTGACCTCATTATATTTTTGTTCCTAGCATAATAGACCAAACATGTAATACTTTTGTATATACTGATTGTCAGATTTAATTGTAATTTTTTATTTATTTTTATTTTTACATCATTGGTGTCCCCTCATGCTTTATTGTATCCTATGCATTCCACAATCAAACTGTATGTATACATGCCTTTCTAATTACGTTGCACCAGTGTTTTATTTGCTATTATTTTACTCTCTGGGGCTTTTCTCACTGGGACTTGTAAAATGGGTATTTATTACCCAGTCAGTCTTTTCCGGTAAACAAAAGTCAATAAATAAATAAATATATCCTTGGCATTCTATGGTGGCATGTCATTGTCACTTCTTTTGTATTTGCCTTCTAATTAGAGTTAACAGTTGTAGTATACCTGCTGCCTACTGAGAACATAATTTTAAGTCTGTTTACTTACACCTGTGTCACAAATGCCACTCTTGGACTGCAAATGAACAGGGTGTCTTATGTCACTGAAAGATCATTTGCCTGCAGGAAAGTGCCTTCTGCAGTGAGTGAAACTGCATATTTGTTCATTTGTATACTTGTTTATTTATTTACATGGAGATATTATTTTACAAGTATACATTCCTCTTCTCAGATGTGTGCATTTGGGGGGAGGAGATGTTGTAGGTTACAGCTGGATCTTTTCTACAATATACAGTGACCTCTGAGTTGAAAACATATAATTAGTGAGTGCAGAGGGTAAAATTCACTGCATGGTGTGGTCTGAAGGTTTACACTTCACACATAAAGTGTTGTTTTCTGCACTGCATTTGTTTATTTTGTGTAATGTAATACTGTTACACGTTGTTGTAGGTTTTGATTACTTTAGTTTTGTCATATCTCTATCAATAAGTTGTTTGTCAAGATGTCAAGCATCACTATATAGTCACATTTACTTTAACACTAAATGCCCAGAAACAATAGCATTTAGCTTGCAGCCATCTTCAGTTTACATGCACAGAACCTCCTGCCAAAACGTATAAAGTATGGCACAATAACAGTGATTCATACTAGTATTTATCACAGAACCAAAAACAATGACATTGCAAATGTAAGCCAATAACAGCATGTGGGACTATCATTCTTGTCCTGCATGGATACTGAACAGGCAGGACCATCCAGTAGTGGACGCTTAGTGGCTCCTCATTACTATCACCCTGATCAGTGTAACAACAGCATCTGGTGATCAAAACAAAGACAATACAGTCTGAAAGGATTGCTGCAGAGCTGTCCTTTATTTAAATGATGCATAAAACAATGTAGATTAAACGGCTCATAACAAGGCAGGTGTGAAGGTGATAGTCCAACAATGGACAAATTTAAAATAATCTAGTTTACTGGGCAGTGTCACTTTTGCCTTAATTTATTGTTCTGTCTTTAGTTATATGGACTGTAGCACTCCAACAGTATAGCAGCATACCTTGTTCTGTACACCTATGCAGAGTTGTGCCAGTTGTAAAATGCAGTTTATAGTCTGGTATTCACTGTAGCACTGCATGTGAAATTATTTAACTATGACTCATTCATCCAAGCAATTTGAACAACTGGTCAGTTGAATGGCCTACCATATTGTAAAGTGAAGCAGTGTAGGTTCTCAGCAAATCCCCTGAATGTGACATACATGTACACACACACACACACACACACACACACACACACACACACACACACTCTCACATTCATTTGCATACACATTAACACACGTTACTTTCCTCGATCGGCAGTCTGGCAGGATAAAATTGCTCTACATGCCCCAATCAAATGAACAGGTGCCATATAGCTATAAACTGCAATGCACTTTTACATTTTGTGTATGGAGGTCTATGAGTGCACCAAGATACCCACGGGTCTAATTTAAATAGACTGTTCATAGAGATTGCTGTATTTATATGTGGCACTTTAAAAAGCTGCCAAGCAGCACTCATCTGATCTGTTTGGCAGCATGAAAACCATTTGCCTGCTATGAAAAGCCGCTTACAAAGCTTTGTAAACAGCAAATATTGTACAGTAAAAGGGAATTTTGCAAAGCATTAACTGTGCCTTTTCTTTTGGCATCTTTACAAACAAAATAACAGGAGCTATATTTTACAAAGTAAATATGGATTTTCTTTTTTATGGACTATCTTGGCATAACATTTTTCTTTATTCTAGCAGTATTCTGAGCTGTTATAAAGACAGCTCATTTTCACAGGACTGTCATCTGGTTCATGTCTTTGCCACACTCTGAGAGGGTCCTCATCTAATCTAGCTCCATGCCCGGTAGATAAGAGATTTATTTTACTGTTTTGCATTTCATTTAACTGTATTGCTTTATTTGTGGACTTGTGCCCTTTAAATCATTTTTAAAGTGCCCTAATATTGAACTCTGCTGATTGCTGAGATCTGCACTTTTGAGAAGTCTTCCAGGCCATGTTACTGTGTAATTTCCTACTTTCTATTTGTTGCTGGTACTAAATTGCAACATTCATGCCCTTTTGGCCCTGATTAAGAGACTTTACAATAAGAGAGATTATGTCTGAATTCCAGTGGCAGTCAGAGGTAGCCTGATATATCTCCTAGTTTGTAATCACTTTGGTCAGCTTTTAGTGTGATTTGGTCATTGGCCAGAGGACCATTTTGCTTATTTTAGCAGTTTTCTGTTCAGCTATAAGGTTGGGTATTTGCACAATGCTGCTCATCATACTGTGGCACCTTATACTGCCCTGTAGAGTCACAAGTACTTTGACTTAAAAATTTCCCTATAAATGATTACTTCAGAAATCTCCCCAGTACATAGTTGTACAAATAGCAACTGACTTTTGCACTGAGGGTCACAACTCTGCAAGTTCAAGTAACAACCTAGTAGCCAGCCATTAAACCTTCTTGTACTAACCACTTTTAAAAAAACAGCAATTCAAGATCTATAACTATGGATTTGCACTTTTGTTACTATCTCTTTACCACCTTGGTGTATCTGGGTGTCCTGAGGCAATGTAGCAATTGTCTCTTGTTTACTGATAACCACCTAATTCTAATGTAAACTAATAAGGTATGTGAGAGATACAATTACACAGCCATCAGAGGCAAGGCGTTCACTTACCAACACAAACATCACAAAATATGTTGGCAGTAACATACACGCTACACCCATTGCACGTATTATGGAGCTGACATAAAGACCCTCATATGTTGTCTCTTAAATGTAATCTTGCAAAACATCAAAGGCATTCCAAATGCCATGCACAAAACAAGTATCCTCGTAATGTGTAGAGCACCCTGCTAAGACAACATGCATCAAGACACATATAGCATTATCACAAGGTATCTCACACTCTAAGCACATAAGGCAAACCACCACACAGCACAATATTGTAGTCATTTTTTGAGACACACATATGTCCAACTCACCAAGCTGACCAAGGAGAGAGTCATGGTCAGTTGCCTGTCAGAGGCCAAGATCCATCAGCTTATGCATGCACCCAAGCCATTGTACCACAATACCAGTATAACTTTGTCATACTCCATGTTAGTGTAGATAACCTGAGATGAACCTCCCCAGACTATATGAAGAGAGGCATAATAGAGCTCTCGGACTATGCATCCCAGGCTGGTATGAGTCTATAAATGATTAGCATTCTACCTTCTCCAAGGATGATGCCACAGTACCAACAGAAGATTACTGACTTTAATGATTGGCTTAGTTTTTGATATCACTCCAAGGGGGTTCAATATTTGTCTGTCTGAGAGGATATGATAGACAGACCACAGTTCACACTGCTTTGCCAGGGATGATCTGCACCTTTTCCCCACAGATATTTGAATATTGGCTAAAACCTTGTCCACTCCCATAGTGCCATTTTTAGGCATTGTCAACCTGATAAACCTATCTACATAGCTAAATTAACTCAGAATAATCTAAAGGTGTTACTGCTCAATGCCAGGAGTCTAAACATGAAACTCCACTCTCGGAAAGCTGTCCTAATCACAGAGAATAGAGACATCTGTGCAGTTCTCAGGACTTAGTCTATAGCTGCAGAGGGCACCCCTGTAGTACAAGTGCAAGGCTATAATATCTTCCACAAATTCAGACCAGCTGTGATACAGGTAGCATCTAAAGGTGGAGGAGTCTCTGGTTTCATCAATCAGGAACACACTTCAAGGCTGCTCTAGCAGTATGACACCCTTGATCTTCTCCATGTCCAGCTTACCATAAGTAAAGTTCTGCACCATATCCCTGCAAGTTATAGGTCCCCCTCCATGATCCAGGAAGCCCATATCACATACTTGAACATAGTTTGCTTGTTTGCTTGTTATTTCCCTGAAACACTAATTCCACCTAAAATGCGGCTTTTCAGCGCTTCTGTGGATCCCTAGTGATATCTGCATTGCTTACTGTACTTATTTCCTTGTTTCACTTGAAAGAAAGTTACTGTTTGTCTTTTTTGCATTAAAGTTACCTGTAACACATTGCATTTAAGTTACCTGGCACTTGCTCACTAAAGCAATTATATAAGTCAGCACTAAAAAATGAAAAGCACTACACCCTCACAAACTCCCCTTGAGTACCTTGTTCCCCATTGGCCCTTTTTTTCAATTATAAAGGAATTCCCAATACTATTCTAGCATGTCCAAAGTTCAGTTGTCAATCTCCTCTCTGGTTCAACTGGTGAATCTGGGAATCTTGAGGCAATGTTACAACTGCCTCATGTACACAGGCAACCCTCTCCTCCTCCCAACAAATTCCAACACATGTGAGAGATGCAACCATATAGCCAAACTGGAGGTTAAGCTCTCTCAACTCAGTACTGGTGTAACCAGTCAGGAGGCGAAGGAAACCACACTCACTACAATTCCAGTCTCACATAGACCTACCACGACAGCAAACCAAACACATAAACACACAAAAACATACTCAGAGGCTCTAAATAAAAATCTGCCTAAGCAGCAGAGACCTCCAAAGCAGACACCCAAGCAACCACTACCCCAAAACAAAACACATGCAACACATAGCTCACAAAGCCAGTGTGCCGAACAGTCACAGCCCTTAAGGCTAAACAACACACCTGATACACTTGTAATAGGTGACTCTATCGTGAGGTACACTGACGTCCCGCTCACCAGGCTGAGCAAGGAGAAGGTCATGGTGAGGTGCCTGTCGGGTGCTAGGATCCGCCACATAACACAAGCACTCAGGTCACTCCAAGGCAAGTACAAATATGACTCCGTCATTGTCCATGATGGTGTGAATGACCTAAGACATACCTCCCTGGACTACATGAAAAGAGACATAGAGGAGCTCTCTGAGCATGTAGCCCAGGCCAGTATGACCCTGACCTTGAGAAGCATCTTACCCTCACCAAGAATGATGCCACAATATGAAGACAAGATGATTAATTTCAACAATTGGCTTAAGTATTGGTGTCATTCAAAGGGGATCCAATGCCTGTCAGCCTGGGATGACATGCTCGACAAGCCACGATGCTTCTCTAGGGACGGCTTGCACCCATCACCCCTGGGCTTTCGGATATTAGCAAAGACTCTTGCTACCTCCATAGTGCCTTTTTTAGGCAAGGCTCAAAAGACAAACCCACCTCCATAGGTATCACAAGGGATAAGAAACTAAGAGTAATGCTACTCAACGGCAGAAGTCTAAACCTCAAGATGCATGCACTCGAAACTCTCCTTAGCATGGAGAACATCGATATCTGTGCAGTAACAGAAACCTGGTTCAAGGCTCCCGAGAGCACCCCAGCACTACCAGATTATACCTCATACCATGCTTTTCAGCCCCAAAACTTGGACCAAACCAGAAAAGGAGGGGGAGTATCAATATTCGTCAAAGATACCCACACCTCCAGGTTGGTGGCACAGCACGAAGCATCAGAGACTATCCATGTGCAACTAACAGTGAGTAAAACTGCCTTCCAGTTTATAGCCTGCTACAGACCACCCTCCCAAACCAAGGAACCCCACTCGGCCTTCCTGAGAACACTGGAAAATATGAAGGTCTCTCCAAACACCATTATATTGGGCGACTTCAACTACCCAAACATAGACTGGGAGCATTACTCTAGCTCCAACACCCTAGCTCAAAGGTTCCTAGAATTTATAAACTCAAATGCTATGGAACAACTTGCTACCACTCCACAAGAGGGGAAAACATACTGGACCTGATCATCACCAACATGGGGACTCTATGCTCCAGACCAGAAGTGTATCACTCACTGGTAAGATCAGACCATAAACTAATCTCACTGGATATTCACATCCCAACCCCACCCCCTGCCCAGAAAACCACAGTGAAAAACTCCTCTAAAGGAAACTTCATACTCCTCAAAACCAAGGTGGAATCCTTCAAAGCCCCCGGGCATGAGGAAAATATGGCCCAGACCACAGTATCCTTTATAAACGCATTCTATGAACACCTTCAGGAATGCATGAATCATGCAATCCCAAATAAAACCAAGACCCAATCCTCCAAAGGCAGACATCCTGTCTGGTGGACCCCAGCCATAAACAAACTATACAATAGAAGGAGGAAGCTACTACATGATAGAGCAAAATCCCAAAAAGGGAAGGCATCTCTGATCAGTGTTTGCAAAAAACTATGGGCACTAAGGCCAGCTTCGAGAGAAAAATTGCACAGGACACTAAGGATAATCACAAGGCTTTATTTAGTTATGTTAGGAACCTGGGTGGGAATTCCCAGATATGCTCAGAATTAGTCCAAAATGACAAAAAATACACCAAACCCACAAACATTGCCAACATCCTAGCTGACAGGTTCAGCGCAAACTCCCCCCCCCCACCAAAAGGGCAAATATCTATCCCAGCAGATTGCTGCCCCCGACATCTCAGATGCTCAGGTAAGAGCCGCCCTCTCCAAAGCCCTCTCCAAAGCAAAAAACACAGCATCAATGGGACCAGACGGTGTCCTGGGCTCCATCCTACATGAACTCCAAGAAGAGCTAAACCCAAACATAAAACTACTGTTCAATCTCAGCCTTACCACAGGATATGTACCCAAAGAGTGGCATACAGCAACAGTGGTCCCTCTCCACAAAGGTGGTGCCTCAATGGATCCTGGAAACTATTGCCCCATAAGCCTGACTAGCTTGGTCTGCAAAGTATGGAAAGGATCATCATGGACCTCATAAATAAAGATATTGGGGACCTACAGACACTGGATCCTACTCAGTTCGGCTTTGTTAAGGGCAGATCCTGCCTCTTAAACCTGGTTGATTTCTTTGAAACAGTCACCAAGGCCATTGACAAGGGGAAGGTGGTCCACACAGCCTACCTGGACCTCGCAAAGCCTTGATACAATACCCCACTCGGGCATTATAGATAAGCTCACCAGCTTAAATATAAACCCCTATGTCACTAGATGGGTTGCGAACTGGCTCAAGGACAGAACCCACATGGTTAGAATTGCTGGATCCATGTCAGACTCCAAACCAGTTACAAGTGGCGTCCCACAAGGCTCAGTCCTGGGACCTCTCTTGTTCGGTATATATTTCTCGGAGGTACAGGCCAACACGGAAATACTGTGGCTGACCAAGTTCGCAGATGACTGCAAACTGGGCGCCATAATCGACTCTCCAGCCGACACAAGCATCCTCCAAAAGGGCCTCATAGAAACAGACAACTGGTGCCAGAGCCATGGCCTCAAGCTAAATGACAAAAAGTGTATAGTCATCCACTTTGGCAAAAACAAAGTGCCCACAAATTACCACATAGGTGGTAATCCATTAAGTACGGAAGAAGTAATTAGGGACCTGGGGACCCAAGTTGATAGCAATCTCTCATTTGACAACCACGTGGCCAAAGTGGTTAAAAAACATTTTATATAGCCCACCTAATCATGAAGGGATTCACATCTAGATCAGGGGAGGTCATCGTGCCTCTTTACTCATCCCTCATCAGGCCCATAATTGAGTACAATGCCCCTTTTGGGATGTACCTTACCAGACACCTGCAGCAACTGGAAAGACCCCAAAAGTACCTCACCAAGAGGATCAAAGGGCGCAAACAGATGCCATATGCTGCCCGGTTAAAGAAACTCCAGCTCTACTCAGTGGCATACCGCCTGCCATGTCCAATCCAGAATTAATGGACATGCTGCACCTCAGAAAATCCAAATCCCATCGAGCTACACGCTCGAGAGACTTTAACCTCAGCACTGAAATAAATAGGACATGCTGGAGGGACAGATTCATAACCCAGAGGCTCCCTTCACTCTGGAATAAAATCCCAGTCCAGGTTAGGCAGAGTCCCTCATTGACTCTCTTCAAGAGGAATCTTGATGAGTGGATGGGGGATCATGGGTTTACCCCGGGTATCACTTCTGTGTCACTGTTAGACAGAGGCACAGTATACTAACTTCGAAAAAGGGCATAGCAAAAATAATTTAAAATGGGTGGCGAAAGCCAAACACACTCTGGCTAGGCTTATAAATGCCCTAGGGCAGATAGCCTAGTATGAACCTATGAACCTATGAACCTATAGTAAATGCATTCCTCATTCAATCCAATACAATAATCACTGGTGAATTTAACAACCCCAACACTAACTGTGAATCATACATGACCTCTGACATGGAGACCAATAGATTCCTGGACTTTATTAACATAAATACCCCTGAGCAGCTAGTCTGCAAATCCAAGAGGGGAGCAAATATCCTTGACCTGATCCTCACAAATATGAGGGAAGATGCACTCTCCCTAGTGTAAAGTCCTCGTTGGTCATGTCAGACCAAACCATAAAGCTGCCTCCTCTGAAATAAATATTAAGCTGGAAGTCAAGCTAACCTAATAATATTTAAAAACTACTCCAAGGATAACTGCCTCCTGCTTATTGACAGTGTAACAAAATTCCACGCCCCCCCACCAAATCCTGAAAACACAATTACCTATGCAGAATTGTTTATTTATTTACTGACATTTGATTACCAGGAATGTCCGACTAGATAGGTGTCCATTTTCAGCAGACACCTGGGTACAAAGGCTCCAAAGTCTAAACAAAAATATTTTTAAGAACAGTAATTTTACAATCTTCAGAAATAATAAAAAAAATGTACAGTTTAAATAATTATACCAAAAATATAATGTGAAAACATTGGTTTAGAATAGATACAACTTATATGACAATGATTTAGTATTTAGAGAAAGCTTTGACAGTTTAGACAAATTAAAAATAAGCTAGCGCAATACAAATAGGAATTGCAATATGAAGTGGGACAAAAACAAAACAGGGTTATGACATGTTTAAATAGAGAGCAAGGTGGAGAGAAATTAATTAAAGTATGTTTATTAGTGAAGAAGGGGAGTAAAGAGGTAAAAGTATAAATAGGTACTTGGGCTTGAGCAAGAACAGAGACAGTTTAGGAAGTTTTCAGAATAGTTTTAAAGGACTGGAGGGACTGACCTGATTGATACAGATAAGGAGTTCTAGGCCTTAGCAACATGGAATGAATATGAACCATACCCAGCAGATTTGATAGTTTTGTGGACAGAGTTGTGGTTATTATATAGCAGTGACCAACTTAAGATATAGTTGTGTAGAATGGTAATTAGTACTGAACAAGCAGGTGGATGCTGGTCTGGAAATATTTATAGGTGGTAAGAAGCTGTGTTAGTTGATGGGGTAGTTCTAACTAATTTAGGCTTTTTAGTGCTATACAGTGTTATGTTCTGAAAGGTGTGTTATCGTAATTTAGTAACTTTATTACAGCATTGTTTAAGTTTTGTTTTTTGTGATCCTTGGAGGTTAGTAAGGAAGGGAGTGCCATAAAGTAGTCAGAGAAGGAAGGAAGTAGTTGCAAGTGTAGTTTTAGTTGTGTAGGTGAAAATGTTTTGACTCTATAAAGCATCCCTAGTTTTTACTGAGTTTTTAATGCTAGTTTGTATATTCAGGTAGAATTTAAAATTATCATCCCTAATAACTTGCTATGAGAAGTGACGTCAATGGTTGCATAATTAAGAGAGGATTTTAAATTTAGTTTTTTCTTTTCATAAGAGAGAGATTTGGGGAAAAATAGAAGTTTGTTTTTTTTTTTTTGTGGGGTTGAGCATGAGTTGTGAGTTACAAGGCCATGTTTCAATGACAGCTAAAGCTTCCAGAGTATTTTTTTTAGATGCACCAGGTTGTCTGATGTGCATGTGAGTGGAGAGTCATTTGCATATTGCATTAGGGAGACCTCTTGTGTGGATGTGTGGAGGGTGTCCTCAAGAATGTTAAAGAGGAGGGAATCAAAGATTGTAGCCTTGTAGTATACCAGTGGTATGGAGAACAGGTGAAGTGCCATTTTACTGACTGTCACCTATTAGACAAGTAGCTTTTGAAACATAGAAAGGTGAGCTGATATAGACCTAGTGAGGACATTTGAAGTAGATGTTTGCTGTGACAAACTGTATCAAAGGCTTTAAAAAAGTCTAGAAATAAGGAGGGTATATTCCCAGAAACTCTGTACAATCATGTAAAAAGCTGTATAGAAACAGCTCTAACTACACAAAATAAACATAGAACAACCTCCAAAAACAAACCAATCTGATGGGATCCCAGTATAAACTGGTTGCATGTCCAAAAACAAGAAGGGAATTGCCTATCAAGGTAAAAACTCCTTCATCGATCTGAACATCTGAACAAGCAACTCTGGGGACTAATCAAGTACACTGAAAACAAACTTGAGATAAAAATAGTCTCTGAGGCTAATGACAGCTACAAGGTCTTCTTCAGTTATGTCCACAGCCTAAAAGGCAACACCCAACTATATGCCAAACTAATGGTGAATGGAACCACCTATATGGAGCCAGAGAATATAGCAAATCTGCTGGCTAGACTTGAGGTCTATTTTCCCCCCTATCACCTCTGCCACCCCCTGAGAAATACCCTCCACCATTTCTCCACCAACTATCACCAGGGAGCAGGTCCTCATTTTTTTTTTTTTGCTAAGGGCAAAAACACTGCTTTAATGGGCCCTGATAATATCACGGAATGCCTTCTGAATAGCATGAAACATAATCTATCAGGCCTGCAAGAATATCATTTTAATCATTGCCTCCAGAAAGGCTTCAGGCCAAACAAATAGAGGACTGCAACAGTTATCCATATACACAAGGGGGAGGGGGACCTACCATAGTCGTGGAGAGCAACAGACCCATATGTCTGACTAGTCTCATATGCAAGGCCATGGAAAGAATTATCAAGGATCTGATAAACAATGATATAGGAAACCTACAGACACTGGAGCCTACCCAATTTGGTTTTGTCAAAAACAGCTCATGCCTACTTAACCTGGTAGACATCTTCGAGAAGTTCACTAAAGCTATGGACAAGGGCAAAACAGTGCACACTGCCTATCTACACCTGGCCAAGGTGTGCAACATAATACCTCACTCGAGCATTGTATATGAACTTACACAATTAGGCATAAAACCATATGTCACACAAGGTTTACTATCAAAATGTTGAAACTAAAAACAGTTTTTACAAAATTACAGAATTGTTTATCTGACTTTGGTAATATCGCATTACCAAAACATCAGAAATAGTAACCACGACAATCGACATTCAAACATCAGAATTTCCAATGTGGAAAGTCCATGTTACTGTTAACATTTTTTCAGGGGATAAGCCCCCCCCTGCACCCCACACCCCTGCATATTATTTATACCAACTCTAAAATTGCACTACAGTGAGGAAAAGGGAACATTTCCCAATCTGCACTGTACCAAAATCTTAATTTAAAACATTAACTTATTAGCAAATGTGTTCTCACTTTCACTAATATGAATTCAAATATTTTCAGTTCGACATTACAGAGATTGGTAGAACACACATTCAACCATCCCATATTTAATGAACTGTGTTTCCACATTTTGATAGTAAACCATCACACAATGGATACCCAACTGACTAACTCACAGGACACAAGAAGTTAGGTTAGGACAATCAATCTCTATAAAGAGACCAGTCCCTAGTGGAGTCTCTGCAGACACTACTTTTTAGTATTCACTTCTCTGAAGTCAAGTCAAACATCAAGGGCCTCTGGCTGACCAAGTCTGTACATAACTGCAAACTAGATAAAGTCTTTGAATCTCCTAAGGACACAGATACCCTTCAAGAGGGCCTGATACAGACAAATAACTAGTGTCAGACCCATGGACTAAAACTCAGTGTGAAAACAATGCATAATAGTACCCTTTGAAATGTCAGCCACTCCCGGAAATTACAAAATTGATCATATTTATTTATTTATTTATTTATTTTAGTTAGTTTACCAGGGTAGTACATTAGTCACTACAGACCATTTGTGGACATGGCCCAGGTGAAGATATTCACATAAAAAGAAAACAGAACAAGTTTACAAACACAGAAAAATCACAGCAGGCAGATAATCCCATAGACATTTGATACAATATGTAAATAATAATAGCAGAGTATAACATCAAACTTGCATTAATTTTAGTAGTATATATGAGAGGGAAGCAGCAGCTGAGAATGAATGATCAAAGTAGAAGTGATGCAGGTATGGAGGGAGTTACGTTCTGTGTCCAGTGGAAAAGCACTTGCAGTAAGATTTTTTGATGAAGGTGTCTTTTGAGTTGAGCTCTGAAAGTGGGGAAAGAGGAGACTTTTTTAAGCTGAAGGGAGGGATTACCAGAGTCTGGGTGCAAGAATGAAGAAGGAATGGTCAGTACAGTCCAGTTGGTGTGAGGGAGTTAATTGAGAGAGGTTATGGGGGTTGTAGGGGTGGTTTTTACTAAGGAGTTTGGCTGCTGGAGGTGGGAAGGCACCTGGTTGAAGTAGTTTGAAAACAAGAGACCCTTGGAATAGCTCAACTCTGTGGGAGACTGGTAGCAATTTGGCTTTGGAAAGTATTATGCAGTGGTGTCCCTGAGGGGAGGTATTAGAAATGAATTGGCAATTTTTGTTTTAAATGGACTGCAGAGCAGATGAGATTTTTTTAGAGGTTGTGGCTGTAATGGGGAGCCCGTATACAAGTTGAGCAAGGAGGACTCCTTTGCCTATTGCAGCTCTAGCTGGTCCAGAGAGAAAGGGAGACATTTTCCAGGACTGGAATAGAAGAGAACTGGTCTTTTTCCTGGTGTTTTCAATGTGGCTTTGGAAGTCAAGTGACTGCTCTAGCCATAAACCTAAGCATTTAAAGGATGTTATTGTTTCTACTAGGCAACCTTTGTGATCTGCAATGTTGAGAATTTTAGGAGTCTTTTTCAGCTTTGGGAGGTTCCACATATCATACTTTTTGTTTTAGAGAGATTATGAGTAGCTTATGGTTGTTTAGCCAAGCCTATATCCCTAAAAGTAAATTAAGTGGCCAGGGATCTGGGAATGCATGTTGACAGTAACCTGGCATTTGACTACCATGTGTCTACTGAGGTGAGAAAAACATTCCACATTGCACAACATATAAGAAAGGGCATGGCATCCAGGTCCAAGGAGGTCATTGCTCGGCTGCACTTGACTCTTATCAGACCACTCATCAGTTATTATGTACCCTTCAGCATGTACCTGACCAGGCACTTGCAACAGCTTGAGAGACTACAGAGATTCCTCAGAAAAGGAATACCGAGAGTAAAGAAGTTCTGTGTGGACTGTTCCAAAACCCTTTTCTTGTAATTGGTATCCTACAGACTACTGTGAAGTGATCTATGCCTAACCTACAAGGCATCCTCTGACCCCACAGTGATGGATCTGTTGCACATTCGCAAAACAAACATCATCATAAATACCCAGTCTAAGAACCTAAACCTCATCCATGAGATAAACAGGATGTGCTGGAGGGACAGGTATGTGTCTCAAAGATTATTACTTCTGCGGAACAGGCTTCACATCCATGTGAAGCAAAGCTGATTCCTAACTCTATCCAAAAATAACCTGGACCAGTGGATAGGAAATCATAAATTTACCCCATGTCTAGCACCTATGTCCCTATTGGACAGGGGCAACCTTTGAATGCTTGATGTGTACAAGCCTATATCCTAACTGTATGATTCCTTAGGGCATTGACACATGTCCACAATAGTTTTCCAAACCTGGGGTAAGCTAGTTAGGCTTAAAATGACTCTTGTGCTGATAAACTAGTAACTACCTATGAACCTCTATACTATCCACCACACACTAAGAATTGCTAGCATTTAAGATAGTATAAAACAAAATAACAGTGTTATCTTACTCTAAGTATTAAAACAGAAACTAACAAATGTCATCTAACTGAGGTATTTACTTATATCCAACTTTTAAGTTTCATATAAGATTTTAAGGCTCACAGTCTTCATTAATATCACTTTACAACTTTTTTCAATACTGCTACCACAGCATTCCAGAATCTTTAAAAAATGTTTTGGTTTGTTGACCACACTAGATAAAGTCATAAATGACATAAATATGCAGAATCGCCATGTAGTAAGCAGCACATATTCCCTTTATCCAGCTGCTCTTCTCTTGATGGGATTTTATTATCATTTTGTGAATAAAAGCTACCACAATTGTGCAAAACACATAACATTCTAAATATGTGGTTTTCATTCCTGCTTGCCATGAAAAAATTAAAAAGTAATTTTAATGAAGATTAAGCTAACTGGGAACTGAACAAATTACTTTTGCAGTAATAACTGCCTGGATCCAGCTTTTATTTTAAAGTTATGTACAATTAATTATTTTAAATATAGCAGAGTAAACACTATTTTCGTGTCACTTGTCCATATGCAGAAACATTGCAAGGGATATTATCAACATTTAGTTCATATCTAATATCTATCGGTCATCATTGCCCTCCATGGCCAATTGGTCCATTCATTATCCATCACTGGAGAAAGGGTCAGTGGGGAAAGGTCATCATGCAGAGAGTCATCAGGAGTTGCTCGAGGTTTTCTACTTTAGTTTCCCTCCAGCCCTAATGCATGCACCCACTGAGATGTAGAGGAAGAAGTGGAATGGGATGACAGTGGAGGCTGTTCCCAAACTTTTATAAAGGGCATTCCCTTCAAGTATCCCTGTCCCACCCCGAGACACAAGCAGTGAGCTACTCAGACTCCATCATGACGTTATTACCACCCAGAGTGCCCCTAGTGCATGCAACCCTGCCCTTTCTGTTAGGGAGGTGAGTGAGATATGACCATTAACACCTCCTCCTCCTCCTCCTTCCTGTCAGCACCCTCAAATTCCCAGGCTGCTAGAAAAGCTCTGGTCTTCTGAGTCTCATTTGAGAATCTGTCACCTGTGCCATGAGGCCCAGGTGCTATCACCTCCTGCTTTAAATCTAATAATTTGTTTTATTAAGAAATGTGAAAAAAAATTATAACTTCTCTTTTTGTTCACTAAAAATTGTATGTACATAAATAAAGCATTACTTATTTTACACAGATTTTCATGTTGAAAAACATCTCTCCCAATGTCCTATTGTCTTAGTTTGCAGTTGTTAAAAACTGAAAAAGATACACTCATCACCAAATCACCTGCATAGTAAATGGTTCCATTGCAAAACCACAAATGCCTAAAAGCAAATTAAACACAACACCAAAATCAAATGCCAGTAATGCACATAAGGATGAAAACTAAAATGGCAAGCCTTCCAGCAACACCCAATGTGGGGAACAAGCCTCCTACCCAACCCAAACTAAAATATACCAACTCCATAGTTACATAAATACAAAGAAGGGAGAAATCTCCCAAAATAAACATAATTAACATCTGTGCACATATAAAAACAAAAATGCAGAAAGGTAGCAGTCTGTCGATACAAATCCACGAAATGTAAAGAGATTTTAACGCAGAATTAGTTTAATAAAGTAGCGTTTTAATGCTAGAAAATCATAGCTTCTTCAGAAAAAACTTAAAACCAAACAGTAAGACTTTTTTTTAAAAAAGGTTTAGAGGAAGTGTTAAAATTACATCACTTCCTGTTGGAAACCTCATGACCACACGCCCATACAAAAGATACTAAAAGCTCCGAAAAATTAAATGGCAAAATTAATTAAATAAAATACCTTTTACGCTGCTTAAAAAGTCTGCAGCTTCTTTGCAAAAAACTTCATTAAAACAAGAAACCAAGGCTTTTTTTAGAGGTTAAAAGGAAGTGTGCCAAAATACATCACTTCCTATTGAAATCCTAATGGCAACACACTTATGTAAAAACATTGCTGGTTTAGCTCCTAAGATAAAAGTGTGAAAAAAGTAAATAAGTATAGTAAAGCATAACCCCGTATAGAATAACAGGTTTGAAGTAGAGAATGAAAAAAAAAAAAAAAAAATATGAAAAAGTAAAAAGTGAGACAAGATGCGAAAAAGTAAAAGGGAGGATGAAAGTGCAGACAGAAAAAAGAGTTGTAAGGGGAGAAGAGGGAAGGAAAGGAAGGGGGAGAAGAGGGGGGAGAGATGGGAGGGAGGGAAAGAAAGGGGGAGGGGGTGGCAGGAAGGGGGGTATATAGGGGAGGAAAGTGGAAAAAGAGGGAAGGAAGGAACGAGAAAAGAATCTGTGCACATATAGAAACCACAAAGATAGTGATTTCCAAAGACAATCAATCGATCAGTAGCATTTTGATCCTTGGCATCTTATGATTTGGGCACCAGATACTTGAAGAAGAGGAATTTGGTAACCTGTAGAAAAGCCTGTAAAACTCCTCTATAACATAAAAATCATGCACTTCATAGCTGCTTTGTGTGAAAGGTTATTATTGAATAGCACAAATGACCTGTTTTATTTTTTATTTATTTATTTTTTGGGTTTTAAAACAATAAATCAATTATGAAGCAAATAAGTAATTATTTACATAGGTCCACAGCTGATCAATACATCAAAGTTATACATATCAACAACAATTAATATTTTTAAGCAAGTTTTTAAGTTTAAGCCAAGATTTATATGAATGTGTAATATTAGAAGTTCTCATCTTTATAGTATACAATTCACTACGGCAAACAATTTTTGCCATACTAATAAAATCAACACTAGAGGGAGTCACTTTATTTTTCCAAAAAGCCAAAAGAAGAAGAAGTAATTGCTTTTCTGGCTATAGCAAGAAGAGATCAAAGCAGAAACACTGGTTTTTGGAATTATCTCAGGAATCGGAGCATTAAATAAAAATAGAAGCATTACATCTATCTGACCATAGAGTTTGAATGAAGTTATTAATAACTTTTGAAAAAGGAAAGATTACTTCACATTCATGCACCATATGCATCCAATCAGCTATTATTTCAGAATCATGTCTCCAGTATTTAATTCTATTTGATTTATACATAATTGTGATTTTATTATGAGTAGCAAAAGCTCTGTGTAAGAATTTCCAAGTTAAAAATTTCCAGTATAATGAAGATGTAGTTTTATCTGAAGATTTAAATATTATTTTCTTGTATTGTTCAAGAGAAGTCTTCATTATTATAGGTTCATAAGTAGGTACTACACTGCTGGCCCTAGGGCGTATAAAAGCCTAGCCAAAAAGGTACCCTGGCTTTCGCCACCCAAGAAAATTGTTTTTCTGTGCCCCTGTAGAGCAGAGCCACAGAGGTGAATTTCCTATTTCCCATCCAATCATAAAGATTTTTCATGAAGAATGCTAATGAGGAGCTTTGTTTGATATAGATAGGTAGTTTGTTCCAGAGTATGAGAAGTCTCTGGGACAGGAATCTATCCCTCCAGCATGTTCTGTTTATTGTGGTGACAAGGTTTAGGTCCCTAGAGTATGTAGCTTGGATGGATTGGGATTTCTTTAAGTGGAGCTTGTCCAGCAGCTCTGGGTTTGACATAGCTTTGTATGTTTGACAGAGATCGCCTCGGAGTAGGCAATATGTGACAGAGTAAAACTGGAGTTTTTTGATATGGTCTACATAGGGCATCTGTTTGAGGCCAGTAATCCTCTTTGTGAGATATTTCTGCAGCCTTTCCAGTTGTTGTAGATGTCTTGTGAGGTACATACCAAAAGGGGCGTTGTACTATATAATGGCTGTAATGAATGACGAGTAGAGGGGAACAATGACTTCTTTTTTCCTGGATAAGAAACCTTTTGTGATGAGGTGTGCCATGTAGAAATATTTCCTGACTGCTGTGGTGATGTCATTATCAAAGGAGAGACTACTGTCCACCTGCGTCCCAAAGTCTCTTATCACACTTTCAGTGTTAAGTAAACTACCACCTATGTGGTAGCTTATGGGTACAGAGTTTTTATCAAAGGGGATGACAATGCACTTTTTGGCATTGAGCTTGAGGCTATGGCTTTGACACCAGGCATCTATCTCAGTGAGGCCCTTTTGTAGGATGTCCACATCGTTAGGAGTTTCGATTATGGCTCCTAGTTTGCAGTCATCTGCAAACTTCGTTAGCCAAAGACCTTCTGTGTTAGCCTGTACTTCAGAAAAGTAGATACCAAACAGGAGAGGACCCAGGACTGAACCCAGTGGTACATCACTTGTCACTGGTCTGAAGTTGGATTTGGAGTCTGCTACTTTCACAGTGTGGGTTTTGTCAGTGAGCCAGCTGGCAACCCATCTTGTGACATAGGGATTTATAGCTAGTTTAGTGAGTTTATCTATAATTCCAGAGTGGGGGATGGTGTCAAAAGCCTTGGTGAGATCTAGATAGGCTGTGTGAACCACCTTACCCTTGTCTACGGCTTTGGTGACTGCTTCAAAGAAGTCTATCAGGTTCAGGAGACATGATCTGCCTTTTACAAACCTGAACTGGGAGGGGTCCAGTGTTTGGAGATCACTAATGTCTTTGTTTATAAGTTCCATGAAGATACGTTCCATGGCCTTGCAGACCAGGCTCGTTAGGCTAATGGGCGGTAGTTCCCGGGGACCGTGGTGGTTCCCCCTTTGTGGAGTGGGATAACTATTGCTGTGCGACATTCAGTGGGCACAAAGCCTGAGGTGAGGCTATGATTGAACATGTTGCTTAGGTGGGGTGCCATTTCATTCTGTAGTTCAAGTAGAATGCAGCCTGGGATGTTGTCAGGTCCAATGGATGCTGTGTTCTTGGCTTTGGAGAGTGTGGTTTTTACCTGTGCAGCCGTGATTACACAAACTTTGCATTCTTCCAGTATAGAGATGGGCTCTTTAGAGGGTGAGAAGGGGGGTAAAGTTAGCACTGAACCTATCTGCTAGGATGTTGGCAATATCAGTTGGTACTGTATATTTAGTGCCATTGTGCTGTAATTCAGAGCAGATCTGAGTGTTGCCATTGAGATTCTTGACATAGCTGCAGAATGCTTTGTGGTTATCTTTAGAATCAGTGGTGATTTTGTTTTCATAACTAGCTTTGGACGATTTTATGAGGGATCTCAGCTTTTTACTGAGGCTGACCAGGGAGTTCATCCAATCATTTTGAGGAATAGTTCCAACAGAAATTGTCTAAATATGTGAAATCTAACTTAAGAATTTTATGAATTTATGACAAATATGATTTATTTTCCATTCCATTATTACTAATATTTATTAAGAATTCCAATAATTTGGGGAATGATTTCTTATCTAGGTTAAATATCTTATCTATCTATCTCTGTGTTCATAAAGTCTCTAAATATTTTTAAAATTAACCAGTTCTTATAATCTTGATTATATTTGAACCTTAAATTTTCAACTATATATATTTATATATATATATATATATATATATATATATATATATATATATATATATATATATATATATCAGTACCATTTAAGAACTGATGCTAAAACATGAAGTTTATTGTTTCAATACTAGCATTTTGTTGAAGTTATGTGTTTCTAAGTAGTGATTTGTATATGCAATTGGAAACATAGAAAATATATGTGAACTTTTGGAAAGAGGAAGTGATGTTTTTAAATAGGGAATTTGAGAAGAGGGTAAATCCATTTACGTAAAAATCTTTTAATAAGCAGATACAACTATTAAGGGCTATTTGTTTATGACTGGTCGTGATAGGTTTATTGTTTGCTATTATTATTTATTAATGTATTGTTTCCATTTTGAATCATAAGATTAATTTACTCACAATGCTAAAACTTTTACAATTGTTGAAACAGCATACAGTTGAATAATAGGAAATCCTATTCCACCATTATCTCAACTTTTCTGTTTCAATCAAAAGAAACTCTTGGTTTATTAGGATTCCAAAAAAATAAGTTTATAGTATTTATCTTCTTCATCAGTTTTTTGGTGGAGATAGTACTAAGATCTTAAGACAAATAATATTTTAGGGAAAATTACCATCTTAATAAGCATTGATTATTCTTCCATGGTAAAGAAGAATTTGCTACAATTTGTGACTAAACTTAAAATTTTACCAACAACCTGTTGAAAGCTTGTTTTTATAATTTCTTTACTATTAGACATAATGGTTATACCAAGGTATTTCATCTGACCGCTATTCCAGTAAAAGTTAGAATATTTTTGTATGATTTTTTTTTAATTATTAATTAATAATGTACTTATTTTATTATAATTAAATCTTATGTTTGAGATTTTTTAAAACTGACTCATACAACTAATTATATGTTGAAATTAATTTTCTCTGTTTCCTAATATTAGTAAAATATCATCAGTAAAGAGTTGAATCTTAAGTTTGAAATCTTCTTTTATTTTGATAGCATTAATATTCTTATTAGATCTAATACTATTAGCATAAGGTTCTATAGCTAATGGAAAAAATAAAGGTGATAATGGACAGCCTTGTGTTGTGCCTTTTTGTAATTTAAAGGAATTATAAAGAAAAAACTATTTTAACATAAGCACAAGAGTTATTGTATAATGTAGAAATTAATGCAATTACCTCAGGTGAGAAATTATACACTTTAAGTGTTTCAAACAGGTATGACCAATTAACTGAGTCAAAAGTCTCATCTAAATTGACAGTAATGATATAAAGTTCTTTTTAATTCTTATTATATTATCCTGTACTTGTCTATTTAAAATAAATCACTTTTATCATTGTTAATTAGTTTAGGTATAAGTAGATTAATTATGTTAGCTAAAATGGACATGAACATATTATAGTCCACATTTAAAAGTGAAATGGGTTTGTATGATGAACACTTTGTAGGATCCTTATCTTGTTTTAAATAGATGATATAAGTAAATATTTCCATGATGGGGGACTTCAGCAGTTGTTTTTATTTCTCTATAGACCTTATCTAGTATTCTAATTGCATCATCAAGTAGTATTTTTATATAATTCTGGTATAAGGCCACCTAAGCCTGGCACCTTATTATGTTTTAACTTTTTTTATTTGCTGTTTTATTTTGTTAAAGTGAATGATCTATCAATTTTGTATTTGTTCACTTGTTATTTTATTATTTATATTTTCCCTTAGAAAAGTTTAAACAATATCATTCTTATCTAAGTTTTTTGTATTATTCCTTATATTTTCATAACATATTTTAAAGCCCTCAAGAATACCTTTAATAGCTGTTCTTTATTTTTATTACTTATATATATAATTTCTTTGATATGATTTAGTTTATTCATTTTCTTTGATCTAAAAGCAAGTTTATGCAAGTTTAAAGGGTATACTGAATATGCCTGAAGTTTACGTTTTCCAGGTTTATTGAAACTCTATGATTTAGAATTTCAACATATTTTGTATTTAAGTTTTTAAGTTCAGACTGACTGATAATATCATTTGGTTTTAGATTTAACTTTAGTGGGTCTATTTTGGCCTGTAATATATTCAGTTCTTTGTCCCATGCTCTTGTTTTATTAATATACCAGCTTGTAACTCTTCCATTTAAATAATCATTTAGTGAATCCCAGAGGACAATGTCAGATACTTCACCATTCTTATTTCTAGGAAAGTTTGATCTCTTTAACATACCAATCCTTGAATCCTTTTATTTTAATAATGTACTCTGGTAATCTTGTGATATACTAAATTGTCAGTTTTTAAAATAATATTATAAATTATGGCCCAATAATGGACATGAAACTATTGAAACTTCTCTGATATGTGATAACAGATTTTTGAGATAAAAATGTTATCAATATATGTTTTCTGTATTTATATGAATAATATGTAAACTGAAGTGAATTTGTTTTTTCTTAACTCATATATATCCTTAAATTTATTAGATTTACAAAATTCATTAATTGTTTGCCTGAAGATGTGATTCTAAGCTTTCTATCTGCAGTGGAATCTTTGTCTGATAAAATTAAAATCACCATTCATTATGACTTCAACTTTCATGTAATAAGCTATAGTGTCTAAATAATATTTTGTATCTCTAGCCCCAACCCCTGGAATCCTATAAGAGTTCACCAATGTATATAGTATTCTGTTCTACTCAATTATAACAATGCTTAACATACATTTTTTTATCAACACAGGTATCTTTTACTTTAGGCATTACTGGTGAGTTCTTATATAAAATGTGGTTGCCTCTTCTTTTAGCTCGAAAGCCAGAATCTGGCAAAACCAAATAATTCTTTAATGAAAGTTTATTTACATCTTTATTAAGTAAATGTGTTTCCTGTGGAAATACTATTTGAGCTTTATGTAATTTCAAGTATTTGAACAGACTCCACCTCTTTCCTGGATTATTCAATCCATTAATATTAACAGATATGCATTTAAAATCTGACATTTATATAAGAGAGAAAAAACACAGGTATAATGAAATCACATTTATGTACAGAACTTATATATTTTATTTATAACTATATGAAATCTTCACCTAAGGACAAAACTTTTGAAAAAAATAAAAAACTGTTATTTTCATATTTATTAATTTATAGGTCAGATGATGTAATACTTTTCCTATTTTATTTTCTATGTGTAAAGTTGTTCATAGGATCATGAGTTCATAAATTTGTACCAGGCTAATTGTCATTGTGAGCCATTCTAAACCCAGACAATTACATCATGTGAGAATCAAACCCTGCACCTTGTGCATATAAAATGAACATCTTAACCACTATGCTGGCCTTCCACCTTATAGGCATAACTATATTATTTAATATATACATATTTACTTATCCTGATCTCTTTCTATACTATGTCTTGTATTGTTAATATACTCCTAGGTTTATATTTTAGCTATAATCATAGTGTAGCGTATCAATTAATAGAACATTTATATTTACCCTTATATATTTGATATTCTAATCTAGTACTACTGTCAGAATCAGTCCTATTTTTTCTTAAGTCTTATGTTTGATAGTATCCGAACAAACATCTGAAAAATCTTCCCTTTTAAGATTCAAACTTTCCATAATAAATTGTTCTGAAATATTAAGTGTTATCACTAAAAAGAGACAATAAGAGAGAAACCCAATCCTAATTTTTTATCAAAAGTGTCATTCTATAGGCAATATATAAATGATCCTTTTGGTATACTGCAAGCATTCAGAACTATTTAATAACTGACGGTGGTTTAGAATACAATTCACTGTCTTCTGCTTATTATCTAACTTGTATTCATTGACATCTTAGCATATGATTCAAAATATTATGATTATTTAATTTTACACAGGAAGAAGTAACATGGATAGTTCTTAGAATTTTCAGAACTACAGCAGCATCATAAAAGTGCTAATGATTCTAATTAAGCTGTTTCAAGCTGGTCTTCATTACAAGGGCTTGCAAATGAACAGTTTATCAGCTACAATTCACACAAAAATGTTTACACGTGAATTTAAGCCACCTCTACACTATACATCAATCCCTCAAACCCTTCCAAACCACTAAAAAAAACTACAAAAAACATTTCAAAGTATAAAAAAAACACCAAACAAATGTTAAAACACACCAGACTACAAAGTCATTGAAAAAGATGCCACCAATCTTGTATTAAATAGTTTATTCACATTGAATAACACTCTGGTGCCTCGGCACAGCCTTCTTGGAGTTACAAAATATGCCACACCATACATCTATATATATATATATATATATATATATATATATATATATATATACACACATATATTCACTTAAATACAATTAATCAAACAATCACCTAATTAATCAACTATCAATTAAAATAATCATATATACATTTTAAAGAAACACTCTCCAGTTACATTCACTATTTAGACCTGCTGGAGATAATGTATTAAATTTTAAAATTTATAAAGTCTCTTTATACAATAATTTCTTTTTCATTAACACTTCATCTGTTTCTGATATATGTGCCAAAATACAAGATTTTAATAGTGAAAAGTCACTGCTATGACAAGTAAAAAATGTAAAGCTATAGGACTCATAGCATTATTATTTTTTATGTCACTAATATGTTCTTGCGACCGTAACTTGAATATTCTTTTAGTCCCCCTATATAAAACAAGTTACAGGGGCAAGACAAAGCATATACCACTGATTTAGTTATACATGAAAAAGCTGAAGTGGAACAAAATTTTACACCATTTATTTTTTCAAAACATTTGGTAATGTTAGAGCAAACCGAACAACTTCCACAAGGGAAAGTGCCACATTCCAAAACCTGCAGATTTAATTTTTCACCAGGTGAAACAATCCATTGTGTACCACCATGTCTTTGATATTTCTACTTCTCTTGAAAGAGATATTTACAGTTCTACAAAGATTTTTTACCCCTTCCGTATTAAGTAGGGCCAATAATATCTAATGGCATTAATGATTTTCTCACTTAAGATATTATATACAGTAACAAAATAGACTTTTCTACACTCCTGCACAGTATTAAATTCTCTATTATTGTTTATCTTATTTACTAAAGGCCTATTATGAAGTAAGCTGGTATCTATTATTTTATGAAGGGCATCTAAAATAGCATTTTCATCATACACCCTTTGCTTGAAATTAATACAGGTTTTTATTATTTCCTTTTCTAGGCCCATTTCATCATTACATAGCCTGCTGACTCTCAATAATTCATTATAAGGTAGCGCCTTCATAGTATGTGGTGGATGGCAACTACTACTATCCAAAATATTATAAACTCCAATTCCCTTTCTCTGTATGTTAGTTACTATCTTATTGTTCCTAATAGTCAAAGTGACATCTAGATAGTTAACTATTTTTCCTGTCTGTAAGCCATCAAATTTTATCTGAAAGCAATTGGCATCTAAATCGCTTATAAACTGGGGGGCTATGTCAGCACCCCCTTACATAAAAAAATCAAATCATCTATATATCTATAATATAAAATAGCATAACTATTAAAAAAATCAATCTATACAAAAACTCAACTTCAAAAAGGCCCATGAGCAGGTTAGCATACATGGGTGCAAAAGATGCACCCATGGCAGTACCTTGTACTTGATGGTAAATGAGCTTATTAAACTCAAAAAAAAAATATTCGTCAAACAAAAATACAATAATTCCATCACATAATTACTAACAGGACTATCACCTAGAAAACATCTAACAGCTTCCATACCTAACTCATGAGTAATACTTGTATAGAGACTTTTTACATCTATAACTATCCAGTAATATTCTTCATCACATTTAACATTATTTTGTCCAAAAAATGGAAAGTGTCTTTAGTATAAGAATTTAACTTAACTATGTAGTTCAAAAGATAGGAATGTAAAAGAATTCCCGTATTATGGAGAAAATTCTGTGCTGCTGCTATGGGTCTACTGGGGGGGGAGGCTCACATTTTTATGTGTCTTTGGCAGACAATAGTACTTAGCTATTGAGCTTCCTTCTACATTAAATTTATTTAGGGCATCTTTTCTTGTAAAATAGCCCAGCCTTAGGCCTTTAGCTGCTAGTTCTTTAAACTTCATTATAGCTTGATAAAAAACATCAATATTTACTGCCCTATATACTTGGCCATCAGATAAATGGTCCATACACATTTTCAGGTATTGTTTCCAGTACATAATAACAATTTTTCCATCTTTATCTGAGGGTTTTATACACTTACTTCATTAACTGACATACAGTCAGCATTACATTCAAAATAATTAACCAAATGCAATTTTCTTATTAACTTAAACACTTCTGCTTTAATAAAATGTGCTCTGGGTAGAGCTGTTGGTATAAACTTTATACCATACTTCAAAACAGATATTTCAGTTTTGCTTAAATCAACCCCAGATAAAGTCACAATACAATTATTCAAATCACATCTTGTTATAATACTAACTACTGTGCAAACATGTTTAAAATCAATATTTAGTCCTTTTATTTTGTTGTTTGAACTGTTGAAAGTCTCTGTTACCTTCATACCATCATTTAAAGCTGTTTTGTTGATTGTAGCCATTCTGCTCTCTTCCCTGTTGTTTCCCTTGGCCCAGAAATGTATTATTTATGTAATTAAGTTGTTGTGGAGCAGGCAGAGGTGGATAGTCTGTATTTTCATTATCAGAGCCTGAAGAAGTATTAGTTCCATCTGTAGAGGCAAAAGAGACATATTGGTGTTTCTTAGATCTCCCAGAAGCATTTTTAAAGCTCTGGTACCTCTATGATGGGATACCTTCTTGAAAGCCAAACCAGAGTCATAGTCTCTAATGTCTCTTTGTAACTTATTGATTTTGCATTGCATAATTTCACCAGTGTTTTCCTCTAACTTGATATTTAAAGAACATAACAATTGTTCAAACTTAGAACCACCCAGCTGCCCAGATAATTCATTACAAGCAGCTGCAATTTCAGCCTTCACTTTAAGCTGTTAGTAGGGTGTCTCGTTCTGTCAGTATAAGCCACCATTCCCTTACACACCTGTGGGAGGCAGCAATCCATCTTTTCTCAAACTCTAGTTCAGTTACATCAGAGGTATCAAAGGCAGCAGAAGGATTCTTTACAAAATGTAACCCTCTAGGGGTAATGTCTATATCCAAATATCTCTGCAAGCCTAGAATATTATAATGTAAGGCATTTTCTCTAAACAGCAGCCGTTCAAGTGACTCTAAATTAGTATGGTCAGCTGTTGACAAATGTAGTGTATTAGCCTTACCCACTTCATTAAAAGGGTTAGTAGATCTTCTCCCTCTTCCTTCTTCTAACAGAGGCTCCCACGTTTTAATAGGGGCAACACTGGATACAGAATTACTCGACTCCATCTGGGTTTCACCAACTGGATGAAATGTAGCAGAAACAGATGCATCATCTCTAAAAATACATGGCAATTGTTGCAGCAATCCACTGGCCATCTCTCACCATATAAAAAATACCAAACAAATGTTAAAACACACCAGACTACAAAGTCATTGAAAAAGATGCCACCAATCTTGTATTAAATAGTTTATTCACACTGAATAACACGCTGGCGCCTCGGCACAGCCTTCCTGGAGTTACAAAATATGCCACACCATACATCTATACATATACATATATATATATATATATATATATATATATATATATATATATACACACACACACACACACACACACACACACACACACACACACACGCACACACACACACACACACACATATATTCACTTAAATACAATTAATCAAACAATCACCTAATTAATCGACCATCAATTAAAATAATCATATATACATTTTAAAGAAACACTCTCCAGTTACATTCACTATTTAGACCTACTGGAGATAATGTATTAAATTTTAAAATATATAAAGTCTCTTTATACAATAATTTCTTTTTCATTAACACTTCATCTATTTCTGATGGTGTGACCATTTCAAAGTATGTTAACTACTAAAAAGCTATTGTATTTAAAAAAAATAACATTTAATGATTCAGTAAGCACTGTTTGCATGAGATGTTTAATATAAAGCAGACTGTCATCTTATAAAGGAGACAAAGCATATAAACTTGCATTTAAAGAATGACAGTTACGTGTGATCCAGGTTTAACTTGTAAAAGTGTGAATGTTACTCTAATTTTTTGATAACATTCCAATAATAACTTTTGTATATGTAAGAAACTATAGTTTTTATTCTTTGTTTAAAACATAACATAACTTTCCAGGGTGCTATTGCATGTCAGGTATATTATCAGTAGCAAGCATTGAGAACTATGTAGTAACTGACAGTGGTTTAGAATATAATTCACTGTCTTTTGCTTATTATATAACTTGTATTCTTTGACATCTTAGCATATGATTCAAAATATTATGGTTATTTGCTTTTAGAGCTGAAGCAGTAACCTGCACGGTTCTTAGAATTTTCAGAACTCCTGCAGCATTGCGAAAGTTTTCATGACTCCAAGTTGTTTCAAGCTGGTTTTCATGAAAAGGGCTTGAAAATTAACAGTCCATTGGTTACAATTCAAACAAAAACACTCGTAAGTAAATCCAAGCCACATCCACACCACACATCAATCCTTCAAACCCCTCCAAACCACCAAAAAAAAAAAAAAACAGCAACAACAACTATCTCAAATTATTCCAACCACTAAAAAGTCATTGCACTCAAAGAAGTAACATTTAATGATTCAGCAAGCAATATTTGTATGAGATGTTTAATAGAAAGCAGACTGTCATTTTTTAAAGGAGACATAGGATATAAAATTGCATGTGTGATGCAGGTTTAACTTGTAAAAGTGTGAATGTTACCTTAATTATTTGATATCATTCCAATAGCAACCTTTATATATGAAAAAGCTACATTTTTAATACTTTGTTTATAATATAGCATGCCTTGCCCAGATGCCTTTGCATGTCAAGTATACTATCAGTAGGAAAATTACTGGAACATTTTAAGAACCCAGAATGTAACTTAACATGCCTCTTTACTGTCATTTGTTGCACCTTGTATTATATTTAATAGTACATTACTCAGCTATACCAAGCTATCAGAAAGTGTGTCGCCTAACATAGGTTTCATCATAATAATAAACTTTTAATAAAATTAATAGTTTAACCTTTTAAACTCTAAATGTAAATACGTGGCTTTAATTTCATATATAGATAAAAGAATCAAACTCTAACATTTTCAAAAGGGAGCTACCAACCATTTAAAGTAGAGAAAGAAAGAAAGAAATGATTTACCTTGTAAAAAGTAATATTCAGCACTTGTTCATAAGTATCCAAGCACATCTTTAAATGAACACAAATTCATAAGTATGAAATACATGGATTTTCATTTGTCCTTCAGTTTTTTCTTTACTGTTTTTATCTTTTATTAACCAACCATCTCTTGTTGCATTTCTCTTCAAAGAGATTAATAGATTCCAATCCATTTCTTCTGTTCTTCTATGTTTTATTTTTCTGTATAAAGTTCATTGCATCTTCCAAGGTGTTAAAAATCTTCTTTCTTTCTGGAAGGTGAATTCATGTTTTTTTCCTTGGTAAAGGTGTTTTTTTAAATGAGTTAGAAAGTGATCTATGTACCTCTTAGATGTCAAAGGAAAAAGCTTCAGGCCTGTTCAAAGCTTTAGGCAGCCAGGTATTAAGGAATTGAATCATACCGCTCCTTCTTCTTTTTCAGAATCCCACAAATCCTGATGTTATTCCTTATAGATCTGCTCTCTAAGTCTTCTATTATTTCCTGAAATAAATTGTTTTGCTTCAGAAGAAATTCAGTGTTATTTTCATTGCCTCTTCTATACGCCAGATTTGTGATGATTGCTGTTTAAGAGATTCAAGAAGAACTCCACAGGGAATAAATGGAGCCAGCAAGCAAAAAAAGTACCAGGAAAAATCAAACAGGGTGACTCCAAACACAGGCAAGCAGAGCAGCAGCAAAAACATGCACAGTTCCAAACAGACAGCAAAGGAACAAGTAATCCAAAGTTCAAACACAGACAGCTGGAAACAGTACGGAAAATGAACTTTTAATAAAAAGAGCAATATAAACACAAAACATCTAAATACGTAAAATTAAAAATAAACTATAAAAACAGTTATACTTTCTGCAATCTACAAGACTGTAAAATAGGTTTAATGGAAACATGTTCATTCAGGCCCGGTTCATGATTTGACCTGAAATTAAGAATCATTTCAGCTCTGCTTTCTCTGTTTTATTAGTAACATCACCTAGTCGATCTGTGGGAACAACAGAGTCAATAGCCATAAACCTAAACTTGTGGACAGCACCTGCTTGTGTAATATACTTAGCTAATGGGGATTGCTCTTTGAGTGCTTTGGCCTTTCTTAGAATGCACTCCATTCACTTACATTGCAGCACTTTTGATGGTTAGTTTGATCTAGGTCTGCTTATGTCATACTATTTAAACATCAAAGTGTGTTGTGTGTTTTACTAAAGATCTGAAGAAGCTATATGTGAAAGCACTCATCTGATTTTATTTTTTTACATTAAAATTCATTTTCCATGCAGTTTCCAGCTTTCTGTGTTTGAACTTTGGATTACTTGTTCCTTTGCTGCCTGTTTGGAACTGTGCATGTTTTTGCTGCTGCTCTGCTTGCCTGTGTTTGGAGTCACCCTGTTTGATTTTTCTTGGTACTTGTTTAAGTGATTCACTCAGCACTTCAACTTGTTTTTTACATTTTTCTTTAAAATTGTCTATTTTGCTTTCTAATTTATCAATCTTTACATATAACTCACTGATGTTACTTAGTATAGCCTGTATGTCTTTTCTGATAGTACTGTCCTGTACACTGAGCTTATAGTGGCTCATTTTGAGACAATTAGTTATTTCTAGTTTTCTTCACAGGAAAAATGCAATTAAAAGAGATTCATACTTGTTATTTTTTGTAGTAAATCTTTCAGCAGATATTCAACTATAAATCTATCTAGTTTTGAAATGTTCTATTTGAGTTTTTAAGTAAAAATCCTGTCAGAGATGTTAAAATGAAACAAAGCTAAAAACAAGTGCTCAAAACTGCTCACTATATTGGCCACATTGTTTTACTTTTTTGAGTTATTTTATGTTGAATATGAAGAGAACTGGTACTGTAATTATAATATGTAAATGACATCTCAGAATCTGAAGAAGCTGAAAACTGTAGTTACATGCTCAATGACAGACTCAAATAGAAAATAAATGTTTTAATAATGCTGTGAAAGCTTGCATAACATTTTTATCTCCTCTGCTTTGATAGCAGTTTTATTTCCTATGCTACCCATGTAATACATGGGTTTTGTTACGCTAAAATACATACACACAAACACACATGCATTCTAGCTACCTATATATTATATATATATATATATATATATATATATATATATATATATATTATATATATATATATATATATATGTGTGTGTGTGTGTGTGTGTGTGTGTGTGTGTGTGTGTGTGTGTGTGTGTGTGTGTGTGTGTATGTATATGTAATTATACTAGGAATAATTGAACATTAAAAATGTTAAAAAGTTCTACAATAAAATACCGAAAAAAATCTTCCCACCTCTATTTGCCTAGAGTATGACTAAGTCATTTGGACAGTACTCCTGACTCAGCCCTGAAAAATGAAACTTTCTTTATTGGGTTTATATAGTTATATAAATAAAAATAGTATTTAAAATATGTCCCTTTTGGGGCCATCCCCCAATCATTTTTGGCTTTGTATAGAATTCTTAAGTAAAGAAATTAAGAATTACTTTGGTTTGTTCTTAGTAATATTTGGCCCAGTATCATAGGATCATTGGAGGTTACTAGGCTAACTGTCTTAGAGCCTTTTTTAAGCCTAGCCATTCACGCCCCAATTTTCCAAATTAGCAATGCCCATGGTCTAGACTGGATTTGGTATGTGCTTGTGTCTTAGTGCATCTGCAAACTGCCCCTGTCCATAAGAGCCACAGGCAACAAGCCAGGGATGAATTTGCAATGTCCCATCCACTGGTCCAAACTGGTTTTGAATTGGCTTAGGAAAGCACTCTGTTTAACATGAATGGGGAGTCTGTTCCAGATAAGGGATAATCCCTGAGATATATAAATGCCCCTCCAAAATGTTTTGTTTATGTCATAGACCAGGTTTAGATCCTTAGATCAGTTAAATCTAGGGATTTTCTTTTTTTTGCAAATGTGTAGCAGATCCATCAGGACTGAATCAGAGAATGCCTTGTAGATTAGGCCTAGATTATAGGTTCATGGGTTCATAGGCTGGTACTAAGCTATCGGCTCTAAGGCCTATGCAAGCCTAGCCATAACAATTCCCTGGATATTTCTTCCCACAATATTTACTTCTCTGGGCCCCTGTCTAGCAGGGCAACTGATATGATCCATGGGGTGAATTTCCTATCTCCCATCCAATCATCAAGGTTCTTTTTGAAGAGGGCCAATAAGGCACTCTGCGTGACATGTATGGGCAGTCTATTCCAGAGTATGGAGAGTCTCTGCATCAGGAACCTATCTCTCCAGCATGTTTTGTTCATTGTGATGATAAGATTTAGATCCCTGGAGCGTGTGGCTCTGAGGGATTGGGATTTCTTTAAGTGGAGCATGTCCAACAGCTCAGGGTTTGACATGGCCTTGTATGTTAAGCAGAGATCACCTCTGAGTAGACAATATGCCACAGAGTATAGCTGGAGTTTTTTTAGATGGTCAGCATATGGCATCTGTTTTAGACCTGTGATTCTTTTAGTGAGGTATTTCTGTGGCCTTTCCAGCTGTTGCAGATGTCTTTTGAGGCACATACCAAACGGGGCATTATACTCTATAATGGGTCAAATCAGGGATGAGTACAGTGGGACAATGACCTTTTTTCTTGATGAAAAGCCCTTAGTGATGAGGTGTGCCACATAGAAGGATTTCCTGACTGTTGTAGCAATGTGGTTATCGAAAGTGAGACCACTGTCCACCTGTGTCCCTAAGTCTTTCATCACACTTTTGATGTTTAGTGTCCTGCCACCTATGTGGTAATTCATGGGTATATGTTTTTTTCCAAAGGCGATAACTATACATTTCTTGGCATTAAGCTTGAGCCATGGCTCTGGCACCAGGCATCTGTTTCTGTAAGGCCCTTTTGTAGAATATCCACATCATTTGGGGATTCAATAATGGCTCCCAGTTTGCAGTCATCTGCAAACTTTGTTAGCCAGAGTCCCTTAGTGCTGGCCTGTACTTCAGAGAAGTAGATGCCAAACAAGAGTGGCCCCAGAACTGAACCCTGATGTACTCCACTTGCCACTTGTCTGGAGCTGGATTTGGAGTCGGCTACTTTTACAGTCTGGGTTCTGTCAGTATGCCAGTTGGCAACCCACTGAATGATGTAGGGATTTATGCCCAGCTTAGTAAGTTTATCTATGATTCCAGAGTGGGGAATGGTGTCGAAGGCCTTGGCGATGTCCAGATAGGCTGTGTGGACTGCCTTACCCTTGTCCACAGCTCTGGAGACTGATTCGAAGAAGTCAATCAGATTCAGGAGACAAGATCGGCCCTTTACAAACCCAAACTGGGTGGGGTCTAGGGTTTGAAGGTTGTCAATGTCTTTGTTTATAAGTTCCATGATAATGCGTTCCATCCCCTTGCAGATCAGGCTTGTCAGACTGATGGGACGGTAGTTCCCGGGATCCAAGGCAGATCCTCCCTTGTGGAGCGGGATAACTGTAGCTGTGCGCCACTCAGTGGGCACAAAGCCTGAGGTGAGGCTATGGTTAAACATGACACTTAGGTGAGGTGTCAGTTCATTTTATAGTTCATGTAGTACACAGCCTGGGATGTCATCTGGTCCCATGGATGCTGTATTCTTAGCTTTGGAGAGTGCAGCTTCTACCTGTGTGGCCGTGATTATCAGAATTTGGCAATCTTTTGGTATTGAGATGGGCCCTTTAGGGGGTGAGAGTGGGGTGAAGTTGGCACTAAATCGATCTGCCAGGATATTGGCAATATCCTTGGGATCAGTATATTTAATGCCATTCTGTTGTAGCTCAGAGCAGATTTAGATTCTTGACATAACTATAGAATGCCTTGTGGTTGTCTTTGGAATCTTTGGCAATTTTATTTTCATAACTAGCTTTTGAGGATTTTATGAGGGATCTCAGATTCTTACTGAGGTCCTCATTAGTCTGTTGGACACTGATTACAGGGACATGGCTTTAAGATAATATATTATTTACACCATACATTACAGTCACTAAATGTCAGGCACATGAGTCTCCAACTTTGTGTCCTTTAGAAAATGCTTGTTAATGCAGCTTGCTAAGTATATAAGATAAATACTTAAAATCTATTCCTGATTGTTGAGTTTTTGTTTCTGATTCCTGAGCTAAAAGTTTCAGAGGGCATAGGAGGGGTGCAATTGGATGCACTGTATGGTTCTCACATTCATCAGCTGAGATATGCTTCTCAGTTATTATTTATATACTTGGTTATTAATTTTATTCACAAGCACATTTCTGAATGAATGCATTCATACAAGGGGATGTAACTGATGATCACATATGTGCATGTGTATGTGCATTTGGGTATGTAGCCTGAATCTCATAGTAGTTGTAGTATAAAGAAATAAACTGGTTGTGGTAAACAGGGGCTTCGTCATTTGAGCCATGTTCTTTGGGTATAATCCGTGTTGACAGTATGCGTATTTGACTGTGATTAAACTGCAAAGCATGAAGTCTCTGAATTTAATGTTAAAGTATTCACTATGATTGCATTTTAATTTAAATTGTTTTTTGCAGAAATTAGGGTGTGAAATGCATTGTTTCTGGTCTATAATAGTTTGGTACCTAGTGCAGATGAGTTAAGGCTATGAGCTGTTATAAGCTGCTTCCTCTAGTGCATCTTTTGATTCCTTCTTCTTTCATTTGTCTTGAGTGAGTCTGACCAAGTGATTTCACCATACAGTGCTCCTGGACTATCCCTAAAAAGTGAAACTTTTGCCGGGCAGGCTGTCAGAAGCTGTTAGTAAATTCACTATGCATTTGTATTTTGAATTCCTGCAACCTTCAGATAGTCCCTAATTTGTACTTCACTGTAAGAAGCTGCGATCCCTCATAAAATCCTCAAAAGCTAGTTATGAAAATAATGAATCCATGCATGTCTGTTGTAGTTTAATGGATTGTCAAGTGCATTGCATTGATTGCTTGTTCAGTAAATGTGAGTTTCAAAGGAAGAAAAGGTTATTGTTGTTAATGCTGTCCATCTTCAGTGTGTGAGTATTTTGTTTTTCAAATGACTGTCAGTGTTTTTGCTTTAAAATTGTTAATAAAAGTTTTAAATTAAATCACAATTTCTGTAATCATTGTAAAAGGAAAGAAGGAAATAGTATACACACACTGAGAGGTTTTAACAGTGCTTTATGGTAACTGGGGAGGGATATTCAAGTAATATTTAATTCTTTCTACTTCTATTTGCCTACCGGTTTAAAAAGATAGGGCAGACAGATGAGGCTAAATACTCACGTGTGCTAAATACTACATATTACAACTGTTGTATAACTCTTGTGTCTTATAAATAAGCATGGGCTTGGGAGATGAAATATTTACAAGTAGGGGACTGAAATGAACCATTTACAGGCTGCCTGTGTCCACTAGAGACAATGTTGCAAAACCATGGGTGAATTCCCTGTTCCCCATCCAGTTGTCCAAATTACACTTGAATCGAGTTAGGGAGGAACTCTGCTTCACATGAATGGGGGGCTGTTTCAAAGAAGGGGTAGTCTCTGAGATACATACCTGTTTCTCCAGCAGGTCCTATTTATATCACAGGCAAGGTTTACATCTTTAAAATGGGTAATTCTAACACTGTTTGTTTTCTGGATATACATGAGGTCCATCAAAGTGGGATCTGACAATGCCATTTTTGCCAGGCATAGATCTCCCCTCAACAGCCTGTAGGAGACAGAATACAGAGATAGAGCCTTGAGGTGGTCTGCATGGGATATATCACTTAGGCCCTGTGTTTTTGTAGTGAAGAACCTCAGTGGATATGATAATTGTTGGACATGCCTGGTTAGGTAGATACCAAGGGGGGCATTGTACTCAATGATAGGGCTGATGAATGCCAAAAATACAGTGGAACAATGACTTCCTTGGACCTAGAGACCATACCTTTATTTATAAGTTACACAACACAGAATGATTTCCTTACTACTATAGACACATGATGGTCAAAGGCTAGATTGCTGACTAGGTATGTCCCCAAGTCCCTGACTACTGTGTCAGCACTTAGGGGTTGTTGTCAGTATGATAGTTATCAGGGTTGGATGACTTCACAAAGGATTCTAGCATGCATTTCTTGGCATTTAGTTTTAATCCATGACTTTGACATCAGCTATTTGTTTCTGTCAGCCCTTCCTGGCGAACATTTGTGTTGGTGGGGGATTCAATGACAGCTTCTAATTTGCAATAATCTACAAATTTAGTCAGCAGAGGGCATTGACATTGGCCTTGACATCAAAAGGAGTGGCCAAGGACTGATCCCTGAGGAGTTCCACTTGTGATTGGCCTCTTTGTGGAGGTGGACTCACCAATTCTAACTCCCTGGGTCCTATCTGTGAGCCAGCTGGCTATCCATCAAGTGACATAAGGGTTTATACCTAACCACTTGAGTTTATCAGCAATGCTTCAGTGGGGTATTGTGTCAAATGTCTTGGTCAGGTCAAGGTAGTTAGTGTGAAAAATTGTGTCCACCTCCATTGCTTTGGTAACCTTCTCATAAGTCCACCGTTTAACCCTGGTATGGCTTTCCTTCCTTTTTGCCAGTAAATGTGTTACATTTTACCCATCTGTTCCACATTATGCAAGAGAGTACAGTTTTCTGCAATTTGAAAATGGAAGGTTGGCTATGGCTGTAGTTTCTTTAATTCTTTTATTTATTGGTGTTATGGATGGTAACTTATTCATAATATTGAAAGCCTGCTTTTACCTATATTACTTGATTCTGACCGGAGTTGATTGTGTTATTCTTTTTTTGGGAGGGGGGTTGCTTGGCTTGCCCATATGAGGCTATGACCTTTGCAACTTGAGTTATTTCTTCCAAGAGTCTCTAATGGTTAAAGAACTGGGTAAGTAAAACACGTATAATGTGACATGAACCACACTGTGAACTGACTCCACAGATGTTTATAAATGTTCCATATTTTGCAGATCCATTCCACCTTCTGAGAGGTAGCATCATAGTCCATATTGTGAAGATAGAAAATTGGCTATGGCTGCAGTTTCTTTAATTCTTCTTCTTGGTGTTATAGATTTTATGGCAATGTCAAACCACACTATCCATCTAAAAATGAATAAACCCCAGCTTAAGAATGAAAAAATATGCATTTTTAATTATCTTAATCATTAAAAATACGCATTCTTAAAATTTTTCTGCTGTGACTTGTTCATAGACAGTTGTAATGACATTTAGAAAATCAAAACTGTGTCATTTAAAATCCTGCACATTCAAAAAATCCTGGAATGGGTAACTGTAACCAGACATTTCCTTATGAGTACTACCTCTCAACGATCCCTATTTTTGCAGGATGTCCTTGATTTTGCTTCAAATGTTTGTTCTGTCAATTGTAATTTTTTTAATTCTCTGTTAAATCACTCATAATGACAGCCAGTCAGTGATACATATCATTACAGTTTGATACTTCCTATTGCTTGGAAAATTCATATTGATGCAAAACTTGTTCTATTGATCTTTTAAAGTGAATAAGAGTAATATTTAAAAAAAAAAAATTCTAATTTTATCCACCCCATTATTTTTGGTTTTGCCCAGAATTCTTGACAAAATAAGTTGAAGGGTATAGTTTTACCCCAAGGCATTCATATCTAAATTATTTCTATTGGTCTTATTTTATCAAACCTGAATTAGACTACTGACCAGTTCAAGTTGCTGCATTCACTTGATACAGTTTTTGCCTTTATCATCTTGTTTTCCTTGGAGAGGGCTGGAAAACTAGTATTCATTTATTTGCTGTCTCAGCACCTCAACAGGTAGCACACATGTCTTTACTGCTAAAAGATGTAGGTTCTATTCCCATACTAGGCACTTGACTAATTTTCTAATAATGACCCTGAATGCAGCATGATGGGGATATTGCACCCCTAGGAATGTTGTCCTTTGGATGAGATATTAAACTAAGGTCCCATCTGTCCAAATTGGTGGTAGCTCAGGTGCATGTAAAAGATCCCACAGCATTTATCAAAAAAGAGTAAGGTGCCTTTATTTAACACAGTGTGAAACATTATTTACTATATATTTACAACATGTATATATTTACAGATACACATATACACATTTCTATTGTTTAATGTTTATCACTTTTCTTGTAACATCCTCATTATTCTTATTTCATAGTTGAACCCCAACTCTTTCCGCAACCATAATCTGATTTTTTTACAATATATCTGCCAAACTCCATTTCATATTAAACAAAATTTCATTCAGTCTTTCATTCCAAATAATACATGTTACATAAAATAAATTCTTATCTACCCTTCTTACATATTCTTTTTTCTTATAATATCCATACATAATCATATTAATATATATATTGTTTATGCCATTAATATTCTCATAATATTTTTCTTCACACTTTTTCCAGAGTTTCACCACTCTTATACATTAAAAAAAAAAATGATTTGTTGCATCTTCCTCCCCACAAAGTAAACACACTCTTTCAACTTTCTTTTTATATGGTATAATCCTCTTTAATGATAACTTATTTATTACCAGCCTCCTTAGGAAATCCCGACATTCCACTATCTTGGTACAGCACTTTTTTCTAACGTTAATGGCTTTAATCACTTCTGGTAAATTTTCCCATGGATTTACATAATAATATTTTCATCACATAATTATACCACATCCTCTAGCTTTCTGTATATCATCAGTTTTTATTTTTTCATGTTAGTATTTCTTTTATAATTATATATTTTTTCAATTACATATTCTTTTTTCTCTTTTTTTTATGCTCATTATCTCCCAAAATTTTCTATACTTATATTTAAACATGCTCACTATTAAATTCTTATTCTCCTTCTTTACTCACGTGAATAATCTTTACAAGTTTAATGAAGCTGAATAAACAGCTGGATTTAGTATCCCCATTTCCCTTCATATTGACTCATATACAACTCACCTCTTTCACTGGGCTTAATCTTGAGCCCCAAATGAAAGAATACACCATTTGCACAATTTATTTTTTCATATGTATCAAGGATAATATAAACATTTGACATATATGCTATTTTCCCATTAATACCAAATTCACCAGATAAACCTTTTCATGAATGCTAATCTACATGTTCTCCACAGAAGACATATTTTTTTCATTTGTTTTTATCAAACCCTCTCATTGCATCATAACTACAAAATATTTCCCAAATTTTATTTCTAGCAATGGCACTTAATTCATTCAAAAATACAGTCCTCCAGTTTTCACCACATCACCAACACCCTTACTTTTATCTTTATTCAAGGTCATTCTCATTTCCTTTAAACATCCATTCAGACAAAGCAACACTTCCTTCATCCATATGTTGTTCTTAGCAATTATAACTATATCACCTGCATATGTCAAAACTCCCACAATCACCACCTCCTTTTACATCACATGTCTAGCATCTTTTATTTTATAATCTACTTCATTATCTATCACATTCCTTACCAATGCAACCAATATTCCACTTACGGGACATCTTTGTCTAATACCATATGACATGCATAGTTCTTTACTCAGCCACCCATTCACTAACAGTCTGTCAATTATTTTGATACACTGACATACAAACTCTGCTAATTCTATTACCTGTTCCATACTTTTCCATAATATACCACAAGGCATCATGTCCTGTTGCATCAAATGCCTTGCTAATATCATCTACCATAAGTTTCATATCCTCCCTTTTACTTAGAATTTAATCCACAATTTCTCTCACAACCAATAACAGTTCTTGACATCCCTTACCTTTTATATCATAATATCCCACATCCTTACTTCCATTCTCCTTCATATTATTCTCATAAAATGTTATCATTTGTGTTATTTAGTGTGATTCATCTCTAATTTTTTCATTCATTCTACTCATTTCTTTCTATATAAATGTATTATCCCACTATATAACTCTTCATAAACAAACCCTTCCTTCAACCATTAATTCAAAATACTGTCTTTGCCAGTCAATTACTGAATCAACATCTACTTTTCTAGGTGCTTAATCCAATTCACTAATAATATTTTATTCAAACTCTTCCTTAACTCATTCTGGATTTTTTTTAACTTTCCATTCTCTCTTGTTTTACTTCTTTTTATTCTTATACCTATTCTCCACATGCTGTAGTACAACAGTCAAAATTTGCTCTTCTGTTTTTTTTTTACCTCTACATTTACATTTTTCATTTCTCTCATTATATTAATAGCTTATGTTACTATTTTTACCCAAATATGTAGATATCTCCTCCCTTCTCCCTTGTAAATAATATCTCTACCTAAACAGAATGCCTTATTTTTTCTGTATTTCTTTTATATATTTCACTTTCCATATCATAACACTTCTTGTACTGTTCCCTGAATTCTCTAATACAGTTCTATACATTTTCCATACTTTACTTTCTCTTCCTTGCTTACATCATCATGCCATAAAAAAAGTTTAATATTTCTTTTTAAATTCAATCTACCATTCAAAGCAGTATTTATAGAACTCATTCATGGTTATATGATCCTATCATACCTGCCATACTTCCCACAATCCAGTTTCATCTCATAATTTCAAATGTATTCATTTTATTTCTGTTTCTGTTTTAATGTACTCCCTTTTTCTCATCACCTCCATCCGTATTGTTAAATAGTCTGAAAACAAATCACAACTGTATCGCTATCTGCTACCCCAAAGCCTTCGTATAATACAAAATACTCCATTTCAGATCCAAGTGCCCCCAATAAATCCACTGACTTTTGTTCCACACCACTAATTTACTACATTATTTCACTCCCTATATTTGTTAACATGTTGAACATATAAAGACACATCAGACTGTGAGAAAACAATCTAAAGGCTCCCTTAGGGAAGAAAATTTTCAGGGGGGGAGATTTTTTCCAGCACGAAACCTCAACAAACAGTGGAACAGGGTCTGACAAAGAATACAAGTGAGCCGCTATTACCATCTATGATATGTGTTGATCACACATCAGATAGTTTGCTGAATGTATTCCATTCAACTGATTCCAAGGTTAGAAGAACTACTAACAACGAGGAGTCAGACCCTTTAGACAAGTGTATAATTATTCAATGACCCATTTTAATTACACATGATGGGTTTAAAGTATTTAACTACACTGAGGTAGATGTAGACACTGAATTTGTTAAACTTTTGAGTAAGGGCATGAAATTTATTCCTATGGTTGGACTGAATTTAGTGGATAATATTAAGGAAGTTAAGATGTTTTGCAGAAGACTCAACTTAGCCCTACAATTTGACAAAAATGATTCAAATGAAGAGAGAAGTATTGGTATAGCGGGCACAGATCTTCTAAAGAAATGTACATATATTCCTGTGTCTAATCCACAAGTATCGAACTTCGAAAAATTGGTTTTAATGATATTTATTGGTTACACAATAATTTGAGGAAGGACAGGAAAAATGTGACCAATACAAATGATAATCTCTCAACAAAAGAAAGAGAATGTTTATATCAGATTATGTGTAATAAGGATATAAGAATTATGAAGCCTGATAAGGGGGGTGGGGCTGTAATTTTTTATACTAATGAATACAATAAGGGCATTTACAACCTCCTCCACGAATCAGGCAATTATGAAAGTGTATCTATCAATCAAATCAACATTGGTCATAAGAGAATAGATTTGAGTATTGAAGAGTACCTTATAGACAATAGGATTTCCAATGACACATATTCATTTTTGAAAACAGATTACCCTGTGTTAGCGAAAATGGTAGGAATTCCTAAGGTACACAAATCTATAGAGAATCCACCTTTCAGACCTATTGTTTCAGGATCCAAGTCCAAAACCTTTAATATAGGGAAGTTAATAGATAGATGGTTAAAACATATTTATAATATAATTCCACATATCATGAAAGATTCATGGAATTTTTTAGGAGAACTTACAAGGGACAAATGGAATCCCAACTTAATTTATCTTACCATCAATGTTATGGATTTGTTTTCTAGCATCCCAAAAGATGAAGGTCTGGAATTTTTTGCAAACAGTCTTAGGAAACATTCAGGTTTCTCTTGGGATAAGATATGTCTAATCTGTGATTTGATGTCCTTAGTATTGGGACATAACTATATAGTATTTCAAGGGGAATACTTCAGACAAACCAAGGAAGTGGCAATGGGAGCAGCCTGTGCTCCCATTTTCGCGAACTTGGTTATGTTAGAATGGGAGTCTGAATTTCTATTTAAAAGTGAATTTTTTTCTGATATAGTATATTACGCTAGATATTTGGATGACATATTCATTTTATGGAATGCATCTGTGGATAGAATACATGAATTCATGGAATTTCTTAACAGCACAACAGAGTTTTTGAAATTTACATACAATTTTAGTTCCACAGAAATTTTATATTTAGATATATTACTCAGCCATAATGAGGAAGGTTTTATCTCAAAAGTGTATAGAAAACCTACATTTTCAAATGATTATATTCATTACACCAGTAACCATCCTCCTCATGTTTTTAAAAATGTAGTAAAAGGACAGTGCATTCGGGCTGCAAGAATGTCATCCACAAAGGAAAATATGGAGACTGAGTTAAGGTTCATACAAAATTTATTCCTAAGTCATGATTACCCGGAAAATATGGTCTATGATGTTACAAAATATGTACAGAATCAGTGGGGTCGGAGGTACTTACCATTATTAGGCTGTTATAATATGGACAAAGAAACAGAACAGCGGAAAGAATATTGTGGAAGAGTATGTCTATTGATGTATACACCCCATACACATTTAATTAGAGAAATTCTGCAAAGGCACTGGGAAGTAATATCAACATTTGATTTAGAGCAAAAGCTAGGTAAATTTCCCAAATGTGTGTTTAAGACAGCTCCTAATATGAAGAGAATATTGGAAAGAGCCAGTTATGAAAAAAAAGATGGGGATAGATATAAAGGCACATCTATATGTGGAAGATGTCAACAGTGCAGATATATTAATGAAGCTAGGGCCATCAGGCTAGATGATATAAACCGTACTATTATTACGAGTAAGACGGGGAATTGTAATACGAAACAGGTGGTCTATGCAGCTGTATGTAATAGATGCACTGCATACTATATTGGTAAAACGGAAAGACAGTTGAAAAAACAAATTTATGAGCATCAGTACAAAATACAGAAGTGTGATACTAAAAATGCCTTGTATAGACACATTTTAGAGAAAGGGAAATATCATGGCTTCATATTTGCAATTATTGATCAGATCACCCACATACCTTTTGGAGGGAATTGGAAAATGATGTTGGCACAATGTGAAAGCAGGTGGCAGATCTATACTGATTCTACTAGACGGCCTGGTTTAAATGATTTTATTAGTATAAAACCTTTCTTAGCTCTTTCATAAAGTTTTATGTATAGTATTTATGTCTATTTAGTATTTATCATAATTATTTATTATATATATATATATTTTTATGTTTTTAATATTTATAGATAGACACAAACAAAATATTTTTATTATTATCTAGTATAGTAAATATATTTTATCTATACACTTCGTTTTTATTATTGTTAAGAATGTTCATTCCTACACCCACATATGTCATTTTATATATAAGGGAGATTTATATTATTCATTTTTTATTGTATTCTTAGCAGTTTTAGGGATTAATTTGTTGCTAATCATATATATAGTATATGCATGGATATGTATTCCTTTAAGGTTTTTGGAAGTTTTTTATTCAATTAATCATTCAATTAATCAATTAGATGACTATAAAATGGAGAATGTTTAGTAATTATTTGTTCTGAAGAAGACTGGGATCTACAGTTGAAAGCGCTTAACCAGTATTTACTCTGTGTTCGTGTGGTAATAAATTATTTTCTACATCCCTGTGTACGAGCGGTTTATCTTTTATTTTATAATCTACTTCATTATCTATCACATTCCTTACCAATGTAACCAATATTCCACTTATGGGACATCTTTGTCTAATACCATAGGTCATGCATAGTTCTTTACTCAGCCACCCATTCACTAACAGTCTGTCAATTATTTTGATACACTGACATACAAACTCTGCTAATTCTATTACCTGTTCCATACTTTTCCATAATATACCACAAGGCATCATGTCCTGTTGCATCAAATGCCTTGCAAATATCATCTACCATAAGTTTCATATCCTCCCTTTTACTTAGAATTTAATCCACAATTTCTCTCACAACCAATAACAGTTCTTGACATCCCTTACCTTTTATATCATAATATCCCACATCCTTACTTCCATTCTCCTCCATATTATTCTCATAAAATGTTATCATTTGTGTTATTTAGTGTGATTCATCTCTAATTTTTTTCATTTATTCTACTCATTTCTTTCTATATAAATTTATTATCCCACTATGTAACTCTTCATAAACAAACCCTTCCTTCAACCATTAATTCAAAATACTGTCTTTGCCAGTCAATTACTGAATCAACATCTACTTTTCTAGGTGCTTAATCCAATTCACTAATAATATTTTATTCAAACTCTTCATTAACTCATTCTGGATTTTTTTTAACTTTCCATTCTCTCTTGTTTTACTTCTTTTTATTCTTATACCTATTCTCCACATGCTGTAGTACAACAGTCAAAATTTGCTCTTCTGTTTTTTTTTACCTCTACATTTTTCATTTCTCTCATTATATTAATAGCTTATGTTACTATTTTTACCCAAATATGTAGATATATCCTCCCTTCTCCCTTGTAAATAATATCTCTACCTAAACAGAATGCCTTATTTTTTCTGTATTTCTTTTATATATTTCACTTTCCATATCATAACACTTCTTGTACTGTTCCCTAAATTCTCTAATACAGTTCTATACATTTTCCATACTTCACTTTCTCTTCCTTGCTTACATCATCATGCCATAAAAAAAGTTTAATATTTCTTTTTAAATTCAATCTACCATTCAAAGCAGTATTTATAGAACTCATTCATGGTTATATGATCCTATCATACCTGCCATACTTCCCACAATCCAGTTTCATCTCATAATTTCAAATGTATTCATTTTATTTCCGTTTCTGTTTTAATGTACTCCCTTTTTCTCATCACCTCCATCCGTATTGTTAAATAGTCTGAAAACAAATCACAACTGTATCGCTATCTGCTACCCCAAAGCCTTCGTATAATACAAAATACTCCATTTCAGATCCAAGTGCCCCCAATAAATCCACTGACTTTTGTTCCACACCACTAATTTACTACATTATTTCACTCCCTATATTTGTTACACATCTCTCTTTCATTTTACATTTACTCCTTCAATCACAATTAAAGTCCCCTGCAATTACAATTTTCATGTTAATCACCAGTCTAATATTTGATGAAACAGATTTTCTCTTTCCTTTTTAGTTATATATGCATATAATGCTATCATTCTATAAACATGTTCTCTCCACCTCACATCCACAACAGTTAATCTTACCATCCTTACCAATGTTACATCTAATATTTTCACAGTTTTTTTATACAACACAGCCTCTCCAGAACAATGTTTGCTTCCTAAGTTCAAAATTGTGTTTCCACCTCACATTTTTTCTGTTTTCAGTATTTCTTTGTCAGAGATCTTACATCCAACAACAGAATAACATGCACATCATCACATTTAGCATACCATTACTGTGCCCTTATTACCATTACTGAAAGTACTCTGAAATTTTGCTTTTCCTTCTTTTTAAGTTTAGGGGAAATATTTTAAAATTTTATTTTTCTTATTTTTACTCTTTCTCCAATTGAATATTTTTCTTGGATTTATGTACAAATAATCCTTGATCCTCAGAATCTGATTTCCCACTGGCTAGACCTTCAAAAACTTTATTAGGATCAATCCCCTCTCCTGAGTCTTCCTGCATGTACTCTGTCTCTCTCTATCCTCCTTTTCCCCTCGGTATATTTTTCTTCAGTTTCTCCTTCACTTAGTTTGCTCTCTCCCCCAGCCTCTTGCTGTCCTTCCTCATGCATATTTCTTCCCTTTCCCTTTCTTTGTCATTATTTATTCTTTACTTTTTAGTTTTTGACAATCCATCCAAAAATGTCCCTTATTTTACACAACCTGCATTCAGGAATACATCTTCTTGCTGTATGTCCTTTCTCTCCACACTGACTACATTGAACCTTGTCACAATCACCAATTAAACAAGAAAAGTTCCAACAAAAGAAACATTATTTGGGCTAACCAGCATATCTTATTGTCACTTTATGAGCAGCCACAAAAATATAACTTGACAAATTTTTCACCATGTTTTTTCACATTTTAAAACAGCTTCTGACTTCCACCCTACATTCCACAAGGTTGTCTCATCTCTAATTTTCATAATATTATCGACAATTTTACATAGATCCTGTATGCTTTTTTAACATCACCTCCTTCTAGTTCATCAATACTAAATTCGAAAGTAACATTTTTTAACATTTATTCCCAGAAAAAAATAAATTTCTCCACAGATAAATGCCATTTTTTTGTTCCGCAGTTCTAGAAATTTCATCACGAGTCCCTCAGTTTCAAATGTTAAGTCTACAAGAATTCTTTCTCTCCTAGTTTGTATAAAAGACTGACTGTCTTAAGCTTTAAAACCCAAAACATTTACCAAATTGCCCCATACACAATATGTCTATTTTAGTTTCATGTGTTTGTTCTTTTTCTCACAGCTAATTTTCTCTTCTTATAAACACTTTTACTTACACATTGTTGCAGCTGGCCTTTTTTGCCTGCTGTCACTGCTGCATATATTCTCGTTACTTCATCATCTGCTGTTACAATTCCAGACACTTTTCCAGTTTGTTGCTAATTTCCTTTTTTCTTCACTTTCTGTCACTGCTGCATATGTTTTTATTGCTGTATTGTCTGCTACCATATCACCTGGTTTCTTTTCCATATTACAGTTCTCAGCACATCCAAAAAAATGATCTGCCATCTCATCCCATGCAACATCAGAACTATCACTTGAATCATCCTCCAAAGAACATGATCTGTAAGCCTTTCTGACACCATTTCTATTATCTGCATCACTTCAACAGACTTGCTTACTTATTTCTTTATGGAAGCAAATAAATGCTGCTCAATTGTAACATCCACCACAGTGGAAACATTGCTTATATTCTGAAGCTCTGTATCAAACAAATTCTTCTCCAAATTCTCATTTTCCACCTCCTATCTCTCCATAGCTTTTCTCTGCTCCTCCATTCTGCTGCTTCTTTAAATCCTCTTCCTTTCTCCTGTAAGAGCCCTGAAGCATGATCTAGTATCTTCAATGAGTAGGGGGTCTTTTATTTATATACAAAAATAACTCTTATTTGCAAACTATTTACATATTTACAAATATTTAAAAGTGTACAAATAGATAAATGTATATGAATCTGTTTACACAATCATACTGACTGCATATTCATCCCTGCTAGACCCCCCACTCCTGCCATCTGATTTACCTAATATTGTTGCTGAAATCCATTTACCATTAAACATAATTTCATTTATTCTTTCATTCCATATAACCCATACAACATAAAATAACTTTTATCTATTCATTTGCCATATTCTTTACTTCTATTCTTATAATATCCATATTTAATCATATCTATTTTATTCACTTCTTTTATATCTTCAAAAAATCTTCTTTACATAGTTTTCTTCATAGATTTTTTTCCTTTGCACGTTTCAAAAAGACATGTTCTGTAGTTTCTTCTTCTTGAAAATCTAAACATATTCTATCACGTTTCTTCTTATATGACATATTTCCATTTATTGGTGATTTATCTATTATCAGTCTCCCCAAAAAATCTTGACATTCTACTTTCTGATTAAACCATTTCCTTCTTATTTTTATAGCTTTAATTGTTTTATCTATTCGCTTTCCCATGGTTTTGCATAGTAATATTTCATCAGTTCATTCTTATATTATACTTTTCTATCTTTTTCTTCATCATCAGTTTTTATTTTCCACAGAAAATATTTTTTCTTAGTAATATTTTCACCATTTATACACTCTTTTTCTCTTTTACTCATTTTTTACCATACCCCAACATTTATCATACCTATATTTATACATTTTACTACTAATCTCTCATATTTTTCATTTATCCACTTTAACAATTCATATATGTTTTGTGAAGCAGAGTATACCACTAGGTTAATCAACCCTAGACCCGCTTCTTCTTTATTTAGATATAAAATTATTATTTTTACTGGGTTTAATCCAGAACCCCATATAAATGAAAACAATATCTGCAATAATTAACATAAATAAATACACTTGCCAAGTATGCTATTTTCCCTATCAGCTCTGAATATATCAAATAAATGTCTGAATGATAATTTATGTTATCCAGAAAAGACAGGTTTATTTTTGTTTCTTCTATTGTTTTTCCTGTTGAATTCTACTTAGATATTTTCCCCAAAATTTATACCTAACACAGAAATGTCATTCATTGTAAATATATACCACTGGTCTTTACTACATCATCTAAACCTTTACATTTTTAAAGCCATCCCTATCATCTCATTTGTGCAAATTATTACTTCTTTTATCCATTTTTTTTTTTGCAATTATTACAATATCATCTGCATATGTTAATAGATCTGGAATTCTTAGCCCTTCAGGTGTTATACAGTCCACCTCCTTCATTTTGTAATTTATTTCACATACTGTCACAGTCATAACTAATGCAGGGAGTATACAGCTCACAGGACATCCATGTCTTATACCATTCTTCATATGTATCTCTTGGCTTAACCAGCCATTTACAAGTATTTTTTTATTATTACTATATGTTGACATACATAATTTTCTAACATTCTCACTTACATTCTTTTATTATTACTCATAACATTTAATGTTCAATTGTGTCAAATGCCTTATTAAGGTCCCCTATCATGATTTTTGCTTCTTCATTTTTGTTCATAATATCATTCACAAGTTCACTATCATTGATAATTCTTGACAACTCTTCCCCTTTATAGTGTATATGCTATCTTCCAAAATATTTTCCAGTTTAGTTTCAAATCTCTTTTTTATTATTTTCATAAAAATCTTAAAATCATTATCATTCAATACTATTAGTCTACAATTTTTTAATTGTCTTCTATCTTCCTTCTATATGAATTTAAGTATCCCACTACATAATTCTTCATATGTAAAACCTTCATTTAACCATTCATTCAAAATCTTTAAAAAATATTTTTTGCCAGCCCCTTAAATTTTTATACATTTCATACCATATTACATCTCATCCTGCAGCAGAATCTATATTTACTTGTCCTAATACTCATTGAAAAAACTCTCATTTTCCCACTCTTTATTCTTTTTTTCTGTTAACTTTTTTACTATCCATATTTTTTTCACAACCTTCTTTTTTCTTTAAACATTTCTTGTGCATATTGTTCTACACTGTTCATATTGTTTTCCTGAATTATTTCTTATTTATCCTTTTACATTGTTTATTTCTCTCATTATACTACCATCTTCCTTTATTAGTCTGCTTAAGTAATTCAATACTTCTCTTTTTCATTGTAAAAATATATTTACTTATGTAACAATTCTTATATTTTCCTCATCTGTTTCATATAATTCCTTTTCTTTGTCACAGTAATTTCTATCATTATGTTTTAAATGTTCCAATGCATCATTATATGTTCGTTTATATTTTTCTTTCTCTATTTTTCTCACATCATATACAAGTACAAAAACATTTTTATATTTTTTCTTAAATATCATCCACCATTCAGACCCATTTTTATAAAATGTTCTCATAGTAATATGATCTTTCCATAACTATATAACTAATATATTTCCTTCTTTATTCCATGCTTTCTCATTTATCCGTTTTATTCTTTTGCCTATTTTATATATTCCTTGTTGTCTTTTATCTCTAGCCTTATTGCAGATTATCATAAAATCCAGTTTCAACTGACTTCCCTTCTACTATAACTAAACCTTCTGATACTATAAAATAATCTATTTCAGTTCTATGCATACCCCTTTTGTAAGTCCATAAATGTTTGTCCCAAAGTTTTAACTTGTCACATCTTTTAACTTCTAGCATGTTTTTATATCATTCACTTTCTTTTTAATCTTGCTTTTAAACCACAATTAATGTCCCCTTTTATTATATTATTCATATGTATCAATACTTTTTCTATCCATTTTAAATCTACAATGGTTATTCTTCCCATTTTTACTAAAGTTACATCTAATATCTTTACTGTATTTCTACAAAATACAGCTATTTTGGAACATTTCTCATTTCCCAAATTCCAGATTATCTTTCCTCTCTATAGTTTTGCTGTTTGTAATCTTTCTTCATTTGTCAAAAATTGTGTCTTCTAATATAATTCATCTGCATCACGTGTATTACACTGCTGCAAAATTCCAATTCTTCTTACTATATTCTTAATACTATTCACATTTACAGAAAGCACTAAAATTCTCATTTCCATTTTCATTTTCATTAAATTTGTGATTTCTTAAGTTCATAGCTAATTACTAGGCTAGCTTTCTTAATAGGTCATTCTAAGTTTAGCCACTTTCCTTCCCCAAGAAGAGTCAAACAATGAAACTTGTGTTTGTAAGTCAAACACCTTAACCATTATACCAGGTCCTAATCATTACCTGTTTATATTCTTTTTCATCCATTCCCTTTCTTTTTTATTTTGTAATTCTTCTTCTTTCAGCTTTTCCTGGTTAGGGGTTGCCACAGTGGATGACCTGTCCGCTCATGATTGGCTGTGGAGTTTTACGGTGTCGAATTGCCAGCCCGGCGCCCAACCTTCCACAGAAGACACACACACACATGCACTCAAACCTAGGGCCAATTTAGAGTGTCCAATCCACCTAAAGCATGGCTTTGGAATGTGGGAGGAAACTGGAACACCCAGAGGAAACTCACATGACCACAGGGAGGACATACAGACTCCGAACAGAAGGCACCCCAGCCAAGGATCAAACCAGGGTACCTCTTGCTATGAGGCAACAACACTAACCGCTGCACCACTGTGGCTGCCTTTTTTATTTTTTTTATGTTGTACTTATTACTTTAAATTTTCTTTTTCTTTTACCCCTTTACCAATATAATTCTTTTTTTCTGTTTAATTACCTCCTAGTTTTTGTCTTCTTCCTCACTTATTTCAGAATCTTCTTCTTCTATGTCCTTTTTATTATTTTTTCTCATCTCTTTTCTGCAATTTCTACCACTAAAATTACTTCTCTTTGTTCATTTTCTTCTCTTTCTTTTTCCTTAATCTTTTCATTTTTACAATCCATCTATAAAGGTCCTATTTTATTACATTTATAACATTTCAATTAACATTTTTGCATCATGTCCCATTTCCCTAGAAATATAACATTTCCTTTTGTCACTATTTCTTATCAACTGTCCTTCTTTTTCATAAAAAATATGTTTTGGGTTCTCCCCAGAATTTTACAACACCCCTATTCTCCTCCACATTTATCATGCTTTGTATATGAATATTTTTCTTTTCTTTTTTATTTTTAACACAATATTACAATCTCAGCCACCAGTGCTTAAACAATTTTTTTTCATAAACTTCTGCAATGTCCAGTACTTCTTTACATAAAAGCTTACAAATGTCCTTTCAAAGTCTCTCTTCTACCTCTGTTTGAAATTGTACATGAATGTTCTTCTTTGTTTTCCTGTTAATTCTTTTTATCACATAAAGATTCCATGGGTTGCAGTCTTTCTATTTTTCATAATCTCCAAGAAAAGTTTCCATTGAAAAACATTCTCAAATATAATGTCACAAAATATCTCTTTGTTAATAAGAATACATGCTCTTACCTCATGTGTTTTTATACCTAAAGGAGTTATTAAATTATCCCACACATCAAACCTGTCCATTTCTTTTTCTTATTTACTTTGAATCAATTTTTCAGTTTATTCTGCTTTCTTTTCTGCTGCTCCATTATGGCCTTTTTTATCTGCTTATGTTTTCTTTTCCATCTCACCATTATTCCTCAGGATTGTCTCTGCATCCTTCTTTTGTATTTTCTTCATAATGTCCTCCCTCCTACATGTCCAACCAGCTAGCTTCTGTACCCCTGCAAGAAAATTATCCTGAAGCCACTACTGCAGGTCAGGCCACTATGGTACCAGTATGTCTCGGCTTTGAGATGATGGTGAGGATGATTGCTTCTCTCATGAGGGCATCTACACAGCCTCTGACAATGTCAGCTTCAGCCCTGGATACCCTGTAATCTGCACAACAGCTAATTCATCAATTATCCCATGGTCAGAGCAGAGCTGATAACCTCAAACAGCTTACACAGGATCAATCAGAGTTCCTTTGGGAGTCAGATTCTTCCCTCCTGATGTTCCTAGAAAGAATATGTGTAAGAGGAGGTACATAGACTCCCCTATTGAGTCTCTGACATCTGACACCAAGTTGCATGGTTGAGAGGGTTCCTTTCCAACCCCCCCCCCAAAGATGTCACATTTGATGAGAGCCTAGAATCAATGAAAATGAGGGTATCATGGGCTATGAACCTACTCTCTCAAGATGAAGAGGTGTAATGTGTGGCCTATCACTCTGTACCCTCTACCTTATGTGTAGTCTCTCCTGATGACCATCTGTTAGATCTGGTCATGATGAGGGCATGCCAGTCACCTAACTCCTCAGAAACTATCCAAAGAAAGCTTTATACGATTCTCTATCCCCCAATGATAAGCAGCACTCATCCAATGGTCATCTGGTGAACTCCTTGAGTCTAACAGCAGCTACCAAGCTATGGCTGTCTAAAGATGTAGCTGCTGTCCATCTGTCTGACAAGAAGACCTGGACAATGGATAGAATGCAGAAATGTGCATACACCTTGGGCATGTTTGCCCTAAAAGCAGTGAATTATAACACACACACACGAACCACTTCTAAAAAATATTTATCAGAATAAGCTTTAGACTCTTTGCAAAAGCCACCTACACCAGAGCCTAAGAAGTAAAGACTACAATTGCAATGATGTTAAACATTACAAACCACTTCATGTAGCTCTTATATAATGTTGACAATAGAGCTCCCGGGGCAGCACTATAGGCATTACTATTAGGAATTTTGGATCCTTATTGAAATGTCAGCATTCAAAAAGCCCAATGCACTGACAAGCCAAAAAAGACCAAACTTTCAGAAGAAGAGCAAATCTTGAAGCTTAATCTTCATCTTTAAACTTATTTTTTGCAGGAGAGTAAGACCCCTTGCACACACCCCCAAGCTTATATATGCCAGCTCTGAGATAGCCATACTTCACAGAAAAGGGAATATTTAGGGAAATGGCCATCTTGGAGTTAGTATATATACAAATCTGTTTTTAGCCATTCAATCTCCATGTTTCATTTCAAATAGTCACCAGTATTTTGCTTGGCTCCATCTTTGTGACTTTGCAGACAATTTTAAGGCAATCTTCACAAATTATCCATGTAATGGTACCTCCTTATTCAGTCCTGTTGTGAAAGAAAAATGATTGAGGTGTGAGAAGAAAGGCAAGACTCTGTCTACCTTAGAAGTCAAATTTTAGTCCATTTAAAAAAGATCCTATAACAGGAATTAGAAGTGGTCTAAGTCCCTATGGTTCAGTAAACCCAACATCAACCTTTTGACTCAACATCAAGCAGGATTATCTGTGGCAAGGGTGACCCTTTTAATGGACACCAACCCAAAGGTTGCAGAGCTCCACAAATTCAGGGATTATTGGACCCTTTTCAGGCAAATAATACCAATGTCCCTGAAGACTTGCCTTACTATTCGCCTCTGGATGCAGTCAGGGTCTGTTTAGCTCTCCACTCCCCTGTGCAAATGGCCATCACACAGGATTCTTGAGTGAGAGAGATAATATCCAGAGGATGTATTATATACTTCTCCTATCCCTGTTCCCATTCTCAGCCACTCCCAGACATTCCGTCTCACCTATGTAAAGTGGCCCAAAGAGAAATTATTTCTCTCTTAGAAAACAGAGCCATCCAAGAGGTTCCATCAGACACCCGTGAGGGCCCAGAGTTTGTCAAAATTCTTTTTAGTTCCAAAAAAGAACAATGTCCTCATGCCCATTCTAGACCTCAGTGGCATAAATCTTCACATTGGAAATAACCCTCATCAGAATGGTCATGGTTCAAGTGATTTTGCCTTGACTGAAAGCAAACAACTAGATGCACTTGACTGATGTCCAGGATAACTACCTCCACATCAAGACAGGAAAAATGCTCAGGAAATTTTTATGTTTCTGATTTGGAGCCAGTCATTACTGGTGTAGAGTCATCCATTTCAGTCTTAACACAGCCCCCTGGGCATTCACGATCTACATGCATGCATGGCAGTAGTTGCAGCTCACCTAAGACTCAGAGGGATCTGCATGTTTCCATATTTGGACAATTGTTTCCTTGCTGCTATGACTGCAGTCTCTTATTGAAGCCATAAACAACTTGTTACAGCTCTGCCTATCCTTAGGTATATCTGTAAATTACAGAAAATCAAGTCTTCAATCCAAACAGTCCATATTGTTCAGCAGATGTCATAGAAACTCAAATAATGCACAATTAGCCTTTCTTAATTCAGAATCCAGATGAACAGAGCTTCAATCCAACATCTTCTCAACCACTCCTCTCTATCAGCAATCTTGGTTTTCTCGGACTGTGACTGATTGCCTTGACAATAATCATAATGCCTCACATGCACTTTTAAATGTCTATACTACTGTGTGTAATTAGGGTCCAGTGCTCTCTGATTTCAGACCACCCTTCAATTCCTGTGATCATTACTGAAGTGTGGAATACTCATTTGAAATGGTGAGTCACCTCTCTGACAGTCTTTGCAGGGATATCATTCGTTCTTACTCCTGCAAACAAAAACATCACAGGTATGTCATCTTTGTAGTGGGGACATTTTGAAGAGAGGATGGTCCAAGGTACTTGGAATCAGACAGAAATACACTTCACATAAATATCTTACAGATTATGTAAATTCTCCTGGTGTTGTGGGAATTCCAGGACCTTCTGCCCCAGTAGTAATTCCATTCAAACATGTCTGTAGTGTGATATTAGAAAAAGCAAGGAGGAAAAAGATCTTACTCCCGTTGCCAACAGGTCATGAAGGTTTGTCAGGTTATTGCTTTGCATGTCTTTCTGACCACAGTACAATTTCAGGACATATCCAACTGTCTGGCAGACAAGCTTAGCAGATCCATCTTGATGCTGCTCTAAGTGGTCTGTCAGTCCAGCAGTAGCTCAGCAGATATTCAGCTGCTGAGACCAGCCTTGCTGCAATCTCTTTACATCCCTGGCTGACACCAAGTGCAGCAACTACTTCATCCTTAGCCCTCTAGAAAGACAGCCCCTGAGAAATGTTTAAGCTGAACAGTTCACCAGACTTTGCTATGCCTTTCCTCCTGTTAGTCTGCTGTCAAAGTTATTACAGAAGGCCGCAACATGAAAAGCCAAGGTAATCTTCATTGCTCCATGTTAGCCATTGCAAATTTGATTTCTGTTGTTCAGGCTTCACTTGATAAATCACCCATGGCTTCTCGATCCCTGTCTAGATCTTTCCTCACACCCATCCATTCAGCCTCACCTGGACTTACTCAAGCTGAAAATAAACACTTCCCACTGCCCTAAATGGCCAATCATCCTGCACTATCTCAAACAGTAATTTGAATACTTTTTACTTCTCACAGAGTCCAGTCATAGAGTATAACAAAGAAAATAGAAATGTTTCTCCATGTGGATAACCAATCAGAACACTGGCCCATTTTATACTTCCATTCTTGAAATACTTCAGTTTCTTTCAGATTTGTTTGATACAGGTTCACTTTACCCCACAATCAAAGTACAACTTGGATTTATATCCAATTTCCACAATGGCACTGACTTTCATTCCATTGCTTCTCAGAAGCTGTGTAAAGCCTTTTTGATAGGATCCTTTCTTCTACTCCACAAATAAAAGACGTAGTTCTACCCTGGGTCCTCAATTTTGTCATAGAAAACTTGACAAAAAAAACCCTTTGCACCAGCATTATTGGCACAGCTAAAGTTGCTGTTCTGGAAAACTCTGTTCTTGGAAGCAATTACATTTGCTAGAAGAGTTTCAGAATTGTAAGCCTTATCTTCCAGTTCTCCATACTTCATCTTCTATAAAGTCAGAGTGCTTTCTGAACTAATCCTTCTTTTATTCCCAAGATTGGCTTGGAGAGCAATTTGAACCAGCCTACTCATTTGCCTGTTTTCCTTTCTAACCAGTCCAATAAAGGAGAGTATGTCTTTCATACCCTAGATGCTTATAGACAGCTGAGATACAATTTTTGCAGGACAAAAGTTATTCAGAAAAGATAAACAACTGTTCATCTCTTTCATTCGTAACAAATTAGGACAGTATCTAAAGTAATCTTTTCTGGAGGACTATTAGATTGCATTTCATTTGTTCACTGAACAAATCTTGGTCATCTAAACTGAAGGGTCATTCTATAACATAACTCACTACTTCAACAGCATTTTTAGGAATTACACTTTGGATGAAATTTGCACTGCATCACCTTACTCTACTGTGCACACCATTGTCCAGCACTATAACTTGGACACATTGCTCAGCTCCAGAGCAACAATTTAAAGGGTAGCCTGTCATGATGCCACCCAGAATTTCAAGCAGTTGGATCAGATGGACAAGGTGAATAGGATATGAAAGCTATCCACCTACCATAATACAGGATCTATTTATCCTGGTCCATCCAATATGACATGTCTCAATCTATCCTCCATCCAAATTGTTGTTTTCTTGAAGACCTGACAAACCATCCTGAATCTCCTCTGCCCATCTTTCGTATATTCTCCTATAATTCATTATGCTCTACCACTAGCCAGCAAACTCAACCTGAGGAGAAGATATGCATGGGAGGGGGTTGTGGGAGGGAAAATCTTAACAGTACTTGAGACTTGGTGCACTAGCAAGGCTGGATTGGATCCAATGAGAAGTTTTGTACTCATTGGTCATCTCAGGCAGACTAGGATGAAAGGATTCAGCATTATGGTAAATATATAACTTTATTTTTTCCAACATTCAGGCTGAATGTGGGATTGATTGATATTTCTTGTAGAAAAATGGAAAATAAGTGTCCCTAATGTTTACTGATGTGATAAAACAATATATTTTTAGCAGCCTGCAGCAACCTTATGCTGTATTGAGTTATGATTAATGATATAAAGAAGAAAATGCTCTAACCTTGTAATACAGTCTTACCAGCTGACAAGCTGACATCTTGTCATCATGACCTAAAAGGTGGGGAAGTCGATAAGCAAACGTTTGCTGCTGTAAAAGATTACCTGCAGTTAGTTCAATCTGCCTAGAAAAGTAGAAATGTTCATTCATCCATCTCTGAGATATTTTTATTGTCCCACAAATGGAAGACTGAAATCATCTGGTCTTGTGACAACTAACAGCCACTTGTAGCTAGGTTTAAGGCATACCAAATAAAATATTTGCATATTTTGTTATACTTTATAACTTTTCATTTCCTCAAAAGCCAATTCAATATAAAAGCAAAGTTTTGTAGTGACATTTGCAGCTAAACTGTAGAGAGCTCTGATTTGGGAAAGGCAAGGTCATCCACATATAAAATAATATTAATATAAGAGAGACTGAAGGAGAAATTATTTATAAAACGTGACTCCAGGAAGGATTCCAGTACCAAACTCTGTGTGCGCCTGCCTTTAAGATTCTATTATTGTTTCCAAAAATTACCCCTGCAGGTTCTGTCATACATGTAGGTCTGCATGTCTACATGCAAACCAGTTCAGTATACCCATAGCAAAGTTAAGTTAAACACAACAGGTAACAATAATCTGTGGTTAACACTTTCGTATGTTCTTTTTTGTAACAAATAAATAGACTTTATATTATGTTCTCTTTTTTCAAGGTCAGGTGTGCAAGACTGATAATTTTATATATGGCTTTTAGTATGCCATAGCTTGCTCAAAACATATGCTGGAAGACAGCTAGAAGGCATTACTTAATAATGTGTTCAAGAATTTGTTTACTCAATTATATTTTCTAGTGTTTTAGCTAATGGACAGATAGTAGTCTAAACCAGATTGTGGTTTGCTGATTTTTGAAGAGTGTCATACTACTTGCTTAGATATTATTCTAGTGGCAAGGATAAGTTTATAAATGTAAGTATGTGGTTTAGTGATGACTGCATTTGTAAGTGTTATCAATTTTTCCTGTAACATAAAAAACACTTGTAACAAATTCAGCAGCCATTCACCATAACTCTTTTTTTTTTGTTTTTTAATAAGCCATGCAGATATGGACGCATTATATAAAACATCCTCAGTACTCTGAAGAATGGCTCCTGGATTCTTTATAACTGTAGCTTTTGTGTTACACTACTTTGTTTTTCACAGTTCTGCCAGTAACAGTGTGATGATGTATGACTTTGTCTCCAGTTATTCTACCGGGCTCTACATGGATATGTTTTATGTCTGTAAATCTGAAGTAAAAAATTGGTTTTCCTATGTTTTCACAATTTGTTTTGAGGTGAGTATAGATATTTTTGGAATTGCCTAGTTGGTGGACATGGGGTGCTGGAAATAAGATGACTTAATAAATAACTCTTTGGGAAATGAGTTATTTTTTTATGGGATTACCAACGTTTTTGGGTTATGCACTAATTTAATCTGTTGCTTTCTATTGAAAGTTTTTTAGCTGTTTTACTTCCTATTCTACATTCATTTTTCTTTTATAAAAAGTAATTGTATTTGTTTATGTCAGACAGGTCCCACAAGCAGTTATGCAACGCATAGTCCTGTATTGTAATTAAACTCTTTAACTCATTCCCTTCAGTAGAACTCTTTTAAGTGTGTACATTTAACTCCCAGTGGGTGTGGCTTCAGCCTTTAAAAAATGAAGTTATCACCTTACAGTTCTACCAAATACTAATTGACAGAGGTCTTATATCAGTGTAGTTGTGCTTGCCATCATGTATGCTTCAAGATAAAATATTCTTATACCTTGTATGTAGCATGGTTTTGAAATTATTAATTGAACAGGCAATATTTGATGCCTAGAGGTGCAGTAGCAGGTAACTGCAGAAACACATCACTCAGCTGTAATGAGTTAAGAGTAGAGTTATACAAGGACAAGATATTGCCTCTCTGCCATTCTCTGGATTAAAGGAAATAGTCTGCCTGATACTGGCATTAGAAGGCATAAAGGCTGTTATTTGATTGCTGCCTTTATAGACGGGTCTTGAATAAATACAGTAGTGCCTTTTCCAAATAGTTGGGAACTGAACTATAGTGAACAATATCATCTCTAGTGGAGTTTTAGCACATCTTAACTGATTTCTATTTAGGTCATCCAATATAATATATTTTTTTAACACAATCACTTTATACGTGTAATTGTTCACTAGCTTTGTGGATGTTGGGGTGATAAAAACACAATTATCAATCAAGCTAAAAGCTACTTTGGACCAAATTCATCAGTAGTGTTACTTTTACTTCATGAGATTGGAACAGTGTTGGCAACTTTCTTTGTAAATAACATTATTCCTCTGGCAGAGAATGGTCAGGTGTGTTCTAACAAAATGCATGAGATTTGTCATTAAGACATGCAGAAAGACTTCAGCTTTAAACCATATTTCTGTTACTGCTGCAGTATTTAGATTATGTTGCATAATCCTGAACTCTGTATGTGGTCATATTATCAATGCTGTTCACATTATCTCTGAATCTAGTACAGATTAGAAGAGATTTTGTCTTTGTGTCTTCAGAGGAAGTATATGAATTTGTCTAATTTTATTGTGTTTCCCTTAAATATGTTAAACTGTGTAGTAGACTTGCTGATTCAAATTATCCTAAACCTAAGTTCTCTGTTTTTGTCCAGATAGGACTTTTTGCCTACCAAGTGCTATCCAATTGCGACATGCTTATGTTAAGAATTACTAAATAGTTCATAACTAGAGTAATGCGTTTGATATGTGGGAGAGAAGAATGAATGAAGTTTGCTGCACTTATACAGAGTAAGATCAATGCTATACTAGAGGCAATAATTGCATGACATAGTATTATATGCCCATGCTTAATAAAACAAAAGTGTACTAATATAGTAATGATATTTGGATGGATGGAAATGTACACAGAGAGGAGCAAAGGACAGTGGAGAGGGTCTCACCCAGCACAGTGGGCAAAACAGTCAGTCTTCTTGCATGTATAAATTACATGCCAGAGGAGTGAACTCCTTGGCAACTGGAGATGCCAAGCAAATTTAAAGAATTTTACATTTTATTTATTTATTTATTGGCATTTGTTTACTGAGAAAGCCTGATCTGTCAGTAAATGCCCATTTTCAGTGGATGCCCAGGATGAAAATCTCCTGGGAGTTAGACAACATCAAATAAAACAGTAATATAGATGTAATTAAAAAAAAAACATATATACATACAGTTTGACAATGGAATATATAGGACACAGTAAAGCATGAGGAGACATCAATAATGCAATAATAAAAAAATAAAAAAGGCAATTAAATATGAGAGTATATACAAATGTATTAGAAGTATAGTCTGCATTACTCTAAAAAATAATAAAAAAAATACAGTCCCCCTAAGAATGGGGAGAAGGCAGGTATTGAAAGGTACAGATAGAAAGTGGTTGGGATTCAATAAAGCCAAATCATGTGTCAGAACAGTGTAGCAGCTTCTGCATGGAATATGGCCGCCGAATGATCCAATAAACAAGGGTGGAGGCGTGCACAAGCCTGCCAGCACTATTCTGGCATGGACACCACTGAATAATGCCAATTTTCTCATTTGCTGGTAAAAAACATGCAAATGAGGTGAATTCATGATTCAGTAAGCAGGCAGGCATTCATGTCAGAGCAGTGTCTGTTGCAGAAATGTATTGGGTTACTAACCGAGTACATTTCTGCCAAAATCAAAATGGGGGCATAACAGCTCAAAGTAAAGCATGTACTATGACTATTAGGCATGCCAATGGCCAAAAATATGGCCATTGGCATGGAAAACAGTTGCAAAATTATGAAAGGGTTTTTTTTGGCCAATTTCAGCCGTTTAAGCGTAGCGCAGCAACGTGCAAACGAGATCATGAAGAAAATAAGAAAAAAATGTAAAAAGTCAATTTTATGAGGAATATGAATGTTGCCATTATAGTAGGTAGCATGCAGAACCAAAACAATGACAGGTAGTGCTGGTAGCTAAGGAGATAGGCTCCAGTGTAGTGGTGTAACAAGGGACTAAGGCAGTGGGGTATGCAAATGAGCTAAATTTATTGAATAGCAAAATGGGAGACAATGTTCGCCTACACCTAAGTATGTAGGAGCTATAATGCTGTAGTGTAAGCAGGAGAAGGAGCTGACATAAAAAGGAGGTGTATCATGTATGGTGTAAGTACATTAGAGCTCTGCTGCCTCTATTTGCAGTCAGCTAAGCACAGCTAAGCAAGGGGGTGTCTCTGAGCTAGTTCAAGAAATACAGAGCGTGTTCACATCCCTGGGATGGTCCTTTCTGCTTAATACTGTTTACTATAGCTGCAGGAGTTTGTGTGGCACTCCACAGGGGTTAAACATAATGGAAATAATAACATGAAATTAAAAAAAACAACAAGAACCAGCAGAAATGTTTACATTTGAGCAGTGGATTTGCATGGCACACCACAGGTGGAAATGGGAAGGATAAAAAATAAAGGTACTCAAGTACAAATAATATAGCTGGCAGGTGGAATGTATCATAGTCAGCCAATCACACAGGCAGCATCTGCACCACACCAGTATAAACTATGCAAACAACTTTCAGTCTGTTTTTTCCCCCACAAACTCTGCACCATTGATGTACACACTCAGGGGAATTTTAACTGGCAAAATGTTAGAACTGCTGTCGCTTTGATACATCAGTATGTGCTAAAGGCTGACGGAGGTGAAGAGGATAATGCTGACAACTGCCCCAGACTGAGGAGAAGGAGAAAAGTGTTCAGACCCAGGTTAACTTACCAGGGGCTACATGATGTGGAGATACTAGAGCACTACAAGGTGGACAGGGACCTACTTCGGTAACTCTGCGAGCTGTGCCAGCCTCACCTTATACCCAGAGCCAACAGAGGGGAACCCATCCCAGTTGAAACCAAGGTATGTGTAGCCTTAAGAAAACTAGCTACAGGTACCTTCCAAAGACCTACTGTGGACATCATGGGGGTCTCACAGGCATCTGCATCCAGGGTACTTCAGTTCCTGGATGTCATACGAACACATGCTGGTGACCACATATATTTCCGCAGCACCCGTGAGGAGAGAACCAGCAATATGCATCTCTTCCACCATGTAGCAGACTACCCAGAGGTACTAGGTGCCATGGACTGCACGCACATCGACATCCAGACACCACCCGGTGAGGAGGGTAGACGCTATGTTAACCGCAAGGACTATTACTCCATCAACTGCCAGGTCTTGTGCAATGCCCAGGGCATTATCATGAATATGTGCACTAGCAGCCCTGGTAGTTATCATGGCTCCTATATCTGTCATGCCTCACAGCTGTCCAAGCATTTGCCAGGGGACACATCAAATATGGCCATCTGGTGGGGGATGCTGGCAATGTACTGGAGCCAAGGATGATGACACCCATCAGAAATGCACACACACACACACACACACACACACACACACACACACACACACACACACACACACACACACACACACACACACACACACACACACACACACACACACACTGAAGAATGCCATAATGAGGCACATGCACAGACCAGGAACATTATAGAATGTGTGTCTGGGATGATCAAGTTATGGTTCCACTGCCTTTACATATCTGGTGGATCCCTGCAGTGCTCTTTAGCCACATGTGCACACATGTTCATAGTATGTGCCATGCTGCACAATATGATCCTGCGTAAACAGCTGCAGCAGAAACATCACAGGGAAGGCCCATACAGCCCCCCACCATTGCCAAGGCCCCCTCAGGCACAGGTGGACTTGGAGAAGGAACTCCTTGAACCTGCTCCTGTAGGCAGACATAGGCATGCCCAGTATGCCCAGGCCTTGGCAAAGAGGCAATGCATAGCGCACATACTGACACTGTAGGGACCCAGGGACTGACACCTCTCTCTGACTCGCACACACAGAAAATGGATTCCACACACATCACACTACCTGTATCTTACCATGTATAGGCTGTGTACTGTATGCATCTGACAGAGCCAGTCCTCAAGCACTGTCCTCACAACTGTCACAGGCACAAGGTAAGTCAGTCTTCTTAACAATAAATGAATGGAGTAATACATTGTGGTAGCATAGCTATGGTATTGCTGCATGGATGCAAGGGAATGGGGTGACCTACTGGGATAGCAGCAGACAACTGACAGCTATGTGGGACAACAGGAAATGTCTGCCAATACTGGCTTCCCCAGAGAATGGAGTAGTCCCCTAGGTGACAAATCTCACTGCAGTATATGTGGGGGGCTAACAAACTGGGAGGGTCGTAAGTGACATGAATGGATGTCAATGTGGGGGTCCCATACTCACCCCTCTGCCTCACCCAGCAAGTCAGCTGTAGAAAACCATAAAGAAATGTCTGGCAAAGGACCACAAATGGGGGCAATGATGAAATATGCCCATACAGACCTACACAGTGATATCACAGCAGGTCTTGCAGTTGCAGTAAGGCTCTGAAGGGTGAGAGGTCTGAAACCCAAATGTCTGCCATTACAATCTAACCTGTGGTCTTTAGTGATATGCCTGTAGTCTCCAAGGCAGGCACAATACTAAGCTAAATGGAACAGCACAGTCTGTGCAAATGTGGACAGCTGACAGGTGTGACCCCCCAACACACACACACACACACACACACACACACACACACACACACACACACACACACACACACACACACACACATGTTCTCATAGAAATGCAGTAAGAGTAATGTTTTGGGGTATAAGCAGCAGAGCACACATTCCCAGGGATGCCCCAATCAACTTGATAACTTGTTGCATGTCCACAATATGCAGGGGTCAATGAGCTATGTATATGTGTGGCCAATACTGCCAGTATGTGGCCTGTACTTCCTCCTGGCTGTTGTGTCTTAGTGGCCTAGGTACAGTACTGTGGTTGACAGGGTCCATGTTCCAAGAACTGCAGTGCCAACTTTTCTGCATGTCAAATACAGCTACAGTATGAGTTGTACGCACTGTCCAGATGTCAATATCTGTTACTGCAGGAAAGCTGGACAGGTCAGGGACAGGGGGCCACACATATGGACAGTACACTGCTCAGAGTAACCTACGCAGTGCCTAGCATATCCCTCAACTGCACAGACATTTTCAGAATGTCTAGAGGTCTGCATCATGTTTATGGTCTCTTTATCATGAAACCGTGGTTGTCTGGCAAATCACAAAAGACTAAAGTCAGAATATAATGAAACAATTGTAGTTTCAGACTTCGTACCCTTTAGGAAAATGCATGCAAATGCAAAACCTGTTATTGTATCACTTTTCTAGGTTTGTAAGACCAATAGTTAACAATGATCCCTATATGTAGGCCTTTGTCCCCAAATTACTTATGGCTTTGTCCAGATGTCTTGCTCTAAATAGTCAGGAGGTACAGTGCCTAGTAGGACAGCAGGTAGCTGAAGGTCAGTGTACTGCCAGGTCATAAAAGGCTGCCAACTTACTGTGTCAGCACTGACAAAATGTCACTGGCCAATATCCATACCCCTGGAATGACAGGTTGTCACAGAAGGAGCACAAGTATGACCTGTATATCTGTTCTGCTTGTCCTAACATTGCATTTGCTTGCCAAATATTTGCAAAACAAGAAAGGGTCTTGTCAAGACATTAATGGCAGACAATGAAGAAGCAGATATCATACCCATAAGAGAAAGCAAGCAAATACAAAACTGGTCTCTCAACTGTCTGTGTTTGGTAGAACAGTATTAACACCCTGTCCCCATGTGTGTGCCTTTGTCTGACTATCATATATGGGCCTGTCCAGATGTGGTTTGACACTGTGTGTGTGTGTGTGTGTGTGTGTGTGTGTGTGTGTGTGTGTGTGTGTGTGTGTGTGTATGTGTTTGGGTAAGAATCACATCCTCTGGGGGTGTGGGTTATACCATTTTGAGGCATGTACCACCCAGTACACTTCCCATTACCTTACTTTACAAGGTCTGCTGATGTTATTCACCGTAGGTGCACCTGTATACACTTGTCAGTCCTCTAAGCTCTGTAGCATGTGCAAGAACTGCGTAATACTATAGTACAAATAATTAGATATGTAGGGGGTTCTAATCTCAATACTGACAACTATAGTAGTGTGTGTGTGAAGCATATCCCTTGTGGTTGTTGTCTGTGTAGGTTATACCATTTTAAGGCCTGTTGACCCCCTATCCATGACATTACCTTAAAGACATTGTTAATGGCATCTACCTCACATGCACCATGTAACACTATACAGCCCATACCAGTCATCTGTACAGATGTACATGGGATATCCACATGTTCGCAACCTATACATGGTCTGTGTCCCCTAACAATGAGCATTCCTGTGATATCAATGCCAAATATGTCACAGTTACCATAGTGACACACATGCCAGCATCAGACATCATACCTGACTGACACATCATGCTGCTACAATGTCTGTCACTGTATCGCTTGTGCAGGATTGTAGGAGCAGTAAATGAGACCAATAGCTATTTCTGGTGGGTTATCCCACCATCCATGAAGGCATTCACAGGATTACTTGCTGTAAGAGGTTGTGTGTTATGTCCCAGGCATATAATCTATGTAGAGCATGGCATGTCTACGTAGCACTATAATACATACAAGTGGATACGTAGGGTTACTAATATGTCTATTGCCAACTATGTATGTGTTTCTGTATACACAGACCCTGTGACTGTCTTTACTGTGTCTATGTGATAGCTATATAATTTTGTGTGCCTCTTCCACCCTGTGAACTTTCCCATTGCCACCATAGTTTCAGCCCATACAGATGTCATCCACCGTACAAGCATAGTTGCACAGTTTCTAACACCAAGCCACTGTGGTGCATGCAATGGTCATATCACTGTGTATTGTACATAAATAGATGGGTAGGTCATCAGCTCAAAGAAATGTCAACTCCATGTGCATGTGTGTTTCAATGCATGTCCCCATGAAGCGGTGTGTGTGTGTGTGTGTGTGTGTGTGTGTGTGTGTGTGTGTGTGTGTGTGTGTGTGTGTGTGTGTGTCAGATGTCTCTACCATGTTAAGGGCCTCTGTACCCACCACCATTGGCAATCCTAACAGCCCCTGCAATTGCCATCCACTTGAATAGTAGTGGCAGACACTGCAACACTACATTACCTCTGTGCTATTTGTGTTATGTATCTAGAGCTATCATTCATAAGACTGTGCAGGTAGGGGCTGTTCTCATCTCTTCAACAGCTGCCCCATGTACAGGACTATGACTCTGTGTGCACTACCAGCACGACAGGCCAGATATGCATATGAGTTAGCAGACACACATGCTGGTGATTGTCAGGTTAGACTAACACAGGCTGACCTGTGTCAGGAATACATACCCCCAAACCTGTCATACACAGTACCAGGCATACCCTCATCACCTGCATGAAAGTTGAGTGTATGGGACAGAAATGGCAGGGGCAACATGTGCTGATAGGTGAATCTGTCGCAGTTAAAGTAATGGCTAAGCTTGTGTGGGATCTAGTGCCAGTACTCAGGTAACCTCCTCTGTATGTGTGAGCCTACAGTCCTACAGAATGCCCAGGTGACATATATGGCTATATAAGGCTAGCTGGCTATGTCAGGGGTATGCATGCAAGGCCACACTGTCTGGCATAATTGTCCCTCACACACTGTTGCATGTAAACACACCTGGTAAACATGTACATATACAACTGTACCTTGACTATGTAAAGGTCACTATGTTACCACTTCGCCATACTCATCATTGCTATTGTCAGCAGGCCCACAGCCTGCAGACACACAAACACCTGGAACACAAACAGAATACAGTATGTGACACTACAGTCAGTCAGCAATACTGACAGCAATAATGCATCATGGCTAATAAGGTACATACACCTCGATGTGTGCCCATAACTATTGCCAGCAGACAGCACCTTACACAGCATTACATTACTACACTGTACTATATTCACCCTGTGCATCAGACCCATATGAGCATGTCCCTCCATGGATGGTATGGATAACAGGGTTGTGGCACAAGTATCATTACATGCACAGGGTATGGTGTGGGATTGCCAGAGGCCTAGGCTGGAAAATATGGTTGACATCGTGTGTGTGTGTGTGTGTGTGTGTGTGTGTGTGTGTGTGTGTGTGTGTGTGTGTGTGTCTGGAGGGGTGGTGTTCAACTGTGCTGTGCAGAGGAGCTGTGAATGCTTAGTGGTGACCAGCCTGTGATACAGATGTGTGAGTATTTGTCTGCATACAATCAAGACATGTGGATGCTCGACACAGGGCTATGTTGGACAGCCATGGACCATACATGGCAGGATATACAGTTCACCTTCTCCCAGCAGGGACGTGAGTCTCACTGGCACCAACAGGCCCAAGAACAGATGCAGTACTACTCCCCAATGGTGACTGTTGTCTGCTTGATCTGCATCCCTGATGGGACTGGCCAGTACCACATGCCTATGGCTTGCTACGGTGTGGTGTGGACAGCACCATCACTTCAGTAGTGCTGGTGGTACTGGCACTATAGGACTGTGAATGTTCACAGCCATGTGGGCTCTCAGCTGATCATATTGCTGACCTATGTCCACATGGCTGATGCCCTACTCCCACCACATGCTCAAGCACAGACATTACATGGTCGAGCAGTGACAATATCTCACCACCCCACGACATTGGTGAAATAACATATGGAATCACAAATGCCGTGGAGGTTGTCACACATGGCAGGAAGCATTGCATTCATGACCCTGAGCATGTGTCTGGTGTTGTGGTCAGTCCGCACCAATGCCTCCATGATGGCCATAACATGCATCTGGTGACACCTGCTGTGGCACTTGTGATAGGGATTGATGGGCTGCTGTCCTCTGTTGAGCACCCCTGTCCATCTGCCTGTGTGTGACCTCACCTGCCCTCTGGCTATGGATAGTGTCTACACTCACACTTGCGATAGTCATCACACTAGCTTGTGCCATGCCACCACCCTCCAACTGTACATTATCTGTGGCTGCTGGGGACTGCATATGTCTGGGCATACTGACTGTGTGTGGGGACATTGTGAGTGAAGGTGGGATACCAACCAATGGTACAGATTCAGGCCCTGACAACCTCACCTGTGCCTTACTATGACTGCCATCATCTTGAGAGTCCGCTAAGACACTGACATCAGGTTTTGAGGGGGATAGACACCAACCCCCATGTTCACCTGTGAGGGGAAGACAACATATGTAAATTAATACCCTGCAGTATTATGTTTGCTGACACACACACACACACACACACACACACACACACACACACACACACTCCTGGCAAGGTCTGGCACAGCTTTGCCATCTTTGGGCTCTTCAGGGCAGACCTTACTGTAGTTCTGACTACCACAATCCATCTCTTTAACAGCTACTGTAAGGCCCTCAACAAAGGGTGAAAAATCCTACTGTGTGATGGGCCTATTAGCAGAATGATAAGTGCGACCATGACTAATGCTATTGAAGTGAGCTATACAGTGTCACCAAGTGCATATGCAAGCACTGTAAGAGCTGACTTACTGCTATACAGACCAGACACAATGACAAGGTATAATAATATTTGATAATAACTAATGAAGGAATAAGAGAATACTCTATCACTACAGTACCTACACAGTTCAGACTCACAGGGATTCATTTCAGACAACATTGCAGGACAGTCTGCAATACATACAGGAAACATGTAAATTACTAGGTGCATAGCTTCATAAGATAATACCATACTATTGGCATGGATACCCCCCTAAGCCTAGCCCAGACCTTTACCCATGTCCCTTCAAAGCCAGCACCTGTTTCCCCTGTCCAACTGGGACACACAAGGGATCCCAGGGGTGTATTTTCCATTTTCCATGCGTTCGTCCATCTTCTTCTTCAAGAGGGATATACATGTACTCTGCTAGACATGGGGAGGGAGTGTATTTTACAGACAGTGTATTGTGAGGGACACTACACTATCCTGCCAAAAAGTACTATACATGTCACAGACCAGGTGAGGGCCTTGTGTGCATGTTGTGTGACTGGGGTTTGTCTTATGGATATGCCAAAATGCCATCAAGGCTTGTTTGAAAATGGCCTTGTATGCCAGACACAGGTCACCTATGATCAAACTGTATGAGACTGAGTACAGGGACAGGGCTTCCAGCCTATCTGTACAGGATAGGTGTTGCAGACCCTGGAATTGACTGGTCAGGAACCTCTCTTCTCTCTCTGCAACTGTGGCATTTGCTTGGCAAGGTACCTGCCAAAAGAGCCATTTTACTTGGTAATACATCTGATAAGGGTGGAGTACAGGGATGTTATGGCCTCCTGGTTTCTGGATGATATACCCGTATTTGTGAGGTGGGCCATGTAGAAATGCTTCCGTACAATGGTGCCCACACAGTGAGAAACTATATGGTTGCTACCAACCATAGTGCACAAGTCACCTCACACCTGATTGCATGCTCAGTACATTGTTATTACTGTCATAATTAGTGTGGATGACATCTACCACAACAGGGAAAATGATGCATCTCCTGGCATTCAGTTTGAGGCAATGCTTCTTGAACCAGTCATTAATTTGTGTAAGGGCCTCTTGGAGGATGTTCACATCAGTAGGGGAATGTAATACAGTGGCCAGCTTGCAGTCATCTGTAAACCTGTCAGCCACAGACCACTGACTTTGTCTTGTACCTCAGAAACTTATATCCCAAACAGTAGAGGCCCCCCCCAGACTCATCCTTCTGGTACACTGCTCTGTAAGGGTCTACTACTAGAGATGCCTTCCACTACTTTGACCGAGTGGGTACTATCATTGAGCCAGTTAGCTACCCATCTGGTAACATACAGGTTGATGCCTAGCTGATTAGGCTTATTTATCATGACTGCCTGGGAATTATTGTGAGAGATGTGGACTAGGTGAAGGTAGGCAGTGTGCACCATCTTTCCCTCGTCCTTGTGTTTGTTGACCACTTCAGAGAAGTTGGCCAGGTTTAACAGGCCTGATCTCCCTTTGACAATATCACACTGTGTGGGCTCAAACATTTTGAGGTTGTCGATGTCCATGTTTATAAGGTCCTTGATATTGCCTTCCATGCCCTTGTAGATCAGGCTAGTTAGGCTGATGTGCATGTGACTGGCTAGGTCAGTGGATTGCTCCACCTTTGTGTATAGTGATGACAGGGGCTGTCCTCTGTGCAGATGGGATGACACTGGTGCTCAGGCTTTGGTTGACTACAGTGTATAATGGAGCTGAAAGCTCATGCCTTTGTTCATGTAAGATGCAGCCAGGGATGGTATCAGGCCTATGGAGACTTCTGCGTGTTGCCTTTGAGGGGGCATTATGGACCTGCTTCCTGATGATGAGGGAAAGTGGGCAGGTGCTGTGCATGTCCATGTGTACCGATGTAGGGACAGAGTGGTGATGTTTACACTTAACCTGTCTGCAGCAGGTTGGCTATATCTATGCTGTATGTGTATGTGGTGTTATTAACCATCACTACAGAGCAGATTTGGGTATTGCCTATGGGATTGCAGACATATGTATGGAAGGCCTAGTGACTGGCCTTGGTGGATGTGTCCAATCTGTACTCAAATATATCCTTAGGATAATTCACCTGTGACCTTATTTGTTGTTTAGACAAAGGTGACATTGCTTCCAATTAGCATTTGCTCCTTCTTGGCTCTGTCCAGCAATTAGTTCCACCTGTTATGGTATTTGTTTATTGTTGCTGTCCACCACAAAGGTGTACCCTACCTTGAGGGGGATGATTTTGTCCTGTCAGGTATTGCTGAGTCCATACAGCTGTAGATGCTCACATGGTATTGTGGTGCAGGCTTGGACACTACTGCTAGTTCCAACTGATGGGACGGTGGCTGTAAAGCTACTTCTACCTGCTCTGAGGAGATTTATAGTCAGTTTTGGAAATTATTTTTTGTTTGACCCTGATGGGGGGGGGGCAGGAGGGATGGTGACCTCAGCAGTTATGTCTATGGGGTTCCTATCAGTTTGTCAAAACTTCAGCAGTTCGAACACCATATGTTCGAACTGTGAAGTTCGAAAACTGATTATCACGAAGCCGTGGAACACCAAATTCTTTCCCAGGGAAAGAATTTGGTGGGCTGTTTCTGTGGCTTTGCTATTTTCAGCATTGTGGTAGAAAGTTATGGGTTGGGTTCAGGTAAGTGTGCAATTGTGCGGACGTTAGGGTTAGGGTGCAGGTTAAGTGGGTGCACGATAGTGACAGACTTTAGAGTTAGGGCTGGATACGTGAGTTAGGGTTAGGGTGCAGGTCAGATGAGTGTGCGATAGTGATGGACCTTAGGGTTAGGGTTTCGGTTAAGGTAAGTGGATAGATAGTAGTGTATGTACAGTTTAGTGTAGGGTTAGCTGAGGGATTTTAAGTGTATGTGTGTGGATTGCTGTTTTTTTGGTGTGCTTGTGTTGTGTGTGTGTTTCGTGGAATAGCGATTTTTTTTCCCTGGAAAAAAAATCACTGTTCTAAGCATTCCATGGTTTTGCACTTCAAGGTTAGAAGTTCGAACATATGGTGTTCGAACATCTGCTGTTTCATCGAAGTGATATAGACCCATGGCTATGCAGTCAGATCTTACCAAGGAGGATGACACTGTGGAAGTGCTACAGTAGCTATTCATGTTGGTTAGGACCAGGTACAGGATATTGCCACCTGTCTTAGGAGTGTTGACCAGCTGATCCAATACATTGCCATTGACAAAGCCGAGGAATCTCTGTGCATTCATGTTCAGGTAGAGTAGATCATGCACACTATGGTTGGGTAGTTAAAGTCACCCAGGAGCAGGGTAGACAGTTGAATCTTGATAGATTCAAGAAAGTCCAGATAGGTGTAGTGGGTATCCAGAGTCATGATTGGAGGTCTGTAGCTAGCTTTGATTTGAGTAGGTGTTTTGTCAACATTTAACTGCACTTGGGATGTCTCCTGTGCATCATACTGTTTGGCCAGCCTGGAGCTGTGTATGTGTATGATAATGTTTAAAACTCTACCTGCTGTGGCTTTGCAGCCCTCCATCTGGTGTCTAAACATATGGTGGGATGAGTAATCTGGCAAGGTTACTGTGCTTGCCACAGCTGCAAACTAGGTGTCAGTGACTACACAAATGTCAGGATCCTCCAGGACAAGATACGCTTGCAATGATATGAGTTTCATGCTAAGACTCCTAGCTCCTTTTAGAGCAAGATGTCGACACAAAGGCACTCATCAATGGTGGGAAAAGGCCGGAAAATAGTGACACTTTATAAATCTTGCTGTAACACCCTTAGTTACTAGCAAAGACAGTTTTGCATTCACAGGAATACTCCACAGGATATGACATCTGAGATTCAAATGTATGCTATTATGTTATGACTTCAGTCTTTACTGGGTTGCCAGTGATTTGCCAGACAATACACAACTGTATGAGGCATTGACTACAAATATGAGGCAAACATGTGGTCAGTCTGCAACACTCTGGACAGTTGAAAAGTATGAGCTCAGTATATAACATACAGCTCAACAACACACACTTCTGCGCCAGTTGTTTACTATGCACATACCCTATATAAGTATCTTATATTTGTAAGACAAGCATATGTATCATAGTAGTAGTCACAGGTCATATATGAATATTTACAACATCCCAGGTAGCTGGTGTAGCAGTGTCAGTCAGTATTGGACAACAGACACTCCAGTAGTAGTCATACATGAGCTCCTTTGCTGGGATGACTCAGTGGCCAAAGCTGTGATTTATGTCACTGCAGACAGGGCCAGCAGAAATGGCCGTGGGTGCCAGACAGCAACATGTGAGTTAAGCAAGTCTTGTTGTGACCTAGTGTTTAAATTCTTATTTCACATTATTGCATCCTCTTCTGCATTCCATTGCATGCCTAATTGATTGACATACCTGTTATAGTGCTGAAGAGTTTCCTCAGAATAATGCAAATGTTTAGGTTTGTGTAGTCACAGTCTGTCTTTGTGTAGATGGGTTCAGACCTGTTTTGCATAGACAGCAGCTTGACTTTTGTAGGTAATGCTCTTGAGCAGGTGATGGCCTGTGCACCAATTGGTGTCTCCCACTTTCTACTTGCATCCAGATCAGCTGTGTTGTCTTTCCATTAGCCAATGCCATAGCAACACAGTGCTATATTTAAGTCCTTCATGTGGGCCTTTCCCCTTTTCCTTGCCTGTGAGGAGGACATTATGGAGGTGTGGAGGCTACATCTTCACAGAAGGTAGGTGGAAATACCTCTCAAAACAATAAATCTGGAGACAGCCCAACAAAATGGGGGACAAAGTTCCAGAATTGGGTAGATTGTATGTAAGTAATGCTGTTATACACATAGGAGATTGCTAGACTAACAGGGTTTGTCAGAACATGAGTTTTCTGCATGACTTGGCTGACAGTGATATATCTCAGACATACCTGTCAACTGTCCAGATGTCCATAGAATGCCTAGAGGTTTGCCTGTTATGTTTGGTCCATTCCTCAGACAATTTCTGTTTTTTTGAGAAATCAGTAGTGTAATGTGAGGACTGAAGTCAGTAAATGTTGACATCCATTTGTATTTCAGACATCATATCTTTCAGGGATGTTATGTTATAACAAACCATGTAACAGCAGCAACTGTTTCAGTTTGTGACACCATTATGTGAGATATGTCCCTCATTTCAGCCCCTGTCCCCCATGTAAGTCAGGCTTTGTCCAGATGTCTTGCAGTAAGAGGTTCAGAGGTATGGTATATCATGATTTAGTGACTTCATTCCTAATATCATCCAAGTGACTTAGCAGACTCCCGGGAGGGGTATGCGGCAGTGGCCATAAATATGGTCCCACACCCTGGACATTCTGTGAAAATCTGTACATTTGAGAGTTATGTATGTCTGGTCATTGTTAGACTGTCAATATTCTGTAGCAGTGTAGTGTGTAAATGTTTGTTGGACTGAGTAAGGAGAGTGGCAGATGTGAGTGTCATAGATCCTTTTCTGTCTGATGGTACATGTTGCTACAGTTGCTGGTGGTCTATCAGGTGTATATGTTTGTAGGGGCAGACTGAGAAATGTCCTGTAACACCTCAGGATTCCCAGTAGACTGTGACTTGAGGCAATATATGTCGATGTAGTATGTAACTGGCAATCAGGATATGTTTGTTCAAACAGTTGTTATACATACTAGTGTTCAGTTGGGGTACTGGTATGTTGCTGTGGCTGTGGTGCAAATGGTTGTGGGTGGACAATTTCTCACTGATGTCTGCTTTTCCTTAAATTTACATCCCTGTAGTGCATGATATATTTGCAAATGCATGACTAATTCCCCAGTGCTGATTTGGGGTATTGTCGTGTTGGTCTGATTGTAGTTCAGAAGGTGCTGGGTGAAATGGTTGCTGGCTCTCAGTGGTTTTTCCCTTCTGTTACATGCTTACAGTCATACCTCTCCACTGTTCAGATGTCTATACTCTGGCCAGATGCGTGGATCATATGTTTGGTCTGTTCCCCATAACAGTTGTGGGTTTCAGAGAAATCACTGGGATGATGACATTAGTATCAGTAAATGATGATAATCATTTGTGTTTCAGACCTGACATCTATCAGAAAATATATGTTAACACAAGCCATGCTACTCTAGCAGGCTTCTACACTTATAACAACCACATTTCAAATATGTCACTATTGTTTGTCCTTTATCCCCCACTTTGTCAGGCTTTTTGCAGATGTCTTACAGTAAGAGGTTGAGTATAGTAGTACTATGGATATGTATTTTTCCCTTATGTTAAATGACTGCAGTGCATGATATGTTTGTAAAAGCATTACAAATTCCTACAGCTCAGATGGTGTAGAGGTATGTTGCTGTGATTGTAGTGCACAGGGTTCTGGGTTCAAGACTTGGTAATGATGATGTTTTTCCATTAATGTTAAATGGCCAGAATGCATGATATGTTTGTAAAAGCATGGCAAATCTTCACAACTCTGATGGTGTAGTGATAACTTGGTGTGATTGTAGTGCACAGCATCCTGGGTTTGAGACTTTGCAGGGCTGATTATTTTGTTGCTGGGCAGAACAGGTCTGATAGAGACAGAGTGATTAAAGTATGTTTAAGCAGTTGTAATTGGGTTTGCGTGGTTTTGCTTGAAGCTAAGCGATGCTAACAGATGGTTAAATACTCTTAGCCTCACTTAACAGTGCTTACACCTGCTTTAATTTTAAATAAAGAAAAGAAAAAAGGGTGATAGGAAAGTGGTGAAATGGGGGAAGCAGGGTGTAAAACATTAGGAAAACCAGCCAGGTATGTGCAGGATGGGTGAAGGAAAGGACCATAGCTCTACATTTCTACTGCAGCAACAGCTATGTCTGATGTGGAAAATTTGGAATTTACAGCCTCACACCCCATAGGGAGGGGTGTTGGCAACATACATTTGTAGAGTAATTTGAGTGTTGATTGCTTTATGTGACTGGACATGGGGGCAAGATGTAAACCTATGTATGGGGCAATTATTTTTTTTTTGGGGGAGAGATGCCCCTTTTTCTTTTTATTAAGATGAGAGTGAAATGTTGGGGAGGTAGGTTGGGTAGGATAGGTTGCATTCACAGACAGACAAGACACACGAGACAGAAGACAGGGACGATATATGACACATGAGGGGGGGTTAAATACCTTGGACAGGGAGGATGGTTGGGAATCAGATGCCCATGAGCCCCCAAATGGATACAGCGGGACTGAGGTCCCCACCCATGGGCAGCCATCACTGCACCTTCACGGCCCCAAAGATGGCTGTGCTGGGGGCTGGAGAACAGGGGCAGCCTGCCCCTCCAGGTGCACCAGTCAGCCCTCCATCTGGCACAGCTGTCCATCCAACTTGGAGGGGATGACAGTGCATACCATACCTCAGAACGTGCAGCAGGTGATAGGCTCCTCTCTGCGCCTGCACCTTAGAGGGGGATGGGCCCCATCCCCTGATGTAATTCCACCCGAGGGTGGTGCAGGACCAGCGGATGAGGAAGTTCCAGGTTGAGTCCCAGATGTGCTGGTGACCAGTGCCATGGCCAGATGAGGCAGGACATGTGGATCCACTGGGATCAAATGGGCTATGGTGTTGAAGTTATCCAAGATATATTGGTTAGTCATGAACAAAACATTTCAAAATTAGTTATAACAGCATGTGTGTGTGTTCCACTTAACCCAAACCAACAGATTTGAAACAGTTGCATAGCAAACAGTAAGCATTGTAACAGCATGCCAGTTACAATTGGTGGCAACAGACTGCCAACAATGGTATTTGAACGAGGTATGTTAATATGCAACCAATTAAATATATGAACAATAATAGAACAGAAGTCCCAACATTAAGTTTTGAGAAAAACATACCTATCGTATATGAATAATAATTAGCGATGCAGCTGAGGGGTGGGGGAGAGATAAAGTCCATTAACAACTGTATAGGCTTCTATTTTTCACAACAGTACTGCTCAATACTCTACATGTCTGCCCTCACTTTACATCTACCTATGGACCATAGCATATGTAGCACATACATACTTGTCAAACTGTCAACCTGTAATTGTATGGGGCAGACTGGGACAACTATGGCTACATTACTAAGGGGCATGTACATGTTAGGGTTACATATCTGACAAAGAACAGGTACCCTGCGCTGATGTTGTGTGTGCTACTGGCATACTTTACCTGGATTCCTATCTGTGTCCAAGGAAATTGGCAACAATGACCACTAGCCATGACAATGTGACACTTGTGAGACATGTATCGGGAAGAGTGCATGGTGTATGTACCTATCCTGCTGTCATTTTTAGGTATGGGGTTGGACAGTGGTACATTTGTACACAGTTATTGGTATACCCATCCTACAGCTACTACAAATGTTTCTTTACTTGTAGAACCTGTGGAGAAAATATCTGTTACCACTATCTGACTGTTTCTACCAATATTCAGGATTTCTTGAGTGCATATATGCACACATCTCAGTACCACTCCCTGGATTCAAACTGTGTCTGGGTGTGCTAAAATAAACAATACGGCTATTTCTCATTACACTGAGCTACTGGGGAACTGCTGTCATTTATTTGACTGATTTATGCCTATTACTCTGTGGGTTAGACCGTCTGACCTTGTAATCCTGAGATTCATGCATGGCAGATAGTGTACTGTGTACTAATCCTTTGAAATAATACAATCTGGAAAGCAAAGGTTAACACAAGGCAATGCTGCAGGGGACACACTATAATACATTAGACATTACTATTCAGGGATCAGATCTTAGTGCATAACATATTTCATATTTCATTTATATCTTGTTTTATAGCTCCACAATCTACTGTTTTGCATAATAGCTGGTTCTCAGAACAACCTCAGTAAATTCATGCTGCCAAAGCCATATTTGTTGTGAAGAGCCTGTACATATTCTATTTGTACAACAACATACCAGAGTAAACACAACAGTTGTGTACTTATATGACACAGTGCTTTACTACTGCATACCCTGTAGATAAGTATTTATCTGGCAAACTTTTATTTAATTGTTAGACATAGAGCATACTACACCTTCTGGCAGTACACGGTTTACTCCTTCTTATTTATTTCAGTATATACTACAAGGTAGATCTGTACTCACCAACCTGTCGACAAAGCCTTGTCAGTCTGTCGGCATGGGCCTCGGCATTGCTAGCCCTCTCTGCTGCAGCTGTAGGAGGAGAAAACAAACATTATACATACCTGTTCAGGCTAGGATTAGGTAAGCTATATATGAGATACTTACTATCTATTGCAGCATTCCGTGCCTAGGCATCTTGATTCCACTGGGCCAAGAGCTCCCCTTCCTCCACTTTAGGTCAGCGTAGTGATGCCATACCTGCTCACCAGTTCAAGGGATTCCTGTGGCACTGGTGAGGTCAAGTGCCAGATGGCCCCATGCCTCCATTTTGTACTGAGAACCCTGGTACTGGCTCTGCAGCAGACTGTCATCATGATTTTCTGCAAGGAGCCCAGCCATGATGCTGAAATCCTGAATGCCGTAGTGCTGTGCCCAAAAGCATGCTCCCTCTCCAGTGCCAGACATGGTTCCTGCAGAGATCAGACTACAATAGGTTATAGCTGTATTTCCACCTGTGCAGTTTAAATAAGGCCATATTCCTGCCCTTTGCTGTCATTGCACCATTTCAAAAATACTAAGCTCAGCTGAGCAGAGCACAAATTTGCTAAGCTGAGTTGAACAGTGCTTAAAGGGGTAATTGCTGAGCACTGCTTAACAGTGCACAAATCTGCTTAGCTGAGCTAACTGCTGTCTAGAATTTATGTCTAAGCAATGCTTAAACTGGCTAAGTATAGCTGAACACTGCTTAGCATTGCTCAGTTTTCATTTTAAAAAATATCAGGATTGTCGATTAATTCATCATTACTGACATATTATTAAGTGTATATGATTTACTTTACATGACACCCCCATGTGTATACATGGGTGATTTCACATGTTAGTGAACTCACACTTCTATTTTGGACCAGCTATACTATCCTGGGTTACAAATATCACTTACTACATAATTTAACATCAAAAAATAAATTTTAACAATGCTTTCCCATGTAAAAATAAAGTGCCTGTCTTTGTAGTCAAACCATGAGCACCTGCATCCAAAGACAGAACTCTTACCACTACAGTATCTCATCATTAAGCTTTGAGCTATACATTTTTATTTAGTTCCAATGAGATGTTAAGCAATGCTGAGCAGAAGGCCATAGCATACAAATCCACATAGCTACGCTTAAACTTAACTTAAAATGGAAAAAAAAATAAAAGCACTTTTGGTATATTTGGTAAAGCATATTTGGTAATGCACAACCTGTCATTCTATCAACTGCCTAAGTCTGTATGGGGCATATAGGGATTAAAGTCACAACATAATGGCATACATTTGAGTTTCAGACTTCTAATCCTTCCCTACATGTTCTTATATTAATACAAACCCTGTTCCTCTATCCACTTTCTAAGTTTGCAAGGGCAATATTTATGATCTGTCCCTACTTGCCCCCCCATCATTTTAGGCTTTGATAGGTTGGGACATGTTAAAGGTGTCATACAACACTTTTGCATTGTAGGGGGTGTGTAACAGTACCTGTTATGCATACCCCCTGCATTGTTTCCTATCTAAATAGCTGCTTTCAGTGTCTGTGGAAACTGAAAGCACTTAGAAAGTGCAATACGGCATTTTGACAATTCAGTGGGGTGTGACAGTACCTGTCACACACACCCTGCATTGCTTCCTATCTACATTTCCTGCTTTCAGTGTCTGCAGACACTGACAGTACATAGAAAGTGCCATACGGCACTTTGACAATGCAGGGGGGGGGGTGTGACAGTACCTGTTGCATTCCCCCTGCATTACTTCCTATCTAAATAGCTGCTTTCAGTGTCTGTGGACACAGAAAGCACTTAGAAAGTGCCGTACAGCACTTTGACAATGCAGAAGGTGTGTGACAGTACCTGTCACACACCCCCTGCATTGCTTCCTATCTACATTTCCTGCTTTCAGTGTTTGCAGACACTGAAAGCACTTAGAAAGTGTCATATAGCACTTTGACAATGTAGGGGGTGTGTGACAGGTATGTGACAGTAGCTGTCACACACCTCCTACATGACTTCCTATCTAAATAGCTGCTTTCAGTGTCCACAGACACTGAAAGCACTTAGAAAGTGCTGTACAGAACTTTGACAATGCAGGGGGTGTGTGACAGTACCTGTTACACACACCCTGCATTGCTTCCTATCTACATTTCCTGCTTTCAGTGTCCACAGACACTGACAGTACTTAGAAAGTGCCATACAGCACTTTCAGAGTACAGGGGTGTGTTGGATGTGCTGGCACTGCTAAAACACGCCCCCTACACTCAGTAGTGTTCGTGTCCGCTTAGCCTTACCAGTGGCACACCTTCATGAATATGCAAGGCGCGCTGCTGTTAATGCTATGCAGAAACAGACACGGTTCACTCCATGCAGGAATAGCACTATTCCTGCATGGAGTTCATTGAATCTAAGCAAGTATGATGAACAGTTAATAACAATGTGAAGTATCTGTTGATGTAGATGGCACAGATGAGGTTCATGGGCATAGCTATAAGTTAGTGAGAAACATTTTGAGAGAGGACTTCAGTACATGGAGGCTAGATAGGCTAGATATAATTGTGATTGAATTTGAGACAGAGTTACATAGTTTAGCTATGCAGTGTAATTATAGATAGATTTTGTGCTATATTTTAGCAGGTTTTGGTCCTGAGAACACAGAAGGGTGACTTGGGAGACAATGATGCAGTACATAGGAAATTGATGGACAGGTAGAGGGGTTATACAGTATTCTATGTGTTAGAAGAAGTTGTGTAGGGGCTAGTTGATACATGAGCTCTAATCAGCTGAGAACACAAAATGCAGAACAATGGTGAGCGTTATGTACCAGGTTAGCTGGAAATCTAGCTGTCTTTTTATAGCATTTCTCCAGATGAGAGTAAAGAGATAGCTGAATGTTAATCAAAACTGGTGAACCAAAGAGAGGACAGGGTGAAAAATAAGAATTAGCTAAGGTGATTCTGCTAGAAGGAGTAAGATTTATTTATTTTGTTTAATTTATTTAATTTATTTTATTCATTTATTTATGCATTTATATATGTATGTGTGAAGACTGGTAGAGAAGGGTGAAGGCTGCCAGCCTAGCCAGATAGAATTGTGCAGATTCTTCTATCATTTGTAAATATGAATGTTGAACTTAAAACAATGTGGCAACATTCTCATCTGCTGTAAAGAAAGCTAAGTCAAGTATTTCTTGTCAGTCCTTTGAAATTAAAATTATTTCATCACTGCCTTTGATGTTTTACATTTCGGCCAGGCTAGATGAAGGCTTCCTGCCTATTGTTTTAAGGCTAAAGTTAATGACCAGGATTTACATATGGAATGTCATTTATTGCTCTAAGTGTAAAAGAATGTAAATGCAGTTTCTGTCAGCCTGGGAACACTAGGAAAGTGTGAAATGATGTAATGTTTTATCAGAACTGCAGTTTCAATTTAAACAGAGAGAACCAGAAGGCATTAAGCATTTTTGTCTTGAACACCCAACTCAGCACTCTGCCTGTTTTCTTTATGTAAGTTATCTCAGACTTGTGTTTTTTAGTGATAGCTAGAAATTAGAAAAATTAAACTGTGTTCTTCTGTTATGTCAGAACTGTACTACTGAATTATTTTAAGTATTTCTGTGTGATCTCTGAACTTTTGACTAGTACTGTATAGTAGAAAGTATTGTCTTGTGGTTTTAATTATTTATTATTAAATATTTTAAAACCTTTTAACTGTGGCTGGTTTGTGTAGAGATAAGTTAAGCTCTAGAGTACATTGCATATTTATAGAGTTTACTGTCCAAGTCACTTCAAATAAGCCTTGACTGACTAGTCACACATCAATTGGATAATAATATTGCACAGTAATAATTGGACATCCTTTTTAGGGTCTTTGAGTAGCTGATAATTATTAGCTGGGTAGTGACAGGGTACTACCGTATAGTCTGGGTAAAAGGGGCACAGCTGGAGAACCTGCGCCAGCCTTCCCCAAAAGTGTCTGTGTGGTTGTATAAACTCTTCTGTCAAAGTGTGTATGTGACAGCTACTTGGGCAGGGACATGAAGCACTGGTTGGACAGAGAGGGTGCTGGAAATTTTAGCTTGCCCAGCTAGGCTGAGACCTGGACCCTATAGCTGTGCCAGTGGGGAGTCTTATGGGGACCTGGAGAGCAAGGGAGCGACCAGCCCTGGACTGATTGTTATCTCTGTGTGCTCATAAGGGAAATTGCACTTAACTGTGTGAATTTGCTAGCCTTCCCTCATATATGAGACACTCTCTCTGGTGTTAGTTGTGAGGATTGAGGCTCCTTGATTGCTGGGCCAGGGCACAGGCATCACAGTATGTATTTATTATTTATTTATTTATTTATTTATTTATTTATTGCTCTATATAGCAGAACTAGCTTTTAATTAGTTTTTAATACAGTTTTGTATGTGAAGATCAACTTTAGTTGGCATCTATGGTGACTCCAATCAATTTGGTATGGGTAACTACTTCAATAGCATTATTGTTTAGAGAGATAATGTGGAAGTTACTTTTAGCACTGGCATGTGACTGAGGAAAAATAGTAATAGTTTAATCTTTTTGGGACTAAGTAACATTTGATTTTGATGTAGCTACAGCTCAACTGAGTGGAAGGCATTTTGTGTCAAGGATTGTAGTTGTAGTCAGCTGTCAGATGAGTAGGTGAGAGCTGAGCCATCTGCATATTGAATAAGACAAGCTTGTTGAAAGGTGTAATACAGGTTATTGATAAAAATGTTAAAGAGTATTTGACCAAGAATAGAACCTTGAGGAATATCCATTTTTAACTAGGAAAAAAGGAGAGAGAGAAGAGAGCCATTTGACACATTGATATTTTTAAATTGGTAGTTAGAAAGCCACAGAAGATTTGGTTTTAGAAAGACCTGGAGAGGACATTTGAGTCAGAAGTTTCTCATGTGACACTGTGTCAAAGGCTTTTGATAGATTTAGAAAAATGGAAAATATAAACGTTCCTTGGTCTCCAGCCTTATTAATGGTGTCAGAAAAGTTGAGGACAGCTGTATTGGTGTTATGGCCTGCTGAGAAATCATATTGTGTTGGGGTTAGGAGATCATTCTTTAAGAGGTACTGAATGTTGCTTATGAATACACTTCTCTAGGATCTTAGAAAGGGGTACAGGATGGCAATTTTTTAAACATAAGGTTAGAGATTTCAGAAAAGTTACCACACTTATAGAGGGGAATAATATATTTCTTTCAAAAGGTAGGGATGTGGGGATCTTGAGGAGATTTGTTGATGAGAATTGAGACTTGGTATGCTATAGATTCTGCAGTGAACTTAAAGTACTCAGCAGGGAGATCATCAGCAGAAAAAGAACAGGGTTTCAGTTTCTTTAGTAGCTGTCTAATATATGAGGAGACAGGCTGGAGATTAGAGGAAGGATGTTGATGAAGAAAGTGTTATATTTCAAATCCATTTCTGAGGCGAACAAGTCCAGACAGGGGTTTGGTGAGGAAAGAGAGCCAGGTTGAATAATTTTCTGAACTGAGCTCCAGAACGTCTTTCGATTTTTTTGTAATTTTCTTGTGACTCTATGTAATATATATATATATATATATATATATATATATATATATATATATATATAAAAATATATATATATATATATATATATATATATATATATATATATATATATATATATATATATTATTGTCTAGGTAAGTTTGCTTCTTGGGGTCAGCTAAAGTCCTATGTGAACTAATCAAACTTTTCTAACACCCAAAAATGACTTTTGTGTTACGGCAAAGAAGTAGTAATAGGAACAGTATTTTGAAAAAAGTCCTTAAAACTTCACAGACCAGTGTTTATAATCTAGTCTTGTCGGGAACATATACTTACATAATTATGCTATATAACCTGAACTATACTCAAAAAACATCCATTTCTGCAGTAACAACAATATAAGTAATACCTTACATAGTAATGTCCTAGTTTCAGTTTGTACACAGTCTTCCTTAGACACAGCTTTTACTGTTTAATTTGGATGTGCCTTTCCTTTTAGCAACATACTTATATTTATTTCCAAAGTTTAAGGAGCACTACACAGCTCAAATAGATTCTGTAATTTCAAGAGCAAGGTGTGTTGATGTTTGTGGTGGTGATGGGAGGGGTCCACCAACTTGTACAAATCTAAGGGAGGCAACGATTTACAGCATTTGAAAAATGCATCCGGCATTGCATGTAAACATAGGTTATATTTTACAGAATAAATTGCACTGATTCATATAGCTAATGTGGAGAGTTAATTGCTTAACACGTGCTGACTTACATTATTTGTATTTGTCATAAGGCACTGATTTCATTAGCATGATATCTGATTATGTAAACCTCTTGATTCCCTGTAAGATATCAGATATAATAACAGACACTGACATAGTTACTAGCAATTTCACCTCAGAAATACAAACCACTGTTCCTGTTAACTGTCCAGATTTTCACACAGTCTAGATTTTTGCTTAATAGTTTGACCTCTTCCTCATAAAATGTGTGGTTTTCTGGCAAATTACTGAAGACTGAAGTCACCAAATGACAGACATTTGAGTGTCAGACTTCATATCCATCAGAAAATGCTTGGTAATGCAAAACCAACAATTCTATAAACTTTTTAAGTTTATAAAAGCAACATTTAAAATTTGCCCTGATTTTGAGCCCTTGTCACCCTATTAATTTGGCTTTGTCCAGACTCCTTTTGCTTAGAGGTTGAAAGGTATGGTGTCCTTTAATATGTGCTACACAGCCAAACAAAACAGTACTAATTGACTATAATATATAGTACCAGGTAGTACAGACTTCATCTTCTGAACCTACACTTTCTGCTAGCAACATAAATTTATGTAAGATAAAAATGGTATAGTCCAGAGGTGGATTATAAATGCTCAGTATACGCTGACTTACAAACAGGTTAGAATGCTAAATGTCTACATTCTAAAATCTGTGTGCTGAGCAACTGAAATGGTAACAGCAATTATATTTAATTAATTCAATAGCTTCATAGGGAATCATGACTGACTAATTCACATTTGAGATACAAATCTAGTCTGTGAGGTAGTGAATGGTATAATTTGAGAAATTGTGAAAGTAAAGCAGAAAGTTATATCTAAAAAGGTGGCCAGTTAATAAAATCAGGTTCCCCTAGCACACCCATTGCGGAGTACACACCAGTAGAGCCCTTTCCCAGCTGAAGGCAAAGAACAATATCAAAGAATTTAAATTAAAAATGATATGCTGTTTTACAAAACATGACCAAAGACACTGCTAAAGGACATAAATTCTGAGTTGTGGCAAGGCAGTAATATCAAGTAAAGCTTTTTGTAAGGCTCTTGCTACCCCACAGACAAGTATTTTTAATCAAGTACAGTCAAGACAGTGTACACCTGCAAGTATGTCATGTAAGTTTCATTACATGCAAGAAAGGTCTGCTTTTGCATTGGTAAAACCAGATTAGATCATTACTTTGTCAGCAATGCCCGAGTTTCAGGTTTTATGCAGACTTCATTAAACACTTTTCGATATTTTAAATTAGATGCATACTTCCTTTTAACAATACATTTGCATATACTGGAGGAGTTCAATAAATACACTACAACTCTGACTACCTTTTGTAGCTGCAGACCTGAACCATCCTGCCACTTGTGTCACCCATATGTCACTCTTATTTGTTATTAAGCCACGGTGGTGCAGCGGTAGCGTTGTCACCTCACAGCAAGAGGTTCTCTCATTCAATTCTCGACTGGAGTGCCTTTTGTGTGGAGTCTGCATGCCCTCCCCACGGTCAAGTGGCATTCGAAAGACATGCATGAATGGAAGTGCCTTCTTTGAATGTTGGGCGTCGAGCTGGCAGCTCAGCACCATAAAAATTTACTGCCAATCATTAGTGGACCAGAGTTCCGCTGTGGCGACCCCTAACCTGGAAAAGCCAGAAGAAGAAGAAGATCCAGAATTCATTGTGCAGACACTGAGGTGAGAATTCTGCTAATAAAATGGTCATGCTCCTGTTAACAGCCTACACATAGGTGATGATCTACCTTCCCAGCCAGATGTGCAAGAGATTGCTTTAGGATAAAGCAACAGGGAAGGATGGGAGCTAACCATGTTGCCTCATCTTGTTTTAGGTCATCAATGGGATGTCATGAGGAATCAGCCAGCAATACTAAGCCCAGGTTTTATTATTTGAATCAGAGCAGAGGAAATGGATGGTCACAGTTCTGCAGTGGTACTTTTTCTTTATTTTATATAACCTTATTGAATAAGTCGTAACTTATATAAATGCAACTATAACTCATGAGATTGATGAATGACAGAAATATGAAATATTTCAAATAAAAAATGAAACAGCCATTTGATTACAACCAGTATATACTCAGTCCGAATTGTATTACCCTGAAAATGAATCCCTGTAATGTTGAAAGCAAAATACTAATATAGCTGAGAAATCATTCCATTCCTCTCTATCAAGTTTTCTGTTTCCAAAGTGTTAATCAGTTGAACAATGCTAAAACATATTATAACCAGTCCTTAATAATTTCCTTCCAGAAGTTAAATACTATCACAAGCAGTGTAGCAACAATAACCCTATGTCGACAACATAAAGTTTTATTCATCTGAGTAGGAGAGAGGAAGTGCAAGTAGGCAGAAATGTGTGTCCTGGTCATTGGGAAATGAAACTCTGGTAGCCCACCGTATTGAGACTCTGATCTTAATGCATATTTTGGATAATTGGACACAACCAGATGATATGTACATAATCAGCCTCAACAATTTCACATGTCCAGCAATGACTCCTCCAAACCAGTAGACTATTACTGATGAAAGTAGGGGAGTACTGAAACATTTAAAGACACTTGTTAAAGGTATGAGAGGGATTAGGCTTTTGTGCAAGGTCCCTTTCCATATGACCCACTGTCGGGAATAGAACACTGTAACATTTCAGCTATAGGTACAAGAGGTTCTGCATTCTGCATTAATACCTGTGCATAGATGTCCTTCAGTCTGGGTTTCCTTTCCTGGCCCCTTTCTAAAATTTGAAAAGGCTTACTTACCCTTTCCAGGTATGAAGTGAGGCCTGTCTCATATCTTGACATTCATGTGATTCAGGGGCGAGCTGGAATATTTTGCAAAACTTTCATATTCTCACAATCGACTTCCATAATTTGGGAGTACTTTATAAGTTGAAGAGAAAAACACCATTGGCCAAATATCTCCATTGCATATATAGTCCACCTACTGATGCATTTCTCTCAAACTGTGGTCCTATTCTCTATTTGTATGACTGGATTGGCCCAGATATATGGTGTAAGCAAGACCCTCCCCCCTTCCTTAGATCTGCTTTCACCCTACATGCTTGAGAAATAATATTCAAAGCATAACTGCAGTTCTCCCAGGATCCCAGACTTTGTGAAAAGAAAACTTGCTAAGCTGTGCCAAAGAGTATGCAATATTTATTCCACAAAGAGTCATAATGGCCTTTGAGATTAACTGATCCGTAAGAACTGCCAGCAATGGTTACAAGGCCATACTTAGCAAAGCATAGCATTTTCTGCTCAACTATTGTTGATGGAGCAAGTCAAATTTTCCTGCTGATCCTGTTGTTTTTCCTTGCTAAAGAAAATTCTTTACTTTATTTTGTAATTTATTTTAGGTAGTTGGGAGTACCTTGCAGTGGAAATGCCTGACCAAAAAAAAACAAAAAAACTTTAGGTACGATTAACACTTTTTTTGCTCCCCAGGACCTAGCATGATGGCACTACTACTGGCTGGCTGCTAGCACTACTACTGCTAGCTGAAAACTACTCCTATGGTATGCCTAGCATGATGGGACCACTACTACTGGCTGGCTGCAATCACTACTACTGCTAGCTGAAAACTACTCCTATGGTATGCCTAGCATGATGGCACTACTACTGGCTGGCTGCTAGCACTACTACTGCTAGCTGAAAACTACTCCTATGGAATGCCTAGCATGATGGGACCACTACTACTGGCTGGCTGCAATCACTACTACTGCTAGCTGAAAACTACTCATATGGAATGCCTAACATGGTGGCACTACTACTGGCTGGCTACTAGCACTACTACTGCTAGCTGAAAACTACTCCTATGGTATGCCTAGCATGATGGGACCACTACTACTGGCTGGCTGCAATCACTACTACTGCTAGCTGAAAACTACTCCTATGGAATGCCTAGCATGATGGCACTACTACAGCTGGCTGCTAGCACTACTACTGCTAGCTGAAAACTACTCATATGGAATGCCTAGCATGATGGCACTACTACTGGCTGGCTGCTAGCACTACTACTGCTAGCTGAAAACTACTCCTATGGAATGTTCTCATGTATATACTCTGTATTGCTTGTATAATATCATTGATTTGAGAATGATTACTTATGTACTGTTTTTTACACCAGTTGTATAAGCTGCCAATAATACGCACTAAATGTCTTTATTAATGTAAATTCTGTATTGTATGAGAAATGTCTTATATGTGTAGCATTTTTCCCTGGGACTCCACTGAAAATGGGCACTTCTGGCCCAGCTGGACCATCCCAGAAAACAAATGCAAATTAATAAATAAATAATAAATGAGGCATTATTTTATTATTGTATTATTTTATTGTTTTATTATTTTACTATTTTATTTTCCCTTTGTTGGCTGGGTAAGTAAACTGGTCCATGGGCACTTGTCATGCTCTGGGTGAAATTGTACAATTTGCTACAGAGATAATTAAATGACTACTGCATATATAACTTTGAAGAGATTGAATATAAATTAGTAGAAGATCTCATAGGTTCATAGGTTCATAGGTTCAAACTAGGCTATCTGCCATAGGGCATTTATAAGCCTAGCCAGAGTGTGTTTGGCTTTCGCCACCCATTTTAAATGCATTTTGCTATGCCCTTTTTCGAGGTTAGTATACTGTGCCTCTGTCTAACAGTGACACAGAAGTGATACCCAGGGTAAACCTACGATCTCCCATCCACTCATCAAGATTCCTCTTGAAGAGAGTCAATGAGGGACTCTGCCTAACCTGGACTGAGATTTTATTCCAGAGTGAAGGCAGCCTCTGGGTTATGAATCTGTCCCTCCAGCATGTCCTATTTATTTCAGTGCTGAGGTTCAAGTCTCTCGAGCGTGTAGCTCGATGGGATTTGGATTTTCTGAGGTACAGCATGTCCATTAATTCTGGGTTGGACATGGCTTTATACGTCAGGCACAGTAGAGCTGGAGTTTCTTTAACCGGGCAGCATATGGCATCTGTTTGAGCCATTTGAGCCTCTTGGTGAGGTACTTTTGGGGTCTTTCCAGTTGCTGCAGGTGTCTGGTAAGGTACATCCCAAAAGGAGCATTGTACTCAATTATGGGCCTGATGAGGGATGAGTAAAGAGGCACGATGACCTCCCCTGATCTAGATGTGAATCCCTTCATGATTAGGTGGGCTATATAAAATGTTTTTCTAACCACTTTAGCCACGTGGTTTTCAAATGAGAGATTCCTATCAACTTGGATCCCCAGGTCCCTAATTACTTCTTCCATACTTAATGGATTACCACCTATGTGGTAATTTGTGGGCACTTTGTTTTTGCCAAAGGGGATGACTATACACTTATTGGCGTTTAGCTTGAGGCCATAGCTCTGGCACCAGTTGTCTGTTTCTATGAGGCCCTTTTGTAGGATACTTGTGTCGGCTGGAGAGTCAATTATGGCACCTAGTTTGCAGTCATCTGCGAACTTGGTCAGCCACGGTCCTTCCGTGTTGGCCTGTACCTCTGAGAAATATCTACCGAACAAAAGAGGTCCCAGGACTGAGCCTTGTGGGATGCCACTTGTAACTGGTTTGGAGTCTGACATGGCTCCAGCAATTCTAACCATGTGGGTTCTGTCCTTGAGCCAGTTTGCAACACATCTAGTGACATAGGGGTTTATATTTAAGCTGGTGAGCTTATCTATAATGCCCAAGTGGGGTATTGTATCGAAGGCTTTTGCGAGGTCCAGGTAGGCTGTGTGGACCACCTTCCCCTCGTCAATGGCCTTGGTGACTGTTTCAAAGAAATCGACCAGGTTTACGAGGCAGGATCTGCCCTTAACAAAGCCGAACTGGGTAGGATCCAGTGTCTGTAGGTCCCCAATATCTTTATTTATGAGGTCCATGATGATCCTTTCCATAGATTTGCAGACCAAGCTAGTCAGGCTTATGGGGCGATAGTTTCCAGGATCTGTTGAGGCACCACCTTTGTGGAGAGGGACCACTGTTGCTGTACGCCAGTCTTTGGGTACATATCCTGTAGTAAGGCTGAGATTGAACAGTGGTTTTATGTTTGGGTTTAGCTCTTCTTGGAGTTCATTTAGGACGGAGCCCAGGACACCATGTGGTCCCACTGATGCTGTGTTTATTGCTTTGGAGAGGGCGGCTCTTACCTGAGCATCTGAGATGTCATGGGGCAGTACTCTGCTGGGATAGATATTTGCCCTTTTGGTGGGGAGGGGGGGGAGAAGTTTTCGCTGAACCTGTCAGCTAGGATGTTGACAATGTCTGTGGGTTTGGTGTATTTTTTGTCATTTTGGACTAATTCTGAGCATATCTGGGAATTCCCACCCAGGTTCCTAACATAACTAAAGAAAGCCTTGTGATTATCCTTAGTGTCCTGTGCAATTTTTCTCTCAAAGCTGGCCTTAGACGATTTTATGAGTGCCTGTAGTTTTTTGCTAATACTGATCAGAGATGCCTTCCCTTTTTGGGATTTTGCTCTATCATGTAGTAGCTTCTTCCTTCTATTGTATAGTTTGTTTATGGCTGGGGTCCACCAGACAGGACGCCTGCCTTTGGAGGATTGGGTCTTGGTTTTATTTTGGATTGCATGATCCATGCATTCCTGAAGGTGTTCATAGAATGCATTTATAAAGGATTCTGTGGTCTGGGCCGTATTTTCCACAAGCCCGGGGGCTTTGAAGGATTCCACATCGGTTTTGAGGAGTGTGAAATTTGCTTTAGAGAAGTTTTTCACTGTGGTTTTTTGGGCAGGGGGTGGGGTCAGGATGTGAATATCCAGTGAGATTAATTTATGGTCTGATCTTACCAGTGAGGGATACACTTCTGGTCTGGAGCATAGAGCCCCCATGTTGGTGATGATCAGGTCCAGTATGTTTTCCCCTCTTGTGGGAGTGGTAACAAGTTGTTTCATAGCATTTGAGTTTATAAATTCTAGGAACCTCATGGCAACTGTAGAAAAGAATAGGAGAAGTTCACCAATTCCCTGGCCAAATTTCTTGTAGTAGTATAAAAACCATCCCGAGCCTCCCCTGAAAAGAGGATACTAGCCTAGTGAGATTATTTCGGTCAACAAAGGTTCGATAAATAAATAAATACATTTATATCTCAGAAACTATTACATAGGTACTTTTAAAATGATTGTAACAGAGTTAGTTTACACCTCATAGCACTAAAAGTTATACCTAGCAGAAAGAGCTAGATGGCCACAGTATTGCTTTAAAGGGTTGCAGAGACTGAATGTTTTGTGTAAGGCAAATTACTAACAATTCATAGGAGTGATACAGTTTTGCATACTTCCCCTTGACAGTTTCTCAGAATTCCATCATTACTGCTTCCTAGAGATAAGTATGCATCCACATGCTGATTTTCCCTCAGCTGGCTTTATTCATTTCCGATAGAAAGGAACTCACCATTCCACCTTATTAAAAACATAGCCAAGGGCTCTATCAATAATTCCTTTTATGCTTTTAAGAAATCTGAGGTCAGACCACCAATTCCAGTTGCCTTGCTCACCAGTGGACATGAGATACCTGACTGAATCCCAGTCTGAGTAATAGGTTTACTTAGAATATCCTTTGTTGCTCCAGAAATAATAGGCAGGGATTTATTCTTTAAGAATTCAAAGCAACCCTGAAGTGGTAGCACACTGGAAGAAACGTACTAATTTATATTCTCTTAGTATTGTTTTATTGATCTGTAATGGAATGGTAATGAGCCTGCCATTGTTATCTTTAAGAATACAGATGGTTAGTTTTAGAGTCCACTTCTGACACCAACAAGCAATTACTTTATGTGAGGTCATAACCTTGATCCAGAAACATACGATACCTATTCCCATTTCTCATAAAGTTGACTTGTATCAATCACACAAAACATTTTTACTATATTTTATTTAGTCCAATATGATTTTATCTTGGCAACCTAAATCCTTATACAGCTTCTCTCAAGTTACATTTTTTTCTGTTGTATAGCTTTCTCCATACCCTTGACAACTTTGGTAATGCACTGTAGGTATAAACCAGTCCTTTATAGATCAGTTAAACTTTAACCATAGCTCTATAATTGCTGAGATAAGCTTGGTTATGCTGCACCCAACAATATTTGATCTAAGAAAGTGTAACTATAGTTTTGACATTATTACTATTAGTCAATTATAAGGGGTCAAACTTCTAACTAAAAGTAGGGGATTGTAAAAAGCTAGCCCTATAGCAACCATGAATAAACAATGGTTAGACTATGAATCGGAAAAAATTGAGCATTTGTCACATCTGAAAGTAATATCCGATCTATGAGCTACTAATCCAGTCTTCCAGTTATCCTTTTTTAAATTTGAATTTCAGGTAAATATAGCAGTTGATATCTAGATTTAAAATCTAACAACAATCTCATAAATCCAAATCCTCCATACCTCTTTTAAGTGCCCACATCATCCTGGGTATATTTATTTAGACCTGCTGGTGCACAGCCTGGCATAAGGCCAGGCACTGTGTTAAAGTCTGTTCCCACTACTCTCCATATCCCTTCCTACTTTAATTTGGCTATTGTGGCATTAAAAATTGTATAATACCAAGTTACCCATTGAGTGTTAAGTAAAGCTCATTTCTATCTGTTCTCCCTATTTTTGCTAGTGGTGAATGCCACCCAATTAAATGAACTGTGGAGCAGAATAACAACTCTTCTTTTAACTGAGAAACAGCAGCTGTGCAGTATGTCTTCCTTCAACTGTCTATATCATGGAGCAAGCAAGACATCTTTCAACTCATTTTCTTGAAGGAAAATTAAATTAATACTTTAGCTTTTGGTGAGGTTGGAATAGTCTTATCCTTTGCAGGTCCTCTGAGTCTGTCCACATGTAGAGACTCCATCAAGAGTGAAACACCATTCCCACTGACATTGTTCTCTCTCTCTTGAGCACGTCATTAACTCATTAGCTAAACAACACACCTGATGCACTTGTAATAGGTGACTCTATCATCAGGCACACTGACGTCCCGCTCGCCAGGCTGAACAAGGAGAAGGTCACGGTGAGCTGCCTGTCGGGTGCTAGAATCTGCCACATAACACAAGCACTCAGGTCACTCCAAGGAAAGTACAAAGTCATTGTCCATGCTGGTGTGAATGACCTGAGACGTACCTCCCTGGACTACATGAAAAGAGACATAGAAGAGCTCTCTGAGCATGTAGCCCAGGCCCGTATGACCCTGACCTTGAGTAGCATCTTACCCTCACCAAGAATGATGCCACAATATGAAGACAAGATGATCAATTTCAACAATTGGCTTAAGTATTGGTGTCATTCAAAGGGTAATCAATGCCTGTCAGCCTGGGATGACATGCTCGACAAGCCGCGATGATTCGCTAGGGACGGCTTGCACCTGGCACCCCTGGGCTTTTGGATATTGGCAAAGGCTCTTGCCACCCCCATAGTGTCTTTTTTAGGCAAGGCTCAAAAGACAAACCCACCTCCATAGGTATCACAAGGGATAAGAAACTAAGAGTAATGCTACTCAACGCCAGAAGTCTAAACCTCAAGATACATGCATTTGAAACTCTCCCTAGCATGGAGAACATCGATATCTGTGCAGTAACAGAAACCTAGTTCAAGGCTCCTGAGAGCAGCCCAGCACTACCAGGTTATACCTCATACCATGCTTTTCGGCCCCAAAACTTGGACCGAACCACAAAAGGAGGGGGAGTATCAATATTTGTCAAAGATACCCACACCTCCAGGTTGGTGGCACAGCACGAAGCATCAGAGACTATCCATGTGCAACTAACAGTGGGTAAAACTGCCTTCCAGTTTATAGCCTGTACAGACCACCCTCCCAAACCCAGGAACCCCACTCGGCCTTCCTGAGAACACTGGAAAATATGAAGGTCTCTCCATACACCATTATATTGGGTGACTTCAACTACCCAAACATAGACTGGGAGCATTACTCTAGCTCCAACACCCTAGCCCAAAGTATCCTAGAATTTATAAACTCAAATACTATGGAACAACTTGTTACCACTCCCACAAGAGGGGAAAACATACTGGACCTGATCATCACCAACATGGGGGCTCTATGCTCCAGACCAGAAGTGTAGCCCTCACTGGTAAGATCAGACCATAAACTAATCTCACTGGATATTCACATCCCGACCCCACCCCCTGCCCAGAAAAACCACAGTGAAAAACTTCTCTAAAGCAAATTTCACACTCCTCAAAACCGAGGTGGAATCCTTCAAAGCCCCCCTGGCCTGTGGAAAATACGTCCCAGATCGCAGAATCCTTTATAAACACATTCTATGAACACCTTCAGGAATGCATGGATCATGCAATCCCAAATAAAACCAAGACCCAATCCTTCAAAGGCAGGCGTCCTGTCTGGTGGACCCCAGCCATAAACAAACTATACAATAGAAGGAGGAAGCTACTACATGATAGAGCAAAATCCCAAAAAGGGAAGGCATCTCTGATCAGTATTAGCAAAAAACTACAGGCACTCATAAAATCGTCTAAGGCCAGCTTTGAGAGAAAAATTGCACAGAACACTAAGGATAATCACATGGCTTTCTTTAGTTATGTTAGGAACCTGGGTGGGAATTCCCAGATATGCTCAGAATTAGTCCAAAATGACAAAAAATACACCAAACCCACAGACATTGTCAACATCCTAGCTGACAGGTTCAGCGAAAACTTCTCCCCCTCCTCCCCACCAAAAGGGCAAATATCTATCCCAGCAGAGTACTGCCCCCCTGACATCTCAGATGCTCAGGTAAGAGCCGCCCTCTCCAAAGCAAAAAACACTACATCAATGGGACCAGGCGGTGTCCTGGGCTGCGTCCTACATGAAGTCCAAGAAGAGCTTAACCCAAATATAAAACTATTGTTCAATCTCAGCCTTACTACACGATATGTACCCAAAGAGTGGCATACAGCAACAGTGGTCCCTCTCCACAAAGGTGGTGCCTTAACGGATCCTGGAAACTATCGCCCTATTAGCTTGACTAGCTTGGTCTGCAAAGCTATGGAAAGGATCATCATGGACCTCATAAATAAAGATATTGGGGACCTACAGACACTGGATCCTACCCAGTTTGGCTTTGTTAAGGGCAGATCCTGTCTCTTAAACCTGGTCGATTTCTTTGAAACAGTCACCAAGGCCATTGACGAGGGGAAGGTGGTCCACACAGCCTACCTGGACCTCGCAAAAGTCTTCGATACAATACCCCACTCGGGCATTATTGATAAGCTCACAAGCTTAAATATAAACCCCTATGTCACTAGATGTGTTGCAAACTGGCTCAAGGACAGAACCCACATGGTTAGAATTGCTGGAGCCATGTCAGACTCCAAACCAGTTACAAGTGGCATCCCACAAGGCTCTGTCCTGGGACCTCTCTTGTTTGGTATATATTTCTCGGAGGTACAGGCCAACATGGAAAGGCAGTGGCTGACCAAGTTCACAGATGACTGCAATCTAGGCGCCATAATCAACTCACCAGCCGACACAAGCATCCTACAAAAGGGCCTCATAGAAACAAGCAACTGGTGCCAGAGCTATGGCCTCAAGCTAAATGCCAAAAAGTGTATAGTCATCCCCTTTGGCAAAAACAAAGTGCCCACAAATTACCACATAGGTGGTAATCCATTAAGTATGGAAGAAGTCATTAGAGACCTGGGGACCCAAGTTGATAGCAATCTCTCATTTGAAAACCACGTGGCCAAAGTGGTTAGAAAAACATTTTATATAGCCCACCTAATCATGAAGGGATTCACATCTAGATTAGGGGAGGTCATCGTGCCTCTTTACTCATCCCTCATCAGGCCCATAATTGAGTACAATGCTCCTTTTGGGATGTACCTTACCAGACACCTGCAGCAACTGAAAGACCCCAAAAGTACCTCACCAAGAGGATCAAAGGGCTCAAACAGATGCCATATGCTGCCCGGTTAAAGAAACTCCAGCTCGACTCAGTGGCATACCGCCTGCTCAGAGGCAATCTGTGCCTGACGTATAAAGCCATGTCCAACCCGGAATTAATGGACATGCTGCACCTCTGAAAATCCAAATCCCATCGAGCTATGTGCTCGAGAGACTTGAACCTTAGCACTGAAATAAATAGGACATGCTGGAGGGACAGCTTCATAACCCAGAGGCTCCCTTTACTCTGGAATAAAATCCCAGTCCAGGTTAGGCAGAGTCCCTCATTGACTCTCTTCAAGAGGAATCTTGATGAGTGAATGGGAGATCGTAGGTTTACCCCAGGTATCACTTCTGTGTCACTGTTAGACAGAAGCACAGTGTGCTAACCTCGAAAAAGGGCATAGCAAAATTCATTTAAAATGGGTGGCGAAAGCCAAACACACTCTGGCTAGGCTTATAAATGCCCTAGGGCAGATAGCCTAGTATGAACCTATGAACCTATGAACCTATCATTACACTCTGAGTAATAGTCAATGGGATTAGCGAAGGCATTCCATTATATCTGCAATTACAATGACAATTACTCCTTTTCCCCAACACAGAAGAAACCATTATACTTGTCATAAGTGTTGCTACTTAACTGGTAAGACCAACTGTAGAACACCTATCAAACCTAAAGGCAAGGCACTACACAAAGTGAATCATTAAATCACCACCCTCCTTCCTCTGTGGGAGTAAAACCATATCATTGCATTCCTTTACAACAAGGGGTGAAGAACAACAACCAGAGGAGATGCCACACTATCATCTCTCTAAAAGTCAACTTTAAGTTACTACACTGTTGCATGTGTATGAAACCCCATCATATTCTGTCTATGATAACAATAACAAAAATGTTTCAAACTGCAGCAGCACTGACCATCTCTCACATAGAATTATGGTACCTGTTGAAATTATATTCCCACTCCCATACAGTCAACAATGATTAGAAGGTAACATGCTACGATATGAAATGACCAGCCTAGTAAAACCCACCACCAAGGGTAGACAAATGGACATGCATGACCATAACCACATGCTTATGATGAGCAAGAAAGAGAGAGTAAGCTATAGCTACCTGCCACTGCAGCCATACATGAGAGACAAACAAGGAGGGAAAAAAAAAAACAGCAGTATGCTTATATGTATTCATGTATACTTAATTCAAGGTTATGATATATTTAGTAGTGATCAGTTTGCTTGGCAACAACCTGTTTTGTGTCAAGCAGGTTATTTAGCAGAAATGGCACTTGATTATCATCTTTTAGTTCCTTCCCATATACTGAAGTCAACATTTCTAATCGCATAAAAATCCCAGAAAACCACCCCTTAAATAATATTTCACCTTGTGTTTGCGTATTTTATGCAGAAATGGTAGAGTTTATATAGTGTATATTGTATAAACATTGCATAGCATATCTAAACAATTATTAACCTATAAACTGCCAATTAAAACATCTTCAAAAAGTACCTTCCCCCTTCCTGAGTTACCCTTCTAATCACAAAAATAAATCCTAATACATTCTGAAAATACTGGAATTAAATATTGCACAGATTAAAGAAATAACAGATGAAACAGCAAGGGAGTGCCCTCTAAGTGAGAAGCATTTGTTAATGAAGTTCCTGCTTCATTAGTCTGCAGCTAAGTTTATTCAATCTCTTGCAGATCTTCAGTGGAGATTTTTCATGTCTGACTCATCTGGCTGGCTTAATAGATCTAGAGTCTGTTTCCTGTTCTTCCTGCTCAGCACTTAGTGGGAAAGGATGTGATGGGTCTGTCCCACTACTTGTTGTCCATGTGGTTGAGCTCCATGATTTTAGCTAACTAAGCATATGTTCATTTCTGGGACATCGTCTGATCCTTGAGGAAATAGTCACATAATTTTTCATCTGACATGAGAAGTACTAGGAGCCTCTGACTAGAGTAATTGTGACTGGGTAACATAATGCAACACCAAGATCCACTCCTCTACCCCATCAAAGCTAAGATGCCAGGGAAGTGATACCCCAACCCCATATTCAAAATGCGAAAAAGGGGTTGAGGATGGATGGATGCCAGGGCTTTCCTTTAAGCAAGTATGGCTCTACTATAATATGAGACAATCTTAACTGGATAGCTGTTTTCAGTATTCTCTCTTGATCTCTGTAATCCAAACATTGAAAAAAGAATATTAAAGATCACTCTTGGGAGGGGACTTAGATATCTCCAATCCAACCTGGTCATATGCAAGGAGTATGCGTCATGATAAATCAAAATTCCAGCACATGATTGTTGAGAGTCCAAGTATTTAGAGCAATCATTCAACTAAATATTTTTATTTCTAAAAACAAAATATATCCAGTTCCAAATCCTCCTTCTTCAAAAAAAAATAGAGAGAGGCAGACTCCAGATCATTCATTGTATAGGTTTTATTAGGGTAGATGCTTCTTACCTTGTAGACTTCTTCAGATACAGTTTTTACATCTAAGCTTTTTATGATCATGATAATAGAATAAATACTGTTACAGAGGGGGCATAGTACACTGCAGGACAACCTAATTCCACCTGACTGGTCATTCACCTGTTCAGCATTAAGACATCTTCTAGGATAGTAGACCAATTCTCATTTGCATGAGGATGCTCACAAGCAGTCCTTGGTAAGCCCATGTGTCTGACCCTTGAAAATCTGATTCGTTGCTAAACTTTGCTGTAGATCAATTCTGTGTTACCTTAAAATCTATACTTCTACGTACAAACTCATAATCAATTGATTTTACATGCGTGGCTACCAGACCAAATTTTGCAAAATGGTTTACAGACATTTTTGTGATCAACAAACATCACTATGTTGTTTTAACAAATCTTTTGCAGTTTGGCCCTGTAATCAGATGTTAGTTTCAGGTTATTGTATCTTGATCATCATTTTCATTTTCAGTTTTCTGTTTACTGATATTAACACCTATTCACTATCTAAAATACTTTGAAACTGCCAGAACAACACAACAACAACCTCCCTTATCACTTAACAGAGCCTGTTGATGGGTTCTGTTAACAAAATAGAGCTTTCACTTGCTCATCACAAGCTTCCTCAGATCCTGATTCAACCCATGAAGCATGCAGTGGTTGGAATGAATAGGAGTATTAACTGTAGTGAAGTAGAGTTACCAATACTGCACTGAAGATAGTTATTAGTCCAACTAACAATAGATAAAGCACCCTACCACATCATTACTAGCTACAGGTCCCCCACCATGAACCGAAAGAAGCACACCGCCTACTCGGATTTATTATAGTCACTCACTATACAGCCAAACACTTTGGTCAAGGTGATTTCAACTAGCCTTCCATCGATTGTACAACATACATGAGCACAAACATGCTCTCTCTGAGGTTCCTGGACTTTGTCAATACAAATGTCCTGGAACAGCTAGTCTGCACCCTCACAAGAGGCTTAAATGTCCTAGACTTAGTACTAACCAACATGGGAGGGTCCCTGCCCTACCCCCTGTGTGTTGCCCTCTCTGGTAAGGTCAGACCATAAATCTGTCTTGTTTGAAGTAACAATCAGACCTGACACCCCAACAAGAGCAAAAAAATTAAAACATTTCTCCAAAGCAAACTGCAGCCAAGAATGACTCCTATGTATAAGGGTAAACAAATGTAGTGTATAAACACCTAAGCAACTGTATAGACTCAGCTGTAGCTGACCTGATCAAAACTAGGTCCTCCCGACAAAACAGTCCAGCCTGATGGACCTCAAGTGTAAAAAGGTTATATAACAAAAGGAAGAAACTGATGTCTAAGAACAAGAGGGATCTTACTCAGCAGAAGAATACCTTCCACAGCTTAAATAAGCAAACCAAATATCTTGTAAAGTCCTGTAAAGCTTGTTATGAATCTAAATTAGCATCCCTAGCTAAGGATAATCATAAGGCATTCTTCAGCTATGTTCAAACTCTAAAAGGGAATTGCCAACTATGTGTCAAACTTATAGTGGATGGTACCTCTCATATTGAAGCTGAGAAAATTGCTAACCTGTTAGCTGACAGATTTAGTGCAAACTTCACCCCCCTGTCCCACCAGCCATACCCCAATGCATACCTGACACCAGTCCTCTACCTAGTATCTCCAAAGAGCAGGTCATATCCATGCACTCCAAGGTTAAAAACATGCCCTCTATGGGATCAAATAATATTCCATGCTACTTACTAAACAATCTAAAACAAGACCTAGCAGAACCACTTGGCACTCTCTTTAATCTCAGCCTGAGAACTGGCTTTGTTCCAGCAGAGTGGAAAACAGCAACAGTAATCCCCTTGCACAAGGGGATCCATCAACCGACCCTGGGAAATATAGACCCATAAGCCTAACCAGCCTTATCTGCATGGCCATGGAAAGAATCATCATGGACCTTATCGACAAGAGCACAGGTAACCTTCACACTCTTTACCTGACATAGTTTGGCTCCGTTAAGGGTAGATCATGCTTAATGAACCTGGTGGACTTCTTCAAGAATGTCACCAAAGCCCTGGATGAAACCAAAACAATGCATACTACCTATCATGACTTAGCAAAGACTTTTGATACAATCCCTCACTCAGGTATCATTGAGAAACTCTCCCAGCTAGGGATTAACACATACATCACTAGACGGGTAGCCAACTGGCTCACCAACAGAATGCATACTGTCAAAGTTGTGGGTTCCACCTCTACCAGTAGACCAGTTACCAGTGGCATACCACAAGGATCTATGTTGGGCCTTCTACTGTTTGGAATCCAGTTCTTGGAAGTTCAAGCAAAAGCAGATGACTTGTGGCTTACCAAGTTCACTGATGATTGCACACTGGGCACAGTCATTGAGACCCCAAATGATGTTAACACGTTACAAAAGGGGCTAACACAGACATGATTGGTGTCAAAGGCATGGATTAAAACTAAATGCAAAATAGTGCATTATTATCCCCTTTGGCAAAGATGAAGTCCCTGTAAATTATAATATTGACAGCACCCCCTAAGCTCAAACCCAGTGGTGTGAGATTTCAGAACACATGTTGATAGCAATCTAAACTTTGATCACGATGTGTCCACAGTGGTAAGGAAAGCCTTCTACATCACGCATCTGATAAGTAAGGGCATTGCATCCAGGACTAAGGATGTTATAAGTCCTCTGTACTCAACCTTCATCAGACCACTAATAGAGTACAATTTTCCCTTTTGCATGTACCTCACCAAACACCTGCAACAGCTAGAGAGACCACAGAAGTTTCTCACCAAGAAAATTCAGGGCCTCCAAAATGTGACCTACATGGAAAGAATGAAAGCCCTGTCACTGTACTCTGTATCCTATAGACTGCTGAGAGTCAACTTGTGCCTGGCCTATAGAGTAGTCTCTGACCCTGCCCTAATAGAAATGCTGCACATCCGCAAATCAAATGGGACAAGAGTCACTCACTCCAGGGACCTCAACCTAGCCTGTGACATTAACAGTACATGCTGAAGAAATAGATATATCTCCCAGAGATTTCCATTCTTCTGGAATGAACTCCCAAGTCACGTGAAGCAGTACTCCGCAATGACCCTATTCAAGTGCAACCTAAACAATTGGAAGGGAAACATTAAGTTTGCCCTGGGGGTGGCACCTATGTCCCTTAAGGACAGGGATAGTCAGTGCTGATTATAGACTTGCTCTGTAAATAATGACCATCTAACCAAGGTCAGTTAGGGAACACAGGAACAACATGGCTTGGCTTGTAAAGGCCCTAGGGCCATTAGCCTAGTAGCCTCCTATGAACCTATGAACCTCTAACAATAATAATGTTCAGCACTGCACTGAAGATAGTTATTAATAATAATGTTAATTCAGGCTGTAGTAGGGAAAATATAACAGTACTGAATAAGTAAAAATATGAGAATACACCATGTGGTTATGATAAACTTGACTTCTAATCTGATTTTCTAGCAGACATTTGACTTTGAGTGTGAATCTCTAGCAAATATGTGGAGAAGTGTTCCAAGCAGTTGTATGGAAGGCAAAACAATAAATAACTTGACTAGGAGAATTCCAGATAAGCGCCCCAAGAAACTGTAGGGAAGATGAACCAATTATATAGTTTTAGGGAAGATGAACCAATGATATAGTATTAAAATGTGATAATATAAATCCACATATAGTAAACTTGACTTTGAATGTTATTCTCTGGTGGAAAATTGACTTAAGAGTGTGGATCTCTAGGAGAAGTTTTTTTTTGGTAGTTTGTGGTTTAGGCTCAGTAATTGTAGGACACTTTTAATGGAACAGCTGTTGTTTAGTCCAGGGGTGTTGTATGTATTGAGTCAGACTTGCCATTCCAATTGTCTTTTTTCCAGGAGAGCATTTTTGTTGCCACCCAGCGGCTTAAATTCAACACAGTTCAGGATATGAAAACTGAGATGGAGTGTCCTTCCTTCTCCATGCTGTGTTTTGCAACTGCATTTATGTGGATTTTCAGACAGATGTCTGACAAATGGTGTGAGATGCAAATTTTCAGCTTATTAATTGTCTTCCCCTCATAAAAAACATTTACATTTCAAACACTGTGCCTTGTAAACCATTCTTGCAATCACCCTTGATTTTACTATGGTACTTCTGGCCTATGTTAGGGCAGATGAAGTGGCCCATTCCACTCATGAGACCACAAAACCTGCATTAATGAGCTCCACACCCATATGTGCAATAAACGTATGTCCTTTCTCTGTAGTCTTTCAATTCAAGGAAGGCTGTGATGGTTCCTCCTTTCTTAAAGATAAAAAGACAAAACTCTATCCTAGTTGAAGGATCTTAGCTATGGGTCTAATATTCTCTTTTATGATTCTGTTCTTTATTATGCCCCTGAAGATTTCTTTATTATCTATTACTATAAATATTATGGCCTTGTTTCCTTTTTTTCTGGCTTCAATTTTAGGGTTGAGGAGGGTTATTCTGAAGTTGTGCCATCTGCTGACTGGTTCCAGTAGAAAGGGGTGTTCTGCTATTTTCAAGTTCTTTACTGGTTCCAGTATGTTATTGATCATCCTGCTTTCATACCTTCTAGATAGATAATCTTTTGTGATGTTATTTAGGTTGTGAAGAAAGTCCATAAGTTCTTTTGAGAGGCTTGCAATGTGCATGCCCTGTGACTTTATGACATTATGTTTGGTTATCTGGGGATGCATACTTGAAGCATGCAGCAGTAAGTTCCCCTTTTGGATTTCCAGCATAGATTACTGGAGAGGGAACCTGTTTCAATCTTCTTGCAGACATTGAAATCTAGAAAACATATAACATTCTGGCTATGATTCATGGTTAATTTCAGGAAGGATGTCAAGCTCTTGATATGGGAATATAAGTCTTTCAGCAGTTTTTCATCTCAGTTCCAGACCATGAAAATGTCATCAATGAAATGCAGGAAACAGGCCATGTGCTGGTGAAAATCTGAGTGATAAATCACATATTCATCCCATTTTTCTAAAGCAACATTAGCCAAGCTGCCCCCATAGCAATCCCTGTGGAATGTTGGTACAATTTGTCACTAAACCTGAAGAAAGTGTTTTCCAGTGAATAGCTGCAGATGTATTGTAGTCAGCTCTATTTCACTGGGGAGGATGCCAGAGTATTTGGGCAGTGCCTCCTCTACTGCTTTGATGCAGTTGTTGTGTGATAAGATGGTGTAGACATCTTTTACTTCTATCGTGACTAGCCAAGTTCCAGGGTATATCTTGACATCTTTGATTTTCTGAAGAAAATCGATAGTTTCCAGAATATATGATCTGGCTTTAGCTGCAATGGGTTTTATTAAAACCTCAAGGGTAAATGGATATGGGCTCCATTATAGAGCATCCACCTGCTACTACAGACCTTTTTGGGGGGATTCACTAAGCACCTGTGGTGCTTATGGATGCAGATAAAGGAAGGGATTGTGGAATGAGTAACTTCAAGTAATTCTTGCAGTTTGCTACTTATAAATCTATCATCATAAAATGAGTTGAAGGCAACCTGGATGGCATCATATGTATTTGTAACTGTCATATAATCCACTTTTTTGAACTGAGTTACAAAGCATCCTCTCAATTTCCCTATTGTACGCAGCAGTGTCTGTGACTAGAATACCTCCACCTTTAGCCTTCATTACTTTCCTGTCTTTGTCTATTAATACTGATTAGGGCTTGTAACTTTCCTTTGTTTAAGTTATAGAATCATTCCTTATTACCTTGCTTAGTTAAAATGTTTTGAATGACAGCTGCTCCCTTGGCTTCAAAGGCACTTAGGGTTGGGTGCATTGGGAGAGAGAAATCACTTCCATTTTCTGCTTGGAGCATTGGTGAGACTGGCTCCATTAGTGCTGCTCTTTTTTACTTTATCACTAAAAATACTTTAGGGCTGAGCCTCCATATGTGCAGTTTTCCATCCACTATGGTGTTTACCAAGTTACTCCTGTTGTGGAAAATAAAAGTCATTCCTTTCTCAAGTACCCTAAATTCCAACTCTTTGAGGGGTTTCGTGGAATGGTTCCAGACCTTTATCTGTAGCTGAGATGCCCCTTTTTTGGTGTGGAATTTGTAGATTTTTCATGTGTCTTCTCCCCTGCCAGTTCCTCTCCCTTTTTTGGTTTGGGTTGGTGTGGGGTGGATAACCTCTCCTGAGGTGGTGGATTGCTGATAGCTAGCTGGCCTTCCTGGTGGTGGCAGGTAAAATTTCTCTGGAATCTGGAGGGTCATCAAAGGTCTGGTAATGTGTGGATCCTGGGTGTGGACTATCAATTTTTGTCTGGGTCAATAGGCCTCCAGTTCTTCCAAAAATAATTTTCTATGTTTTCTGTTAGGTTTCCATGATACCTGAGGATCAGGTGATTCCCTCAGTTTTCAAGGTGGTTGTTCTCAGACAAGCATTTCCTGAGTCCACGTGGTGTGGTATTTACTTGGTCATGGTCATTCTTGTCTTCTTCTTAGTGGTCGGCAGGGAGTCCATCATCATGGTAACCCAAACATCAGAATATAAAGTGATAAGGATGAAGATTGATTGTCTATATGTGATTCTTTGCATGTGTTCAATCATCAGGGATGTCACACTTGAATTAATCTGTAGAGCTTTCTTCTTATACAATTCAGATGGTCACCTTTCTCCACACTTTCTGGTAAGCCCAAAACATGGAAATTATTTCTTCTAGTCTGATTTTAATTATCATCTTTCTTGCAGATCTCTTATGCTTTTTGCATTAGTGACCATGGCTGCTTGCTGTTCTCTAAGATCTGTATGTTATTCATTCAAGAAAAACTGTAGTTGCTGTATTTGCTGAATATGTTTAGCTGCCACTCCTTTTATTTATTTAATTAATAACCTCTACTGTGGATTGTATAAGCATGTTGACTGTGTCTAAAAGTGTTTTAATGGTCTGGATGTCTTGTGACAGACTTTGTAAAGGTGCTCTGAATCTTCCTCAAACCATGACAGAAACAATACCATCTTCATTCACCCATTCTGAGTCATTGCATAGGTGAACATCGAAATATGAACTCATTTTAAGTTGCTGAGATAGTCAGGAAGTCCCTATAAACAAATGCAGTCAGACTATTCCAATAAACAAATACATACTAAGATACAACATGGGATCTCTATCATTACCTTTCAAAACATTTGTAAGAGTTTTTAGATCATAGGGTGTGTTAATTTAATGACATCATTGCAATAAATACAGAATTGTTTAAATAGTCATCGATTTTGAAAAATTTAACATTCAATCATACAGTGTTCAAAAATAGCTTGTATGGATTAGTCAGATGCACTGAATCTAGCCACATTTTATTCGACATAATTTCCTGCACATTACAAGTTGCAAATTTAATTTGTTTTTTCATTTCTTTTTTAAGACAGAGCTACTTAGAATATACACACTAGTATTTATAGACATTTACTACATAACAGTGCACTTGTTTAATGTAACAGTTTTTGTGTATGTATGTATGTATGTACAGAGCTTTTCTACCCGGGCCTCCACTGAAAATGGAGAAGTATCCAGTCATACTATCCAGGTCAACAAATGTAAAATAAATAAAATAAATAAAATAAATAAAATAATACTGTGCAAATTGATATGGTAAGTAGTGCACAAAGGAAGAGGTATTAGAGATGCAAGTAGCTTGGCCATGCTAGGGTAGCAAATAGCATAGTAGACAGTGTAATAAAAATGATCCCATAATGATATGGAACTGAGGTTCCCCATGCAAATGAGTCACAATAATTATGCAAATTATGCCATCAAACATGGTGGACTGATTCAGACAGATATAAAACATACACACTGTGCCTTGGTGTTCCAACTATTTTGAATGCCAGAACTTGCCAGTGTACAGGTTCTACAATGTCAATGACAGGAGAAGGTCCACTAGATCAGCTTTTGTTAGTGATTGTGCTGGTAGCCAGTGCCAACAATGTAACATGCTACAGCCCACCATGAAAATGGCCCTGAAAGTGTCTAACCTCCTATACTTATCTGAGCAGCAGCTGAGGACCTCTTTTTATGGTAATAGCAAGACAATATTAGACCTTGTACATCTTTGATCCGGTCCTCACAAACATAGAAGAATGTTGTACCCCACCCCACCCCCATGTAATGCCCTCACAGGTCAAGTTAGACCATCAAGCTATTTACTTTGAAATACAAATAAAACCTAGGACCCCAGTTAACCCTGGACCTTTTAGAAATTATTCTGTGGCAAACTTCCTACTATTAAGTGACACCCTGGAAAATTTTCAAGCCCCCCCCCCCAAACCCTGAGAACACTGCTGTTTATGCAGAATTTTTCACAGAAGCCCTGTACAATCATATTAAGGACTGTGTAGACTCAGTTGTACCCATCCAGAGTAAGCACAGGACAAACTCAGAAAAACAAGCCACCCTGATGGAGTCCCAGCATCAATAGGTTGTATAATTAAAGGAAGAAAATCATGGCAAAAATTATGAAGTACAATACCAGATAAGGTAAAAGCAGCCTCATCAATCTAAACAAGCAATTCAGGGGGAAAATCAAGTCAAGCAAAGTCAAATTTGAAGTAAAAATAACTTCCCAGGCCAAGGACAATCACAAGACATTCTTCAGCTATGTCTGCAACCTTAAAGGCCATAGACAACAATGTGCTGATCTAATTACAAATGGAGCCACCTATACTGAGCAGGAAGATATAGCAAATCTATTGGCTGACAAATTTAGCTTCAGTGTTACCCCCATCACTCCCCCCCAGGCACCCCAGTAGAAATATCCTTGACCAAAACTCCACTAACTATTAGTAGGGAACAGGTCCTCGATGAACTTTCCAAGGCCAAGATACATCAATGAGCTCCAGTAATATCCAAAGATGCATCCATAATAGCATGAAAAACAACCTATCATGACCACTAGAATTATTTTCTAATTGCAGCCTTCAGACAGGCTCTGTGCCAAGTGAATGGAGGACTACAACTGTCATTCCTCTACATAAGGGCTGACCATCTACTGACACAGGTAACTACAGCCCCATAAGTCTGAGTAGTTTCATATGCAAATCCCTGGAAAGAATTCTCATGGAGATGATAAACAATGAGGTAGGAAACCTTCAGACACTGGGTCTGACCCAGTTTAGTTTTGCCAAGGGCAGGTCATGCCTATTTAACCCGATGGACTTCTTTGAGAAGGTCACCAAACCAATGGATGAGGGCAAAATGGTGCATACTGCCTAGCCTGACAAAGTGCCAAAGTTGGGCATTGTAAACAAACTCAAGAAATTAGATACATCACCCAATGGATAGCCAGTTGGCTCACAGAAAGGACACAAGAAGTTAGGATAGGGGAGTCTATCTCCAAAAGAGGACAATTACTAGATGAGTCCATCAAGGCTCAGTGCTTGGCCCACTCCTTTTTGGCATTTAATTCTCTTAAGTCAAGGCCAATGTCAAGGGCTTTGAGCTGCCTAAGTCTGCAGATGATTCAAACTAGGTACAGTCATAAAATCCCCTAGTGACAGAAATACCATCCAAGAAGACCTGACACAGACTAGTAACTTGTGCCAGAGCCATAGTCTAAAGCTCACTGCCAAGAAACACATAATAGTATCCTTTGAGAAGACAAGATACCCCTGGAAAATACCACATTGATAATACATCCATAAGGGTAAACCCAGCAGTCATGGATTTGAGAGCATATATTGATAGCAATCTGGCCTTTGTCCATTATGTGCCTACAGTAGTAAGAAAGTCATTCTATATTGTGCAACTTATAAGCAATGGTATGGCATCTAGGTCCAAGGATGTCATTGTTCCACTACACTTGGTCCTTCTCAAACCAGTCATTGAGTACAATGCCCCCTTTAGTATGTACCTTTACCAAACATACACAACAACTGGAGCATTCACAGAGGTTCTTCGCAAAAAGAATACATGGCCTAAATGACATGTTCAAAGGGAATCGCCTGAAAGCCCTATCCCTGTACTCAGTCATCTACAGATTGGTGAGTGGTGATCTATGCCTGGCCTACAAAGCATACTCAAATCCCACTCTGATGGACATGTTACACGTCCACTAAACAAATAGCATCAGATCAGTGTTTCCCAGTCTAGATATCTATACCAAGTCTGCAGTATAAATAGGACATGTTGGAGGGACAGGTATTTGTCCCAGAGATCACCTCTTCTCTGGAACAGGCTTCACATCCAAGTGAAAAAGAGTTCTTCCCTAATCCAATTTAAATGTAAGTTCAACAAGTGGATGGAAAATCTGAAATCTGCCCCTGGTTTGGCACCTGTGTAGACAAAGGCAGTCTATAAATGCTTGAACAGCCATGCCCAAGCCTAAATATACCCATTAAAGTAACAATACAGTATGAAAACCTGTCAGATATAATTGGGAAGCATGACTAAGCTTACAAAAGGCCCCCTGGAGTTGTTAGCCTAGTAATTACCTATAAGCCTATGAAACTGTGTCACCCCCCACAAAAGCAAGGAGGGTGTATGGACTGATCATACTATTTGATATTAAAGTATGTGCAGCTTTAAACATCCTAGCTAAAGCGAAGCTAAAGATACATTTTCATGACCTACAAAGGTAATACTAGGAATACTACAGTCATTAGTCTCATCTATCTTATACCTGCTCCACAACATTAAGCTGCAACATGTAATAGAGGATATATGAAGAGCATATATTAAGATAACTACAGAAGAGAAATCCATTACTATGCAAGTCTTTTATACCACTGTTAATTTCTCAGAGGTCCAGGGAGACATTAATTGCACATATATTGCACGCAAGCCCCACCTGAGCTACAAGGTCTCAAATGCATCCAAAGGTAGGATGTCCACTCTCTCAACTGCCAGGTGGTATATTATATCCTGGGCTTTTAACTTTAATGCCTCTGTACACCACCCAGAGAATGCCCTTGATTTGTACATGTAGCTTGTGTCCACCTTATATTGATGGTTCATTTGGTGACTTCCCAGAGAGTCATCTAGCAGGTGAATGTTTGGGTGGGTACAGGCACTAATATCTACAGTTATCATCCAAACAGGTAACAAGCCACATATAATGGCATTACAACTGTGTGTTGTAGCCCATTTCAAATATGCATTGAAACCATAACTGATAACCACCATCTGCAACCCCCAGACCATGACATAGGTGGTATAATTTACTGTGCATGCAGAAACATGAAACCTTGTAGAGCATATTTTCAACCAACAGACTGAATGATTCTGCCTTGGTACATCCAGTGAGGCACCACAGTATTCACCCAAGACTTGCAACCAGAAATTTGCAGTCTGCACCATTATTTATTTGTTGCTTTTATTTATTGGGAAAGTCTGACTGGGTTCAGGACCCATTCTCGGCAGAGGCCTGGGGAGAGGGTCTATATTAGATCACAGAATGCTTAAAAAAGCGAACGGTGATTAATCGACCCTATGTAAGTGAAAGCTTACAATCTTGAACTGTCAGAACAGCAATTTTTTTCCTAGGGAAAAAAATCGCTGTTCCAAAACACATACACACAAATCAAGCACACCAAACAAACAGCAATCCACACACATACACCTAAAATCTGACACCTAGCCCTACACTAAACTATACACACACCACTAACTATCCACTTACCTTAACCCAAACCCTAACCCTAAGGTCCGTTACTATCGCACACTCACCTCACCCGCTCCCTAACCCTAACTCACCTAACCCACAATAACCCTCACGTCCACACAATTGCACACTTACCTCACCCGAGCCCTAACCCTAACTCACCTAACCCGCCCTAACCCACACGTCCACACAATCACACACTTACCTGAACCTGACCCATAACTTTCCACCACAGCTTTGCAAATACTGAAGCAACAAATTTGGGTTTCTGTTGCTTCGATATTTTAAACTTTTGCTTACATAAGGTCGATCAATCACCATTCACTTTTTTAAGCATTCGGTGATCTAATATAGACCCTGGAGAGAAAAGTTCCAATACAATAAAAAAACAATATAAGTAAACATTGATAATGGCAGCTAACATAGATACTCCATATTTAAGCATGGAAAGTGACAGGTTTATACAGTACACACATAAACACAGACAGCAAGAAATCAGTAGTGAAGTTATATACAAACAGGAATAGTCTTATAATGACAGTTGTTTGTTACATTATTGATACATTATTCAGACATATTGCAGGTTGTAATTTTATGTAGTCACTATATTTTAGAAGGGATAAAGAGTTTGTCATGGAGACTGATTACAAGAGAGAAGAGTGATTTAATCAGGTGGAGAACATTTTCAGTGCCATGAGTTGAGTAGGTGTATTTTTAGTTGAAGCTTGAAAGAATTTAGTGGTGGGTCTTGCCTAACTGTTGGGGGGTGGAGTTCCAGGTTTTGGATGCTATGTGAAAGTATAGGGAATAGTCAGCCAAGCTGTTAAGTTTTTATATAAGCAGTAGCAGAAGAGTGCAGAGTCCTACTTGGGCAGTAAGATTGTAATAGATTTGTAAGGGATGGACAGTCATTTGGTTTATATAATAGCTTATGGATAGTGGGTAGTTGAGAATATATGAACTGGTAGGGTAGTTTGAGCCAAGTGTCTGAGTGCTAGCCAGTGGTATGATCTGCGAAGGAGGTTGGCTGCATATTTTGTGATCTTGTAGAACTGTTCAGACTTGTTTAGATAAGTTTGTTGGTTTTTGGTTAATATTGGTACAGCATACAGAATGATGGGTAGAAGGAGGAGTGCCGCGATATGATATCTTGCTGTGTTAGATAGATATGGTTTGGCTCTATAGAGAGAGACAAGTTTTTGGTGAGTTTATTTTAACTATGTAATCTATGTGGGCATTGAATGTTAAGCCTTCATTTATATGAATTTCTAATAGTTTGGTGTGGGTGAAAAGTTGTATTTTGATGTTATTAGATGGGGTAACAGAGAAGGATTACTTTTTTTATTGCAAGGTGTGAAGATAAGTAATTTTGATTTGCTGGGGCTCAAGAATAGCTGGTTGGAGGTCAGTCAGTATTCTACTGAGGAGATAAAATCTTGAGTCAGCTGTTGTAGGGAGTAAAGGTCATTTTCTGAGCAGATGATGGTTGACTCATCTGCATATTGTACTTGAGAGGCTTTCTTATTTGTCAGTGTGATGTCCCTCTTCTGGGCCAGTAATTAAGGAGCCTCAGTCCTCACCCCTGAATGGGAACATTCACTTAGAACAAAAATAGACATACACAGTATTTTCAGATGCAGCTCTCTGCACCAAGTACAATTTCCCTTAAGAGCACACAGGGGGCAGTCTCCAGTCCTGGGGTTGGACCTCCTCTCCAGACACAAATAAAACTCCACCTTTCTCTCTGTAGCAATCAGTGCTCTGTGCCCCTGTTGCAAGTAGCTGACACACACATACACTTTGAAATTTGATTTTCATACACACACACACACACACACACACACACGGGGGAAAGGCTGGCACAGATTTACCCGCTATGCCACCTTCACCCAAACTATAAGGTAGATTCACTGCCACCAGCCAGCTACTTCAAGGTTCTTACCATGGTTCCCAATTACTCTTAGCAAAATTAATACTTATACAAATGGTAGTGTTAACTCATTGGCAAGATTTTCAGGAGTGTGATGCTACAGTGCCATAAAATAAATGCAAGTACTATAAAGGGTTAAAATATGTTCTAAAACACCAGCAACAATGAAAGGCCTTGTCAGTTCTAAAACAGAGTGCTGAGTGTATTTTGCCACATCTCTCACTAGTATCTAAATATAATTGCAGTGCTGGCTACAGAATGACATCACATCTGGTCACCTGATTTTGTGGTTCCCACACTAACCCCTTGATTAGAAGCTGAGCCAGGATCTAGCACAGATGTGTCACACTACACACCTAGAACTTTGCTAAGGTTTATTCCAGCATCTGGAGACTGTAAAACAATTCCAGCCTTTTCATCCTTCCTGCAGAGCTAACCAGCCATTCCCTGCCCCCCTAGGGTAATAATTAGTTCACCACTAAGGACAATAAGAGCAGGATTCCAGCCTAGATACTGCATCTCTGGCTGCATTCAGGCCTGAGATATAAAATCTTTATGGCCTAAACCAAGTCATTTAATTTCAGACTATTTTTCTTAAGATTTAGCTGGGCTGAGCTTAACTCATTCCCTTCCAGCACCCTCTGTTAACATATATACATTTCATCAGTTACAATACAATCTGACATACATGTATATTTATTTTATGTCCAGCAGGACCCACTGTTGATACATTTTTAACACAATCAACTTTACAAATACATTTTTAAACAAGCATCTGTACAAATCAGTTTGATATTCAAATAATTTAAAATTATTTACAAACCTCCAGCTAGCTATGCTGGCATATGTTACACATGCACTGCCCTACTCTCTCTGGCATAGCTGGCACTACCTCACATCATCACATCTCTTCCTCTTTAGAAGACTCAAACTAGAGTTTCAAGTGACCCTGGCGAAACATTGCTTGAGAGAAATGAGCCTGTCTGGGAGTACATTAACCCATATCCTGTCTTAAGAACCCATCTGCGTTGGCATTGCTGACCCCACTACAGTGCTGCACTAGGTGGGTGCATCCAGGTTTCCCAATGAACATGCCCCCAAACTCCTGTAATACTGCATGGATTGGGTAGAGGATAGTAGCTGGGATATTGCTACCCCTTCCACTGAGATGTCAGCTCCTGCCACCCACTGCAGATACTTAGCACAAGGGCCTCCCTATCATGGTAAGGCTTCATCATGTTAACATGGTACAGTTTGTGCCCTGCTTCTTGCCTAGCAGTTCTATGATGTAGTTAACATCACTGACCTTCTTTACCACTTTGAAGGGTCCTTCCCAAGCTGCCTGCAGCTTATTGTGCCTGACAGGAATGAGAACCATAACCTGCTGTCCAAGAGCATACTCTTGGGCTCAAGCATTCCTGTCATACCCGACCTTTTTCTGCTTTTGGGCTACTGCCAGGTTCTCCTGAGCCAAGCCCATGAGCTCCCTAAGCCTTGTCCTGAGGTTTACGACTTATGCTACAATAGACTCCTTGAGTCAAGAATCAAATCCAAGGGCCCCCTCACTGTATGCCCATACAGCAACTCAAAGGGTGAAAAACCTGTGACCTCTCTGCATGCAAACAGCAGATGGGGCAAATATTTGTCCCACTCTCTCTTAAACTGGTCTGCAAATGCCATTAGCATGGTTTTTAGTGTAGAGTTTAACCTCCCTACAAGATCATTAGTCTAGGAGTGTTAGGGGGTGATCTTTAGATGCTTCACCCCACAGCATTCCAACAGACAAGCCTGCAGGTCTAACATGAAATTGGCATCTCTGTCAGTCAGTATTTCTCTCAGGAAACCAACCCTGTTGAAAATATCTAACAAAACATTTGCCACCTTATCTGCGTCAATGGAGGACAGAGCCACTGCCTCAGGGTATCTTAATACTTATACAAATGGTAGTGTTAACACATTGGCAAGACTTTCAGGAGTGTGATGCTACAGTGCCACTAAATAATTGCAAGTACTCTCAAGGATTAAAATATTTTCTAAAAGACCAGCCTCGGTGAAAGGTTTAGATATATTTAATAATACATAAAAAACATGAGAATACTGAGTATTTATTTACAATAAACAACAGTCTCAATTCACAGGAAATATAAAAAATAACACACATGGAAAGACTCATACAGATACAGAAAAACAATATTTTTAGCTTATCTCACTATATTTTCTGAACTGACTGAAAAATGACTGTTCTTTAGTTAAGTTACTCATGAAAGCAAGGCAAGATAAAGTGGGTGATTGGGCTTCAGTTCCAAACTAAAGTTCTGAGAGTGTTTTGTTACATCTCTCACTAATATCTTAATATAATCACAGTGCTGGCTAAAGAATGACATCACATTTGGTCACCTGATTCTGTGATTCCCACACCCCTTGCTAGAAACTTGAACAAGGATCTGGCACAGATGTGTCACAATTCACACAAAGAGCTTTGCTAAGGTTTATTCCAGCATCTGGAGACTGTAAAACAATTCCAGTCTTTTTATCTTTCCTGCAGAGACTAACCTGCCATTCTCTGGCCCTCTATGGTAGCAATTAATTCACCACTAAGGAGAATAAGAGCAGAATCCCAGCCCAGACATTGTGTCTCTAGCTGCATTCTGGCCTGAGAGATAAAATCTTTATGGCCTAAACAAAGTTATTTAATTTCAGGCTACTTTTCTATTTTTCTTATGGTTTAGCTGGGCTGAGCTTAACTCCTTTCTTTCCAGCATACTCTATTAACATATATACATTTCATCACTTACAATACAGTCTGACACACATGTATATTTTATTTTGTCCAGCAGGACCCACTGTTAATACATTTTTAACACACGCAATTTTACAAATACATTTTTAAACAAGCATCTTTACAAATCAGTTTGATATTCAAATGACATAAATTCTTTACAAAACTTCAGCTAGCTATGCTGGCATAAGTTACACATGCACTGCCCTACTCTTTCTGGCATAGCTAGCACTACCTCACATCATCACAGTCAGGACAAGGTCATTAACAAAAATGCTAATCAGAATAGGACCAAGTATGGATCCCCATGGAACTACAGCTGATATTGGGAGAAACAGGGAGATGTCAATCACCCATTTCACTGCCTAGTGGTGATTAGCAAGGTATCTGGAAAACCAGAAGACAGAGGAGTTATCAATGCCTTGTTAGAGAGTTTTTGTAAGAGAATAGCGCAGAAGACAGACTCAAAAGCTTTATATATAGAGATCAAGAAAGAAGGTTGATGCTGGGCTGCCTTCATCTCTGTTTGTGTTGATTGTATTAATGAAACTAGCTGTGGAGGTGATATTTTGGGGGTGAAAACCATCCTGTGATGGACAAAGAAGTGTTTTTTTGTGTGACATAGTGAAGTAATTGGGACTGGATGCATTTTTCAAGTATTTTGGATATAGGGGAGAAGATGGCAATGGGCCTTTAATTAGCAGGAGCTCAGTTAATTGACCCCCTTTATAGATGGGGACAATGTAGCATTTTTCCATAGAAGAGGTACATAGCATTCATTGATAAAGTACTTAAATAGATATAGAGACAGAGTGACCTCTGCTGCAAGTTTTAGATCTTCACCAGGTAGGTTGTCAGGTGCTAGGGAAGTGTGTTTTAGTTTGAGCAGATTTTTTTTAAATTTGGAGGCAGGGACTGATTGAAGGGATAGGGAGTGTGGGGATTTTAAGGATTAGAATTTGTTGTGGGTATTGTTTTGGTTGTTACTACTGACTAAGGATGTCAAATTGGGGAGGAGTTAGAGGTAGTACAGAGAGTTGAAGAGTGATTTTCTAGAGTACTGCAACTCCTCCAACTCTGTCATGTTTTCCTTCAGCTCTATGGATGCTATAATCTGGAAGGAGTATGTCATTATCATTATTTATGCCATTATCATTAGTATCATTTTTCAAGCAAGTCTCAGTTTATACCACAATGTCAAATGAGTGTTGGACAACCATGCATGAAATTCAGATATCTGGTTAAAGATATTTATGTTAATGTGGACAGAGAATAGAAAATAGGACCTTGAGGACTATTGTGTAGCAGAGGTGTGGTTTATGGAGGGGGTGGGATAGGGTGGATATAGGATGGAAGATCTGGGTTGTGGTGGATATCCCCACTAAGTTATAAGGCTTGGGGGGGTTATAAAGAGTATAGATGAACCATTGTTTTTAGATTTAGGTTTTGGACAGATGCTTTTAGAGATAAGTTTGTGGTGGTAAATATGTAGATTTGATAGGGAATAGAGTCAGAGTTCTGTCAATGAACTTGTTTTTTTTTTTTTTTTACTCAAATGATTTTTATTTTGATGAAATAACACAATAATTTAATACATTCATAACATTCAATAACTATTTACAGTATTTACATTCAGCCTGACAAAAAGGATTCAGATAAAAACATTTGTAGTTAAATAATAACTTAATATATAAGCTATGATAGGTAGGAAGAGTTTGGTTCCATCTGTAGGGTATCAATCAAATTCAAATCTTTCCTCCATGGACTATCAACCAATGGCTTAGGAAAAGTTCTTAACTCTTTAGTTATTTTCTCCTTTAGTATGCATTTCTTCAGTGATCATAGGAATTCCTCCATTGTCGGTGCTACATTAGAGTTCCATCTTCTACTTATACATATTCTGGCTATTGCTAACATTGTCCACAACAAATACAGGTCATATTTCTTCATATTATTACTATTAACAACATTCAATAAAATGAAAGACTTTGTCAAAACAAATATATCAGTATAGATAGCTTGAAGAAATTTGTTAATCTCATTCTAATACGGTCTAATATTAGTACAGTCAAAAAAATATGAGACTAGTCAACATTAGTGGACAGATGACATCTCCAACATAACTTGCTGTTTGAAGGGTTCATTGTTGAGAGTTTCTCAGGTGTCAAAAAGGATCTGTGTAGAAATTTCCAATGAAAAATCCTCCAGAATTGCGAATAAGAAGTTACTTTAACTGAAAATAAAATGTTTGTTTTATCTTCCATTGATAATGATACGTGAAACCCTTTAGTTAGGTATTGCCAGTAAGAATCTTTAGGAGCTGTCTTATAGACAATTAAAGTGTTATATAGGGGTCTATATTACAAACTCGAAAACCCGTTTGAACGAACACCACAATACCAACACACATAGCCTTAACCGCAAATACGCCGAACTCCCTAAACCACGAAATTTCAAATCTCGAATTGTCACAGTCGGCCAACACCACCGCGCGCTACATACTACATACCCAAACATAATAAATAAAACACATACATACACTAACCAATCCCTACTTCTAACCCTACACTAAACCTTACATACATTACTATCTATGCACTTACCTTAACCCGTATCCTAACCCTACGGTCCGTAACTATCGCACACTTACCCTACAGACATATACCCAAACAAAACAAATAATCCACACACATACACTTAACAAAACTGTACTTCTAACCCTACACTAAACCTTACATACATTAGCTATCTATGCACTTACCTTAACCCGCACCCTAACCCTAAGGCCCATAACTATCGCACACTTACCTTACAGAGCTATACAGCAGATGGGCCAACCATGACAATTCGACATTTCGTGTTTTGCGGTTTTGAACGTTCACCATTACTATTGTTCGTGCTATACGTGTCACTCAATTCTGATTCACTCAAACGGGTTTTCAATTTTGTAATATAGACCCTTATATATATATATATATATATATATATATATATATATATATATATGATAATTCATTCATATCATTGATATTATTATATAGACTTCCAAAAATCCAGTTTATAATTTTCAGTACAGTTTTGAAGGATGAGTTATGTATTATTCTACATAGATCCTTAGTGTATGCTGTGACACTCTGAAGAACCAACCAGTCATTAGGGGATAGGCCATAGGTTGACAATATACTTTGTGTGATCAAAGCTTGTTGGTTTTCTATACATTGCAAACAACAAAATAGGTTACTATTTTCCCATAAACCAAAAATCTCTCTATGTGTTTTATCAGGGAAATCCCTTGTAATAGTAAATGGTATTAAAAATCTATGCCACAGTTTTATATTTAGATTTGTGTTGATGAAATTTCTAAGCACATCAAAAATATTGTTTATTAGTGTTAGTTTAGTTAATTTTGTTGTACTGTACTGTACATTTAAACTTAAATAGTGCCATACCTTATCTTTGTCAGTTACCAAAGCATTTTTTTGATAATTTTCATTCATTAGTATAATGGAGTGTAACTTTTTCCAATTGGAAGAGTATCTAGGATTTATCCAATTCATCACTATTTTAATTATAGATGCCTTTATATAAGTTTCAATCTCTGGGAATTTTAACCCCCCTTGTTCCCATTTTCGGATATGACGAGAATATGCAACTCTATTTTCTTTTGGGGTACCATAGGAATTTCATCAGAGCTGAAGTGATTTCTTTAAGGATTTTCTTTCCTGGTAGAAGTATAAGGGCTTGTGCTATATATAATATTTTAGGTAACAAAACCATTTTTATCAGATGTAACCTATCATCAGATGTTATAAACAAATTATTCCATTTGCTTATTAATGTCTTGATTAAGTCTATAGCTTTAGCATAGTTAAGCTGTAAGGTTTCCTCTATATTCTTACCTAGGACTATTCCTAAATAGTCTAGAGTTGAAACTTGGATTCCAATAATATGATTAACTGGAACATGTATGTTCTTTTTTTTATTTAATAATAAATATTTTGATTTAGATTTGTTGAAGGAGAGTCCTGAGATTTTTTTGGAAAATTTTTGTTACTATATCCACTTCACCTAACACTTTCTTAGGGTAGGGTAATGTAAGTAAGACATAATCAGCAAACATCATTATTTTAGATATATATTGGCCATATATATTTATACCTCTTATCTTTGGGTTGTTACATTTTAAAATGGCAAGTATTTCTATGGCCTGAGCAAGTAGGATAGGGGACATGGGACATCCTTGTCTAGTACCTCTAGTGATTTAGATTGCTTAGGAAAAAAAGGGACCTAATTTGACATATGCTAGATTATTGTCATAGATTTACTTTATCGTTCTTATAAAAAAGGGGGGAAATCAAATAACAGTTAGACTTTAAATAAATAACCCCAGTTTAAGGAGTCAAAGGCCTTTTGAATATACAGACCTATTATCAATGCTTCATAGTTTCCTCTATTGAGGTAATCTATCAGTGTTAATACTCTTGTAATATTATCCTGTATATGTCTGTTATGTATGAAACCAGTTTGGTCTTCATTTATTATTTTAAATATGGGTATTTTCAATCTATTGACCATAATTAACATAAATAGTTTATAATCATTATTCAACAAAGAAACAGGTCTATATGAGTGGCAATGATTAGGGTCCTTATTCTCTTTTAATATAGGGGAAATTAGAGAATATCTCCAAAAAGGAGGAATATTTGCTAATGTTTGAACTTCAAGAAAAGTTTCATGTAGGAGAGAGATTATAGAAGAAGGGAACAATCTATAAATTTCAATAATTAAGCCATCTATTCCAGGTGCTTTATTGGACTTTCTTCCTTTAATCCCATCTATAATTTCCTTTTGAGAAATATGTTTTTGTAGATCTAACTTAAGTTCCTCAGGAATTCTTGTTATGTTGGGAACTATATTCTCTAACTTCTCACATTCATTTGTACTTATTTTGTCTTTATGATGCTCTGCATAATGATAATTAAAAGCCTCCAGAATATCCCCTATGTCCGAGACTTTTTTCCTTTTCCCTTCATGAAAGATACTATCAATGTTATTAATTTTTGATTGTATCTTAACTTTCATAGATAGGTTATGAAGATGCTTAGGAGAGGTAGCATAAGAATTTAATTTCAGTTTTTCCATAGCTAAATTAGTTTTATGGGATAATATTTCATTGTATTTCTTATTTGCTTCTTCTATTTTCTTATTATTATCGGTAGCAATTAAGTTCTTATTAGATTTAAGAGATAATAATTGATTTTGGTAATGCTGTAACTCTGAGTCCCATTCTTTAATTTTATTTTTGTACCAGCTAATGGTTTTACCATATAGATAGGCCTTAAGAGAATACCAATCCATAATTCTGTTTGATTCAGGTTTATAATTAATCTCTAAGAAAAGCTGAAGTTCAGAAGTTATCCAAAATTTAAAATCTTTAATTTTTGTGATATATGAAGGAATCCTTGAGGTAATAACTAACTGACTAAATTCCAAGTGTATTGTTAACAACAGGGAATTATGATCTGAAAAGGGACAAGGTTGTATTGAAAAGTTCAAGATCTTAGAATAAAGATCTTGTGAGATATAAATTTTATCTATTCTAGTTTGGGTATCGTGTCTATAGTCTTGATGTGAGAATAGTAAAGAATTTGGTCACAAAGCATTAAAGGTGTCTTTTAATTTAAACATTTCTGTCCATTTTTTTAACTGACTGAGGACAATAGTCTAGGAGATTTCCTATTGGTAGTTTCTGTAATATCTGTGATACAGTTGAAATTACCTCTTAGTATAATATTATCTTTAGAAGTAGTTGCAATAAAGTTTAAGTGCTTCTTAGCTAGTCCAACCCTCATACCTGGGAACCATTATAAATTAGCCAGGGTCCAAATTCTATTGTTAAACTTAAGTATAACTAAGGCTCTCTTTGGCTGATTGTTTGAACAGGTAGAGTGTTGCAAAAATGTAGTTTGTATCTCACTGTTTTAGGCTATATTACTTACTAATGTATGTGGGAAGAGACTGTCTAAAATAGGTTAGCCTTATAGTTAAGGCCAAGTTTTTTAATTTTTATATTTTTTATTCTTTATTCTAAGGCTGGATTGAATTACATGAAGCTATACTCCAAACTGTTTCATGTGCATGGCTCTACAACAAAGTGTTTATCTATTTTTTTTTTTTTTTTTTACTGGAACTCATGAAGTAAACAAGTGAAGACAGGCAGTATTGTTATTGCTACTGTTTAGCTATCAACTTTATTTGAGAAATAACATACCTCAAGCAAAAGGGTACTCTGTCTATATGTTTTTTTTGAATCATTGACGTTTTGCTGCTTGACGCCAATTAGGTTGCAAGAATGTTTGTGAGGGATTGTTTTGATGACTAGTGCTGGTTCCTGCTTCAGGAAAAGTGTCAATACAGGATTCAAGTAAAAGGGTACTATGTCCTGTAAGGTTTCTTTTTGGATCACTGATGCTTTACTGCAAGTGTGTGTGTGTGTGTGTGTGTGTGTGTGTGTGTGTGTGTGTGTGTGTGTGTGTGTGTGTGTGTGTGTGTGTGTGGGTCTGGGGACAGACTGTGGTGGATTACCCATGTCAGGGGTTAACAGATGTAAGGTGTCCCTGATGCAGACAATGTCCATTACTAAGCAGTGTGTTCTGTCAAGTCAGAGGGGATATGGATAGTGTAGAGGTTTGAGAGCAAGAGAATGTGACCTGGTGAGCTAGTCAGGGGTAAAGCCTGATGACTATCTGTGGCCACATACAGGAAGATGGTCATGATCAGGAATGGTGGGCTGTTTGGCCAGAGTCAACAGTGATGCTGTTTCAAGAAAGGTCTGTGTACTCTCAGATTTTTAGTCTGTGAACAGCCATCTCTGTACCCACCCATGGCCAATGACCTTATGGTCTGTAAAGGCAGACTTGAGGATACTTAGTATATGTTTTATAGATGCAGCAACATATATAATGTTAGCACCAGTGACAAGAGCAGTACTGTCTGCTCCCTGTGCTTATATTCCACATCACTGGGCAGGCACTGCACATTGTTCTGCATATTCACTGATTAATGCCAAGTGCTTTACACAGGTTAATGACAGATTTGGAACAATGACAGAGCCACAGACTTCCACACCTCTCCTCTATGGGGTATACATACACAGCAGAAGCACACAGCTCAAAGACATTATATGGGTTAGGGACTCCTGTGTAGCCTGGGTGGAGTTTACACTTGCAAGATGCCTGGCAAATACTGGTGAGGCAGGAGACTCAGCTTGTCCCTCCGTGGGCTTCATGTATATCGGGGTGTATGTGAGTCCACTAGTGTTAGTGTTGCTGGCAGTGCCACTGTGTCACTGCTATCATCATTGGTCATAGGTGACCTGCTAACATTAGTCATGAGCTGTTCTGCTGTGCTGGACCCTCCATCAGAAGAACATGTAAAAACATAAAGACAAGATACCTGTGTCAGAACTGAAACATATACCTACCCCCCACAGCCATACAAGTAGATGACACGATCTGTGAAGAACATATGGATGCATGCATAGCGTGATGTGCAGAGTGTTGCAGTTACAGCCCAAAGGTATCTGATTGCCAGAGACATAGAAGCCTCTTACTGAATATGTCCTGCCTCACATGCATTGCACCACAGAGTATGGCAATGTTAAAGCTGTTACAAACATCATGCATCTGAAACAGATACTCATGCTGTTGTTTCCAGCACTGCTCCCACATCCAAGACACTACTAGGTATGAGGATCTGCTTATCTGCCCCATACTGGAACACAGGAACTCTTCCATTTCTATGAGAAGCTTCTGCTTTGGTGGACCGCATCCTGTGGCTTACATGTACTTGACAGTGTCCCTTGACTTGCTCTTGGCATGTGATATCGTATTGGTTGCTCTTCACCAACTTCTTTTGGAATCCCATAATGGCTGTCTGCAGCACTGACGTCAAACACCATTCTCTGCTATACTTCATGACAATAGACATTTCCTTGTTATCTTAACCTTAGTCTCATAAAGGACTTTTCCAGTTGTTGTCATTCTCACTGATCCATGACAAAATGTGTACACCGATGCGATACATGTGATGCGCCTTCATTTGCTGACTACTTGCTTGTCATCAGTTCTGCTGTGACCATTCCAGCCCTTTCTTTTACAAACCTCATTAAAGTCCATGTTATTATGGCATACCTTTCTGCCTTATACTGAAACCCTGTATTGCTCTGCACACCTTGTTCCCCCAATATGTATTTCCATGCCTTACCCTATGTACAAGGGCTATCAAGCACTGTGCAGCATATTGTACGTTAGATGCATGTGGCACATGATATAAATCCCACAAGTGGACATGACTGTCATTTATTTGTGTTGTTTTCTCACATCCACAAGCACAACTTCCTCTATCTAACTTAGGTGTTGAGTGCAGTGAAGCAGTACATTACTAGATGTTTTGTCTTCCTTCTTTATACCTGTATCTTATTCTGCAAACTGCTAATTTTGCAGTTACTAATCATAACACTGTCTCATGCAATATGGAATTCCATCTTTATATCTTCCTGATAAGGACCTTTTTGCTCAGTAGTTATATTAAAGGGGGAAATTTAGTTCAGCTGTCTCTGAATTATCTTAATGCAGCACTGATGTTACACACTTAAGTGGCACAGTCCCACTCAAGCTGAGGCTGGGGACACATTTTACTCTTTGATCTTGTAGATAACCTGTAAAGCTAGTAGCAACATTGCTCTGCAATGCAGCTGTTTTCAGTAGTGCCCTGTCATTTCACTATGATGCACTCCATGTAACATCTGAATATGCATCCATGAGAAAAAGGCTAGTGTTTTGCTCCTTGAGTGAATCTGCATGAGTGTGCATGATCTGCTCAGGTGCTGGGAACATCAGACTGCGGCAGTGGCACCCTAACATGTTTAAACACTGGGAGACAAGTTGGAGACAAAAAGACAGTCAACGTTTTACTGTAAGCATTTTTATTTTGTTTTTTCTACTCCTTTTTTCCTTTTAAAAAACAGAGTACAAAGGATTAATCTGGATAAAATCACTTTAGCTAGCAGATCTAGGAGACTCTCTGTCTGAAGCCCTCCCTGTGAGAGGAATAAAGACACATTGTTGAAGTTTCAAGTAGTTTATTCAGTTAAGTAGGTAGATGGACAAGTGTTTTTGTTCTAAACAGAATGGCAGGTTTGTGGCTGTGATAGAGGAGTGGACTGTTACTAGGCTAACCACTCAAGGGGGGGGGGGGCTTTCTACGCCTAACCAAGTTTTCCTGAAAGAATAATGACATCCTGCATCCAAATAGGACATTGAGGGCCAGGCATTTATAAGCTACCTCTGTCCATAAGGGACATGGGTGCCAGACCCAATGTAAATTTCATATTCCCCATCCACTGGTCTAGTGTTTAAACTGGCTAATAGATGAACTCAGCTTCAGATGAATGGGAAGCCTGGTACATAGGAGGGAAAGTTTCAGGGACACATATCTGTCTCTCCAACATATTCTGTTTAAGTCACAGACAAAATTCAGGTCCCTAGACCTTGTATTTCTGGTACTCTTGACTTACAAATATGTAGGAGATTCATAAGTGTGGGGTTTGCAGATGTCTTGTAAAACAGGCATAGATCACACCTTAGCAATATATAGGAGACTGAATAGAGGGAAAGGGTTTTAAGATGCTCTGCATAAAGCAGGTTTCTTATGCCTTGTATTCTTTTTGTAAAGAATTTTAGAGGGCGGTCTAGTTGCTGCATATAACTGGTCAGATATATGCCAAAGGAAGCACCATACTTTATGATTGGTCTGATAAGGGCAGTGTATAGTGAGATAATGACCTGTTTGGGCCTAGATGCCATGCCCTTTCTTAAAAGCTGTGCAACATAAAAGAATTTTCTCACCATTCTGGCCACATGTTGGTCGAAGGTAAGTCTACTATCTATGTACATTCTCGGATCCCTGACCACTGGGTCAGCTCTTAAGGGTATATTATCAAAATGGTAATTAGCTGGGATGGTTGATTTCCCAAAGGGTCCAATTATGCATGTCTCAGCACTGAGTTTAAAACCATGGCTTTGGCAACATTTATTAGTCATAAATAGACCTTCTTGAAGAATGTTAGTGTCTGCAGGGGAGCTGATGATAACCCCCAACTTCCAATTTTCTGCAAACCTAGTCAGCCATAAACCTTCAGCATTTGCTTCCATTTCAGAGAAATAGATGCCAAAAAGGAGTGGTCCCAGTACAGAGCCCTGCGGAACTCTGCTGGTGACTGGCCTCTTGGTGGAGGTGGCCTCACCCATTTTGACCTTCTGGGTCCTATCAGTGAGCCATTTGGTTATCCAGTGAGTGATAAAAGGGTTATACCTAAATTAGTGAACTTTTCTATTATGCCTGAGTGGGATATTATATCAAAAGCCTTGGCCAAGTCAAGGTAAGCTGTGTGGACAGTCGTACCTTCATCCAATGCTTTGGTGACCCTGTCAAAAGAGTCCACCAGTTTTAATAGGCATGACCTTCCTTTAACAAAGCTGAACTGTGATAGGTCCAGCATTTGCAGGTTACCAATGTCCTCATTTATCATGTCCATAATGATTATTTCCATGGCTTTACATATGAAGCTGGTAAGACCTATGGGTATGTAGTAAACTGGATCAGTGGTTGGACCCATAGCTCTCAACCTCTCAACACAAAAAATCTGGACAAAGTAAAAAATAATAGGGGTACAAAGCCCTCAAAATAGGGGTACATTTTAAATACTGCTTTTATAAACTTAGAAAGTTGCTAGAATAAAAGGTCTTGTGTTACCATGCATTTTCTGGAGGATATGAAGTCGGAAACTCAAATGCCTGACATTATTTAGTGAATTCAGTCCTCACTGATTTGTTGCAAAAATCCAGAAAGTCACAAATTTTATGAGGAACAGACTACAACTATGAGGCAAAAATCTGGACATTCTGCTAAAATATGTACAGTTGAGAGGTATGGAACTTGGACCTCCTTTGTGCAGAAGAATGACTGCAGCCATCTTCCATTCCTTGGGCACAAAACCTGATTGAAGGCTCCATTTGTAAAGTGATTCAAGTGGACTAGAGAGGTCATGTTTCATGCTGTTTATTAAACATTCTGGGATGTTATCAGGGCCCACTGATGCAGTGTTTTTGGCCTTGGAAAGTGCATTAATGACCTGTTATCTAGTAATGGTTGTGGGGATTGTGTTATGTGGTATTTCCTTTGGACTAGTGAGGGGGGAGGGGAGTAGGAGGTGAAATTTAAGCTGAACCTCTCAGCCAAAAGGTTGGCAATGGCCTCATGTTCAGTGTGGGTGATGCCATTTACAGTAAATTCTCACATTGTTTTTATTTCCTCTAAGGTTATGGATATAGCTGTAGAAAGTTTTGTGGTTATCCTTTGCCTGAGAAGATTTTTTCTTCAAAATTAGCCTTTGATGTATTAATTAACCCTCTTAGCTGCCTGTTTAGATTGGTTAGGGGGCATTTAATATGTATGGCTTTCTTCCTCCTACACTTGGACAATATTTTTTTTTCTTTTGTTGTATAACCAATTGACATTGTGATTCCACCAGGGTGGCTTGTCTTTTGAGGTTGACTTACTCTTAATACAAGTGGGTAAGGCTTGCTCTATGCAGCTATCAATATGGCTGTACAGGGATTTTGTAAATAGCTTAGTGTATTCTATGGTGTGCAGTGGGTTTGGGGATGCTTGGAATTTAGCCAAGGTGTTGCTTAGTAGAGAGAGGTTAGCCTTGGAATATTTTGTAAAGGTTTCTGGTTTCACCTGCTCACCAGATTTAATTTTTATTTCAAGTAACAGTGCCTTATGGTTAGACCTGATGAGCAAAGATATTACATTGGATGAAGAACATTGCATCCCCCCCATGTTCATCGGTACAAGTTCAAGGATATTTGTACCCCTGGTAGCAGAATGGTCCAACTATTCCAGGATGTTGGTATTAACAAAGTTTAGAAATTGCTGGACTTGTGCATTAGAAGTGGTGTCTATAGAGGGATAGTTGAGATCCCCCTTGAATATTGTATTGGGTTGAACAGTGATGAGAGACTCTAGGTCATTGAAATAGGTAGTATGGGTTTCCTGAGACATGGAGGGGACCTATATGTTGCAAGGATATGATACAATACTCTGTTTATGGTGTGTTGGACATGTATGAGCTCCAGTGGGTCCACCACGTTAACTAGTTTGGATGTGAGATGAGTCTTAACTCATTACAGCCAAGTAACGTCTCCAGGCATTTCTGCAGTTACACCCTACTGCTCCTCTAGGCATCAAATATTGCCTGTTCATATTTGCATTAATAATTCCAAAACCATGTTACATACAAGGTACCGGAAAATTTTATCTTGAAGCATACATGATAGCAAACACAATTGTACTGATATATGACCTCTGTCAATGGGTATTTATTAAAAATGTAAGGTGATAACTTCAATTTTTAAATGCTGAAGCCACGCCCACTAGGAGTTAAAGGTACACACTCAAAAGAGCTCTACTGGAGGGAATGCCACTCCTTCACCTTTAGTTTCCTCCTGTGCAGTAGCTGGTCTAAAGGTGTTAAAGGTATTATAACCTTGCATTGCTGGGGTACTCTCAGCAAATTTAAACCATGTTTCTGTTACTACACAGATGTTTACACTCTCAAGGGAGAGGAAGGCTTGCAGAGAGTGGAGTTTCTTGTTACGATTTCTAGCACTGAGCAGTACCACCTTCAGATATTCTTTCATAGGTTCAGTTAAGTCAGTAGGCTTATCAGTTTGACATTGCCTAAAAAAGGCACTATGGGGATGGAAAAGGTTTTTACCAATGTCCAAAAGCCTAGAGGGGATAAGTACAGATCATCCCTGCCAAAGCAGCATGGTCTCTCAAACACTTCCTCCCAGACCATCAGATATTGTACACCATGGATTGACACCAGAAGCTAAGCCATTTGTTAAAATCAGTCATTTTCTGTTAGTAATGTGGCATCATCCTTGGAGAAGGTAGTATGCTGCTCAGTGTGCAGCAGCCAATATCACTAGCACTGAGGTACCAGTGATCACTAGTTTGATACCTCTGGCACTGGGATACCAGTGACCACTAGACCGATACCTCTGACACTGAGATACCAGTGGTCACCATGCCTGCCTTTCAGCAGGAGCAGTAGAAGCAAGCCTGCCAAAGGTGACTTGGTGGGCTCACTGCTGGCTTCTAAGGAGGAGACTTTTTTCCTGATAGTAGACAAGAGGGGCCCTCTGTGGTTTCCTGAGTTGTGGTGGTGGCTGGTCTCACTGAAAGTGCACGTATGGCTAGACATCCACTTTTCAACCATGGAGCACCACCTTGTATGTATTATTGAATTATGTGACTTCCAGGCACCACAATATTAGACAATTTGAGATGCAGCTTACACATGACACCAATCACACCAAGAAATATACTCTTCTCCCTTCCCCCACCCATCATTCTTCTTGGTTACCTTTGTGCAGTTTTCCCTACTTGCTATTCCCTGCTTTCAGACTTTGCTACCTGTCCATTTCTTCTCCATTTATATAGGTTCTTGGTGCTTACTAGGCTATTGATCTATGGGGGTCTTTAGGAGCCTAGCCTTTCATTCTCATGGTAGTTTTTAGCTCTTATATTCTGCATACAAACAAGCTAGTGATGGGGTATGTTGGGACATGTACATGTTCCCCCCTATTGATAATAGAAGTGCTAAACTGGGGTGAATTTGTGGATACCCATCCATTCATCCAAGTTCCATTTGAACAGAATAAACAGAAGTACCTTTCTTGATGTGTAGTAGAAGACAATTCCAAAGAAATGGTATTCATGATACCATTGGACTTGTGACTGTGTAATACATCTGACATAATAGGGTCTGTTGTAGTACTATACACATGGCAGAGATAGCTTCTTAGTAATCTGTATGTAATGAGAACAGGGACAAGGCTTTGCGATACTCTGAATAGCTTTATGATTCAGGTACTTCATTTTATTAGTGAGAAAACATTGTGGTCATTCCAGTTGTGACAAGTGTTTGGACAGGTACATACAAAAGGGTCATTACGCTGAACTATCAGCTTAAAGAGTGCTGAGCATGGAGTAGTGATTACATCCCTGTATCTGGATGCAATACCTTTAGATATAAATTGTGCAATGAAAAATAGACTTCCTTCCAACAGTGGATATGTGGTGATTAAAGGACAGTTCATCAATGGTATAGGTTTCCAGATCCCTAACTGTGGGAATAATTTTTATGGATGTGTAGTCAATGTGATAGCTACAGGAGTCATGTTTGCCAAAGGATACAATTATACAGTAACCAACTGAAATGTCAGGAGTCCAGAAACATGGAGACTGGGTGGCCAAAAGAGTGGACTTGTATATACCAAGTCTGAAATGCCATTTCTTGGAATATTCTCTATTCTGTGAGGTATGGTGATTTTGAGTTGGCATATATAAGTAAGGTTGGGGATGTGGGGATGCAGTGGGCTTCTCTCCCTGCAAAAAGAAGATTTATATAGAAAAAAATCAAAAAAAACAGCTACCACCAAAAGCAGGTCTCCAGGTCCAAAAAGCCAAAATAGTCCAGAAGCATACAAACCAAAGAAGGACCAGGAGTAGGGTGTAGATTCCAGTATAAAGATTATTTATTGTAGACCAGACCACAGAATAAAAAACATAAGCACTTTTGTAGGTATGTACCCCACTTCATCAGATGTAAATATGTTGCATCTTGACCTTCATTTCATAGTCTGAAAGCACTAGTCACATGCTATTAGATAATCACATGACCCAAATATTTAAACCATACATACATATATGCCTTATATATAATTGTAATCACTCTCTTATAAAAAATAGCAGCAATGTATTCAAAATAATTTCATACAAAAATACATATATAAAACTTCAGGACTTGCCCTTGATGAATCTGAACTGTTTTGGGTTTTGAGTCTGCAAGTTACCTACATCCTTATTTGTTCATTCCATAATAATAATCCTTTTAATAGTCTTATAGATCAGACTGGTCAGGCTTATGGGTCTATAATTTCCCTGGTCTGTTGAAGTCCCACCTTTTTGTAAGGGAATGACTGCTGCTTTTTTCCATTCATCTGGCATGAAGCCTGTTTTGAGATTAATATTGAATAGCGTCTGTAGGGAATCAGACAAGTCATGTTTCAGGCTGACTAGTAGACAGCCTGGTATGTTATCTGGCCAAATAAACAGTGCTCTTGGCCTTAGACAGCTCCCTGAGAATTAATTCTTGGAAGCTTCAAAGAGGTGTATGTTTGGGTATGTAATCTAACAATACCGAAAGGAAGAGGGGGGTGAGGTTTGAGCTAAATCTGTCCACTGGAGATTGGGTATATCCTCTAGGTCAGTTTCTGTGGTGTTATTTACTATTAGCTTTGCACAGTGCTGGGCATTTTTTTCTAAGATTTTTAACATAATTAAATAAAGGCCTTGTGGTTATACCCCACTTAGGTGGCATTTTTAATTCATATCTGGCTTTGGTTGATTTGATCAGGGCCCAGTGTTTCATGTTTAGTCTAGCAATTGCTTTTTGAGAGTTAGATTTATTTTTATGGGCAATGACTTTTTGGGTTTCATCATAGGGGTTTATTTTCAAATTTGACATTACATTTATTTCTAAGACAAACAAACACATCTATATGCAGCTATTTACATGTGCATGGAATTTGGCAGTGAAGGATTTGGCATAAGCAATGGGGTCAACAAGACTGCAGGGGCATTTCATTTAACCAGGTCATCACCCAGTTTCAGTAGAATAGTATTAGAAGATGCTTCAGGCTACAGACTTAAGCTGAATGTGATTCACTAGTGGTATGATTTTACCAGGGAGGAGTTACAACTGGTGAGGAGCAACATTGGCCCATTTTGGTAAGTCCAGAATGCTATTGCTCCTGGTTGGGGTGCGGACTATCTGGCCCAGAGAGTTTGTACTGATACCCGACATATGTGGGCATGTATGTTTGTGGAGGTAGAAGTCTCTCATTTTATGGAGGGTAGTTGAAGTGTCCTTGGAGAATGGTATTTGACAATGCATTGGGACTTCATACTAGTTAGGTCAGAGATACAGACAGAGGGGCCCATAGAAGGGGTTCTACAGTTAGCTAAGATATTATAAGGGATTTTATTAACAATAAGTCAGACATGGAGTAGTCCCCGGTCATTATCCTGTATAACAAGTCTAGAGTCAATATGCCACCTTTAGTGCCTTTTTCTCATTCAGTGGGCCTGAACATGTGATAGGCACTGAACTCTTGCAAGTGCTTAAAATAGTCTTCAACCAGGTCTCTGTGGTGTTCAATATATCACTGTTTTCCAACATAAGGAGTGCTTGTAAGGAGAGGAATTTTTTTGTTAAGGTTCATATTGATGAGCAGCAATACCTTAATGCTGTCTGGACTTTGCCTTGTTATGCTGAAGCTTTGGAAGACTGACATTTTCTAAAAAGGCACCATGGAGGTGGATGAGGATTTAGCCAATATACAAAAGCTTTGGGGCAGAGCTGCAGGCTATCCTTGGTAATGCAGTTGGGACCATCTACCATCTATTCCCCAGCTGATATATATATTGTACACCCTCTGAATCACACCAGAAGCTAAGTCAACTGTTAAATCAATAAGTTTCATTTTGTATTGTAGGACCACTCATAGTGATGGTAGAATCCTGGTCAAGGCTAAGTTCATAACCAGGTTCAGACTCATATTCTGAGAGCTCCATTATGTCTCTCTTCATATAGTCCAGGGAGGTATATCTCAAGTAATTTACTCCTACATGTACTATGAATGTATCACATGTGTATTGGCAGTGCAAGGACCTGACCACATGAGTGATGCAGAAAATCCTGGCATGGGATAGGTAATTGACTGTGACCCTCTTTTTGTCTAGTCTAGTGAGTGGTGCATCATTGTTTCTTACTATGGAATCAACTATGACAAAGATATTGGATTGTGTAAAGGTTTACCTTATTGGCTTTAGCGTTTAGTCAGTGTGACTCGTAGATGTATATTTCATGGTGGGTGCTGCCTGTGATTACAGATAGAACTTGTTTTTTTTTAAAGTTACATTTAGGAGGAATCCCGACAGCCAAAACACCATGGGCAATGTGTGAGCACGAGTCGGTAAGTGTGCGATAGTGAGGGATTTAGCATTAGGGAGTGGACAGGTAAGTGTGCGATAGTGAGGGATTTAGCGTTAGGGAGCAGACAGGTAAGTGTGAGATAGTGTGGGATTTAGGGTTAGGGTGCGGGAAAGGTGAGTGTGCAGTAGTGTCGGACTTAGGGTGTGGGTAAGGTAAATGTGCGATAGTGACGGACTTTAGGTCTAGTGGCAGGTTAAGTGAGTTAGGGTTAGGGTGCGGGTAGGGTAAGTGTGCGATAGTGATGGAATGTAGGTTTAGTGGCGGGTTAAGTGAGTTAGGGTTAGGGTGTGGGTAGGGTAAGTGTGCGGTAGTGTCGGACCTTAGGGTTAGGGTTTGGGTTACGGTTAGTGCATGTATAGTTGTGTGTAATGTGTAGTTTACGTTTTGTGTGTCAGTGTTTTGGGTGTTGGTGTTATGGTGTTCGGTTTTGTGAGTTGTCGGTTTTATGCGTTTTTGGTGTTTTGGTGTCGGTGTTTTGAGTGTCGGGTTTGTGGCGTGTCGGTATTGTGATAGGGATCCATATATACATATATACATATATATATATATATATATATATATATATATATATATATATATATATACACACACATATATGCCTCAGCATATGTAGGTCTATGTGTTCGATTTGAGATGTGTGTGCCTTGTTTAGTGATGTACTGTATGGTACTGACAAACTGATATTTATTTATTGTGGGTATGTGAGAGGACTTTAACCAATAACATTTTATAACTTGATCTGTCACACACGCACAACACATGCAAACACACACATACACACACACACACACACACACACACACACACACACACACACACACACACACACACACACACACACACACACACACACACACACACTCTGTGTGTGCTGATTTATGTAGTAGGTGATTGTTAGTACACGTCTCGGTATGTCCATTTCAAACAGGCGGGCTACAGAGAAAGTTGGAAAATGCAAGTCCATCATTCCAGGTGCTTACTAATAGGGGCTGAGAGTGGCATTGTAGCTATGGGTATGGAGTTGAGTTACTGGAGATGCTACTTGTCTGAAACAAGCAATCTAAGTCTACATACAAAGAACTTAGCAAAACCAGAACCTTTTCACACAACTACTTAATATTTAACGTATAATACACAATAGGGAGTATATAGATAGGTAGACAGACAGATATTTTATACACATAACTATATATATATATATATATATATATATATATATATATATATATATATATATATATATATATATATAAATAAATATAGAGTTTCCCTTCAAACCATCGAACGTTTAAAACATCGAAGTTCAGATCATTGAGACCAGAACATCGAGTTTTAAAACATCAAAAGTATGAAGGGGAAGAAAAAGGTAAGTGTAGGTGGGAGAATGTTTGTGTTTTTGCAGGGCACCTTGTGCCCTGCATACTGTGTGTCTATGTGCCATCTGTGGGATGGCACTACAGACAGGGTACGGAAAATCTCCCATTTAGCGCTTCTGCATATAGCGTTAAATGGGAGATTTCCATTTACTCCACTGTAGTGTGGTCTCGGGTTGGAATATTAAAGTAGGGGGGGTGTGGGGTGCAAATGTTAAAATTTATTTTTCTTTCTTTCTTTTTTTTTTTTTTTTTTTTTTGGTTACACTTGTAACTTGTTTCAATGTTCTGGTCGATGATCACAATTTCGATGTTTTGAAATTTCGATGGTTAGAAGTGGAACCATATATATATATATATATATATATATATATATATATATATATATATATATATATGGATCCACTTTGTAATCCCGAAATACTGAAATCCCGAATTTCAGTATTTCGAACTTACAAAGCCAAAAACACTAAATCCCGAAACCCCATAATCGCGAAATTTAAAATCCCGAACATACAATATACATACAGCACACACATACACATAACTTCCCCCCACAATCAAACAGATAATCCTACACTACAGATAAGCAGGGGGGCACTTCAAAAGACTGAAAGCCCGAAATCATGAATTTAAAAAGACTGAGATCAAAATCCTGAAAGTTCAAAAGACTGAAAACTCAAAATACTGGATCTCAGAATACTGAATCTCAAAATACTGAAAACATGATACAGAAACAAATAGAAGACAAACTATATTACTTTTCTCCAAGTATAAGCAGGGTGGTAAGCCCCCTGCACCCCCCATGTGAGTGGCTACGCTCATCTCCTGATAAATGTATCAACTCTGAGATCGCACTTCACTACTCTAACATGAGTTATGTTGTAGTTTAGCAAGTTAGAAGGGAACATGACTAAGGTTACAACAGGCAGTCATGAAACACATAATGGTATGTTTGCCATTTTATTCTGTGGAGTGCGATCTCGGAATTGATATATTTAAGTAGCAGGGGGTGTGGAGGTCACAGCCCCCCACATGGGGGAGTGCAGGGATGCTTGCCCCCCTGCTTATTTACTTGGAGAAGTGATAAACAGTTTTATCTTTTATTTGTTTCTATATGTAGTTGTGCTAGAATATAGTTAGTGTTGCTATCCTGTGTGTTTTCAGTATTCTGAGATTCAGTATTCTGAGTTTGAACTTTCAAGATTTTGGTCTCAGTCTTCTGAAATTCAAGATTTTGGACTTTCAGTCTTCTGAAGTGAATCCATATATATATATATATATATATATATATATATATATATATATATATATATATACATAGGCTTACTATCAAAAATCGGAAAATAAAAAAAAAAAGTGTACCTAACTTCGAATTTTAACATCGGAAATGAACATTTCCGTATGCACCTAATGTCGAAAACAGCTGTTAATTGCTCGCGACATTTCCGACAATTAACAGCACTCCCACCCTTCCCTTAACTCCCTACCTAACTAGCCTACACTCACATCTATGCAGGGGGGCAAGCCTCCCTGCACCCCCCTGTGGGGGGCTGCACCCCCCACACCCCCCCTAACTTAATATTCCAAGTCCGAGATCGCACTTCAGTGAGGAAAGGGATGTATTTCCCTAACCGCACTGTTCCGCGATCCCCTTACATGAGCGAACATTATAATTGCGAATGCACAGTCCATTCACAATGATAACATTCGCTCACATCACCTGCCGAACTATGAAGTATTCGAACGTATGTTGTTCGAATACTTCATAGCCGTGCAATTGCACGTCGGCATTTTGATAGTAAACTATATATATATATATATATATATATATATATATATATATATATATATACATATATATAGATATATATATATATATATATATATATATATATATATATATATATATATATATATATACATATATATAAAATATCAGCTGGAGTTAGCACTTTGCTGTGTTGGCCATCTTTGGGCTGTCTGTCACGGCTGATGTCACAGCAATGTAGCACTTCATTGCACTCATGAACACTCTCATACTCTCTCATACATTCTGGCACTTTTTGCCATTCTTATGTGCCCTTGTGATGTCAAACACTCCAATCACAAGCATTTTGCTAGTAGAGCTCTCCCTTATACCTGCCTAGTTCCACATCTCTCTGTAAATTGGCTCCAGTATTTTGCAATGCAGTCTTTTTTTCAACTACAAGTGCTATATAAGTCCTAATACATATCTAAGCATCTACAAGCTGCTTTGTGTTACAAACTGCATAGGCACAAAGGTTTTGCCTTTGAATGTCAGCCACAGGGCTTTGTTCCATACAGACCTATAAATGCTTTAGATAGGAAGTAATGTGTATGAGTGTGTGAATTTGTGTGTGTGTGTGTGTGTGTGTGTGTGTGTGTGTGTGTGTGTGTGTGTGTGTGTGTGTGTGTGTGTGTGTGTGTTTGTGGATGTGTGTCTGAAAACAGTTCTCTTCTAGCCTGCACTGATGCATCTTTCCTGAAAGACAATTATGAATTTCACACATCTTTTCCACATTTAAATCTTTGCTGACTCTTTACTAAAAACACCATTACAGGCTTTATAAAACTCTTGACAGTATGTAACAACAATATGAATTTCAGCACTTTGGCATTCCTTTCAAAGCATTATATTTCATTAAGACAGGCAACTGAGCTTTATTTCAAAGACAAATAAACATGTCAAAGTTCTTAGAATTCCATTGTTGTAGAAAGCATGACCTATATTATCATCAGCTTCCCCAATGAGCAGACATTTCTGATATAATTATTGTTAACGAGTGTTACATTACTTCAGTGAAAATATGTTGCAGAGCTATAATTCCCAGTAATCTCTTATCACTACCAACTATCTTTCCTCAGGGCTTTTGTTTTACCCTCCTCTGCTTTTCTTTTACTGGTTTCTGCTTTGATATTTGATAAGCACAAAGAAATAAGATATTTTAATGTGCCATTTTTATTCTATTCTTTTATATTTAGGTAAGACCCTTTAGGCATTGACAAGAACCTACAGTGGTGGTCCTGGAATTATGTAAGGCTCTGTATTGTGATGAAAGTAAACATGCAGAAGTTTTATACAGGAATTAAGTGAATTATTCCATTATGCAGCCTGTTATGTACTCGTGGTTGCTTGGCTAGCATGTTCAAAAACACCAAAATGCATTTATTTTTAGAAATCCTTTTCATCACATTTTTGGAAGTTTAAAAAAAATCAGTCCAATGTTTTTAAGGAGGGTAATAGAATTAACATTTGAAATAATTTTTGTACTGACCTATTTCCAACCCTTGTTCAGCTGTTGTAGTTAAAAAAAACTGTTAAGGAGCTCAAGGCTTGCTTTTGTAACTTCATTCACCCCCTTTAAAACATTGAAAATTCATATTTTTTTCCTTCTTTTTGGAAATCAGTAAATGTCTAAATCTTATATAATGATGTCACAATATAATGGAGCAAGACATTACCGTGGGTCCACTATGAGTAATCACACCTTGTTTAATTGACAAGCAGTTATTCCAACCCAAAACATCTAAAACTTTGGTCGGCTGCTAGTCAAAACAACAACACTTCCAAGGTCATAAAACACAAAAAAAGATTTCTTGCATGGAGGCAAGCCCCACCCCCTGACAAGCCCTCGACACAAGCTCTCTATCTATCTATCTATCTATCTATCTATCTATCTATCTATCTATCTATCTATCTATCTATATTTAGACACACACAAACACACACACACACACACACACACACACACACACACACACACACACACACACACACACACACACACACACACCAGATCTGAAATACCACATACTAACAGAAGAGGGTGAAAGTGAAGAAATCACAACACTCACCTTTTCACTCTACTCTGAGTCTGGCGCGCATGAAAAAATAATGGCCATCTTTTAGGTTTGAAATTTAGAGCAACAATCAGCTGCCTAGTGACAAATAGAAGGGTTTACTATTACCACCAGAAACCTAGTTAAGATTTTAAAATTGTAAACCAGCTTCCTGAATGTACATCCCCTTCCAATGACAGAAATTGCAATCAGCCATTAACCATGATAAGTATATCAAGTTAGAAAAATAGCACATCTCATTACACAAAATAAATTATTAAAAAACTGTAACGATCGCAGGCATGTCATATGCCTGGCTGTACACTTATTCATCACATCATTCTTAAGATCGGTGATTCTTCAACTAAACATATTAGCTTTTGGAAATACTAGTCCAGAGCAAATAATGATTTTGTAGTAAGCAGAACTAAAAACCAGAAAATTATACTGCCAAGTATATGATGATGTCATTTTGTAAACACAGTTAATTGAATCCAAGTTCATTAAACCTATATTACTGAAACAAAATGTTTCACTGATACAGTAAAATGCTGCATTTGCCATTTCACTAGCATAATGACCAAACTTCTCAGGGATGGTTTGTCTAATATCTCCTTCAAGAAACATGTATTTTTTTCTTATAAAATATTGCATTTTCAATGAATCTGTGAAATACCAGGTTGTTAATTTATAAGGTATGATGAGGTGGTACTCAATGAAGTGGGTGTCATCTGATCCAGCTTGTTTACATCATAAGGGGAAAAGCAGGAGAAAAACTAAGATTGACCACATGAAAATACTAAAATATTACTCTATTGTTGAAGCTACTAACCTACACTTCTTAATAAATGTATGTTTATTTTGTATTGCAGGGAATGAAATTTTGATGCAAAAAACATCCAGGCTGTTATTTTTAGTCATCCTGTACTATATGCAGTGGACTATTGCTCAGGAAGCAGCCATGTGCAGGAAGGTTGTGATTCATAATACTCTGCAGCAAGGAAATCAGTATGAGAATTGGAACGTAGGTCTCAACCTCTTAAGAGGCCTGTGCAGAACACAGACTCTAGCAATGTGTGGCAACAGTCAAAATGCAGAACGTCCTATTTTTGCACTTTGTGAAAGCGTACCATTTCCATGGGGCCTGGTTGAAGTGGGCTTTCTGCCAGAACATTAGCAAATACTGTACATTTGTAAAATTCATTAAGGCACATAGGCAAATAAATAAAATAAAGTCAGCAGAAACCATAAATAAAATGTAACACACCCAGTAGAATATCTCTACATAACAGTATTCAAGTGCAACTATTAAAACAAAAACATGCTCTCCAGCACCTGCTTTTCCAACCCCTCCACATCTTTGCCCAACTAAATCTATTAACTCAACCAATCAAGGACAAATCAGAGTAGAATCTGGGACAAATCAAGAATTAATCAGGGACACTTTTGAAATATTGCTACCATTACCTTGAGACATTGACAAAATAAGACAGAATAAGAGAATGTGAATTAATATACAGTTTCTGAAGTCTATAACTTGTCATTATTTTTAAATGTAATGCACCACCTTTTCTCCAAAAGTCAGACTAGCTACTAACTTGAGACACTGGTAGAACAGAGAATGTGAATTAATATACATTTTCTGAAATAACAATTTGATATTTCTAATTCTTGCCATTTGTTAAGTATGTTC